>NC_136477.1:15074691-15529691 GCF_902686455.1 Sciurus vulgaris
TGGGGGTCCTGGGACCATCTGCCATGGATACTAAGGGACAATTGTACTGCTAGGTTGTGCTTTCTTTCATTCCTGGTCTCAACACAGGCCTGGCTTGGCCAGCATAGCCACGTGTGGTTACATTGTTACCAATACAAATGGAGATAGGGGGTAAGTATAAAATACATACTGAATTTCAAGCTTTGAAAACAGTATACAAGTAAAATATCTCAACAACTTTAACATTGATTACATGTTCAAATTATAATATTTCATATACTGGTTTAAATAAAATACAGTATTAAATTATTATTGCCCATTTCTTCTTTGTTTTTCACGGTGCTGGAGATTGAACATGGTATCTCATGGATGCCAGGTAAGCATTCTACCACTGAGCTCCACCCTCAGGCCTTCTTATATATATATACATATATATATATATATATTTTTTTTTTTTTTTTAACATGACTACTAGAAATTTAAAATTACAGTTATTTGTCTATTAGACAACTCCAGAGAACTCTCTAGAGCCCTTTGCTTTTTTGTTTTGTTTTGTTTTGTTTCTTTTTGGCAGAGCTGGGGATGAAACCCACAACCTCAGGCGTGGTAGGCAAGAGGTCTACCTCTGAGCTACGTCCCCGGCCCACCCTGGGGACCTTTATTTCTTACTCTAACACAATTTTAATGCTTGCTGCCAGAGGCAGAACACAGGCTTCGGGGCCAGACAGATCTGTGCTCCAGCCCAGCTCATTCCCTTACTTGCTGTATGCTCTTGGGTAAGTCACTTAACCTCCTTGGGCTCAGTTTCCAAGGCAGTAAAATGAGGAAAGTAAAAGAGCTGTGAACACCACACGAGAGCACAGTGCCACCACGCAGTACAGGCTTGATGAATGTCCCCAGGGCAACACTCCCCACAAGCTCCCCTGCACTCACTGGGGTCACAATCATTGATGTCCTGATCGCAGGAAGGACCAGTGTAACCCCCGTGACAGGTACAGCTAAAACTTCCCGCCAGGTTGGTGCAGGAACCATGGGGGCCGCAGGGTGAGGGGCCGGCACACTCGTCCACATCCTGCTGGCATCGTGTGCCTGGAAGTGGGGGAGCAAGGTGACACCTAGGGTTAGAGGGTGCAAGGCAGGGTCTGAGGGTACCTGGGGCACAGGAAGAACCTGTGGGTTGAGATAGGTAAACATATTTTGCACAGGCCATTCCAGAACTTACTTCTGTCTGTCTCGGCGGGTACAAATGGTCTGCCCTCCAGGAAGCTGTCCCCAAAACAGCTGGGTTGTAACAACCCCAGCCCCATATGGCTTCTTCTCCAGAGCCAACCCATATCTACATATGGGTCAGTAGATACTGATTATCTACAGGAGTACCTATATCCAGCTCTGTTCTTTCCCAGAAGGAAGCTCCCTCAAAGACAGGGTTGGAGTGAGGACCCCTCTGTCCCCCAGCATAACCCAGTATGGGGTAAGGCACACAGGAGGTAAGGGAGAGAGTGGCTAATGTACCTTGCCAGCCTGGGGGGCAGGAGCAGACAGTCAGCTGACCTGGAGCAGATTCACAGCGGCCCCCATGCTCACAGGGGTTTGGGGAGCAGGGGGACAGCAGCTCACACTGACGGCCTGTGGGGGGGCAGACAGAATGGGATAGTCTTGAGGGACTCCCTGTTCCCATCCTCCCCCTCCCTGGGATCCCCACCCTGATATCCAACCCCCTAGGGAGCACCTCAGAGGGAAAAAAGAGAAGCAAAAAAGAGGCAAATGTAGGCGAGAATGGAGGAGAAAAGAAATGAAAGCAAGGGTGTCAGAGAGCCCGGGGAGAGAAAGTGGGGACACACACCCTGGACTCCTGGGGGACAGGTACAGTGGAAGCCCATTCCATCGCTGATGCAGGTACCACCAGCCCCACAGGGCTGAGACTCACAGGCATCTCGAGCCAGACTCTGGCTGCAACGGGGGCCACTCCAGCCGGGCTCACACACACAGCGGAACCTGGCAGGGGACGCAGTCAGGGTGGCAAGTGGCCAGGGAGACAGCAGAAGGGGCATGAGTTGGACAGGGGTCTTACCCGCCAGGCGCATCATGGCAGAGGCCGTGACTGCAGGGCTCGTGAGCACAGGGATGGCTTGGCGGGAGGCAGAGTGGAGGCAAGGAGCCGGGTGGGCAGAGGCAGCTGAAGCCGTTTTCCCCATCCACGCAGGAGCCTCCCTCACCGCAGGGGCTGGATGCACACTCATTGATCTCCACGTTGCAAAGGGGCCCTGGGAAACATGCAGGCCATCTCATCCCTGGACAAGGACGGTGGAGCCAACCAGAGACACCTTGTCCCATACCCCCTGCAAGGACAACCTCATTCTCATAATGTATCAGCTCTTACGCAAATTAAGTCAGCCACCTCCTCAACCCAGAGCTGCTTTGCACCAGAACACGCTGGTTCCCCAAACTGACATGAAGGCACTTCCAATTCCACCAAGGATTACCTTGTCACCACACAGACACAATCTTGTCCCGAAGTCTAAGCTTCATCTTTGCTCCAGAATAATCATGAGCCAATATGGGGACAATCCCAAGCCAATGAGAAAGAGCACAGTTTCAGGGAAGAGTGAAGACAACCTCATTGGACATGTGTGCAAATCCACCTAACAGAGACCAGTGACTTCACCCTTACCCGATAATGACACCTTCTCCATGGCAGTCACTTGCTCACCTGTGAAGCCAGGTTGGCAGACACAATCATAGCGGTTGATGCCATCACGGCAGACTCCAAAGGTGCAGGGGTTGCTGGCACAATCATCTATGTTGACCTCACAATTCACGCCTGGGGGAGGGAAACATGGCAAGAAGCCACCACTGTCGTGCACCATTCCCAAACCCTATGCGCCCCTCCAGGTGTACTGTTCTTGCCCAGTCAAGCCCTCAGTCCTACCTGTGGTGCCGGGAGGACAGCGACAAAGATATTTGTCCACCAGGTCTAGGCATTTGCCCCCATGGCGGCAGGGTTGGCTGCGGCACTCGTCCACCTGACTCTCGCAGCGCGTGCCTGTGTACCCTGGGGCACAGGCACATGAAAAACTGGCAATGCCATCCACGCAGCGTCCATGGTGGCACGGGTCCGGAGAGCAGTCGTCCACATTGTGCTCGCACAGCGTGCCCTCGAACCCTGCAGGGCCAGAGCGTCAGAATCCGCCCACTTGCCAAGGGCCTGCCCACAGTTATGGCTTCTGCCCAATCCTGGCTCAGCTCCATCTCAGGCCCTGCCCACCAAACCATCGGGAAGCATGTTCAACTCAGGCCTTCACTCCATCCAGCTCCAGCCTCCAAGACCCTTCCCTGGCCTGTGTCCCCAACCTCTAGTCCTTACCCTATGGGCTTCTCCCTTGACTGGAGATGGGAGGAGAGGCTAAGGGTCACTGGAAGGTAGAGGGGACTGAACTCATTTGCATGCTAGACCCTTTGGCCCAACCCTCAGCCTACATCGATCATTAGCTCCACCCCGCAGGCTCTCTCATTGGCCCTGCCTTGTGCTTGCCAAAAGCCTGCCCCTAACCTCTCCTTCTGAGTCCAAGTCTGTTATTGGCGCCCTCTGCCCCACTAGCTCCGCCTCCAGATTCTTGCCAGATTGTCATTGACCCGCCCTCACCTTCTGCACAGCGACACTCGTAGCCGTCAGGCTGGTCCACGCACTTGGCGCCGTTCCTGCAGGGCGTGCTTGCGCATTCATCCACGTCCAGCTGGCAAGTGGACCCACTGAAGCCTGGGGTGAGGAGGGGAAAGAAAGGAGGCCCAGACAGGGTGAGCATCACCCCTCACCATCCCTGCCTTGTTTGTGTGGGAAACCTCATTTCCCATTTAGTTTTAAATAAATTTTAATTTTTTTCATACTGGGGATGGAAACTAGAAGTACTTTACCACTGAATTATATCCCCAGCCCTTTTTATTTGTTAGTTTTAATTTACTTTGTTTTCTTTATTTATTTAGTAGTACTGGGAACTGAACACCAGCTCTCACTAAGCTACCCAACACTTTTTTATCTTTTACGTGGAGACAGGTTCTCACTAAGTTGCCAAGACTGACCTCGGCTCTGTGATCCTCCTGCCTCAGCTTCCTGATGAGTTGGGATGCCAGGTGTGCCCCACAGTGCCTTGAACCTCAATGTTTTCGAAACTCTGCCAAGTTATCTGCTCACATGACCTGATGGTTCCCACCCTGGAGCCTTTGCCCCTGCACAGACCACCCTTCCTTTGGCTGCCTGTCCCAGGATTCTCACCTGAAGGGCAGGCACAGCTGAAGCCATTGACTCGGTCTTTGCAAACACCACCGTTGACACATGGGCTACTCTGACATTCATCAATGTCCACCTCACAGTAGGTTCCTGTGAAGCCTGGGGGTGGGGAAAGAGGATTAGGGCAGTAGGAGCTACCCTGTGATCTAAAGGGGGCCCAGGGAGAGAGGCACCCCATTTCCTACACAAACAGATCCCCTGTGTCTCGGCTTCATCCTCCGCTCAACCTGATTCAGTTTTCAACCACAGGCTGGATTTTCACCCAGTTGAGGTGCCAGTTGGACCAAGATTTATGAGACCCCATATGTGCCTTGCTTTTAAAACACCCACTTTGTGACCTAGTCCTAAAGTCATGCCCTGCCCAACTGCAGGGCCCATAGCAGCCTTGTGCACGTCTTCAAGTCCCACCCCTCCTTAGTGCGAGACTGTCTGCAGGAGACATGTGACACCACTGCAGCCACTGGCCCCACTCCTGCCATCTGCCACCACCACCCGCATACTCACCCTCACCCCAGTGTGCTTCCAATGCCTGGACTCCACCCCCAGCCCATCAGAGGGACTACTGACTCCATTGGACCCATGTCTTCCCACAGTCTCAGGCAAGATTCTGCTCCCACCTCACCCCAAGTTTCTATCTCTAAGGATCTCACTTTTGGGGGGGTGATTCTGGGGATAAAACCCAGAGCCTCACCCACACTAAGCACTTGGTGCTGTCACTAAGCTAAACCCAGTTCCACTCCGTGGAACTAGGCCTCTATCCACAGCTACGGCCACCACACACCTGCCATACAGATGCAGGTGAACTGGCCAATGCGGTCCAGGCAGGTGGCCTGATTGCGGCAGGGCCCTGACAGACACTCATTGACGTCGGTCTCACAGCGAGGTCCAGTGTAACCGCGACCGCACTGGCACAAGAAGGATCCCTGCGTGTTCACACACCGACCTAGATGTTCACACGGGTTGGCGCCTGCAGAACGGGGCACAGTGTGGGCATGACCCGCCGAGACCCCCGACTCCATTCATTCTCCCCTCATTCTTAGAAGGTGCTCTCTCACCAATGGAGCATTCATCCACATCCTGATCACAGGCCCCACCAGTGAAGCCGGGTGGACAGGTGCAGATGGCCCGGCCATTCACGGGGTTTGTGTCACAGATAGCATCCTCGTGACACGGGTTGCTAACACAGGCATCATCCAGATGACACAAAAGGCCTAAGAAAGGGTAGACAGAGGGCAAAGGCTGATTCTCCAGCTCTGCCTAAAGGTTCCTTCCACATCCCTCCAATTGGGGGGTACAGGAGGCGTTGGTGCAAGGGATTGAACCTGGGGCCTTAGGTATGCTAGGCATGAGCTCTACCACCGAGCCATGCTCCCAACCCCTTGTTTTTGTTCTTACTAACCTGCAGAGTATTAAGAAGCTGTTTTTTTTAATCTATTATGAAAATTTTCAAATATAAGAAAAGTTGATCATTCCTGTACATACCACCAAGATTCCACTACTGTTTATGTGTTAATCTTGTCCCCCCAAGCTACTTGAAAATAAGTTACAAACATTGTTTTAAAATCTACAGACTCTTCTGATTAGAAAAGGGTCCTACCCTTACGCTTTCCTTCTGTAGTACTCTCTGCCAGGCATACCCTCCCTCCATTTCCATGTCCCGTTTCCAAACACCACACCTCCCCATTCCAATGGTTTCTGCCTTAGGCAGTGTGCCAGCCTCCTCCCAGACCTCTCCTAGGCTTGCCATTCACCCCAAATCCATCCTCCAGTACATCCTCACTCTCCTCCTCCCTCCCTCCCTCCCTCCTTCCCGGGTGCCGGGGATGGAACTCAGGGCCTGGCACATGCTAAGTGCACACTCTGCCACTACACGCCCAGCCCCAGACTGATCTTTCTTATTCTTTTCTTTCTTTTCTCATACTGGAGATTAAACCAGAGGTTTTTACCACTGAATAACACCCCAGACCTTTTTATGTTTTATTTTGAGATAGGGTCTCACGAAGTTGCCCAGGCTGGCCTTGCTCCAATTTGCAATTATCCTGCCCCAGCCAAGTAGCTGGGATCACAGCGTGCGCCACTACACCCGGCCCCAGCAGGACCTAACACTCAAATCAGAGCCTTCACTGGTTCTCGTGGCCTACAGAGAAAATGACCACTGACCAGTCTTGCCCATGGGACAGGCGCAGTAGAAGGAAGCCACACGGTCATGGCAGGTGGCCCCATGGAAGCAGACGGCTGTGGCACAGTCATCGATGTTCTGACTGCAGCTCTCTCCTGTCCAGCCATTGACACACACACAGCTGTGGCCACCCAAGGTGTTGAAGCAGGTGCCCCCATTGTGGCAGGCATTGGGCTGCAGCTGACACTCATCCACGTCTTCCGTGCAGAATTGGCCTGTGGCACACAGATGGACCAGTTTAGCCTCCTGGTATGTGCCAACTCAAGGTCTGCCACCCAGCTCCCTCAGTCCTGGTGCCCACCTGTCCACTCAGGAGGGCACTGGCAGTTGTAGGTGTTGACGCCATCCACACATGTCCCCCCATTTAGACATCGGTGTCCTGGACAGTCATCCACGTTCACTTCACAGTTCTGGCCCTCAAACCCTAGTACAGGAGGAGAAGCAAGGATGGCCACTAGAGGCTGAGCCACTATCCCCACCCACCCTGCCTCCCTGAGTACAGCTCACTCACCAGGAAGGCAGGCACAGTCATAGGTGAGGTCGCCATTCTGCCTACAGGTGCCCCCATTGCGACACGGCGAGGGAGCACAGGGCACTGTGGGGCTCTCACACAGTGGCCCTGTGTAGCCCCCCGGGCACTGGCAGTGGAAGGAGCCAGGTGTGTTAAGGCAGGTGCCACCATGGCGGCAAGGCCCCCCAACCCGGCACTCATCAATGTCGCTGCGGCAGCTGCGGCCCTGGTAGCCGGGTGGGCAGGAGCAGACGAAGCGGCCATCAGACCCCACTGAGCAGCGGGCACCATGGGCACAAGGGCTACTGAGGCAGGGATCCGGCAGGGAGCAGTCTGGGCCTGGAGGAACCAGGAGAGGTGAGCTCAGGACTGACCGCACCCTCACTGGCCTTGGACTCCCCTCCAGAATGCCCCCCTCACCTCGGAAGCCACGGGGGCATCGGCAGGAGAACCGGGCAGTGCCTGCAACCACCGAGCTCTGGCAGACACCACGACCAGCACAGGGACCTGAGTGGCAGGGGTCTTCCAGTTGGCATCGCTCACCCACCCAGCCTGGTGGGCACCTGTGGCAGAGATAGTGTATTGGGGACACTCAGGGCAAGGTGGACCCAGACACAAAGATACAGGGACAGGCAAAACATACCAGCAAACACATACTCCACACACTCATTCACTCTTTTTTCTTTCTTTTTCAGTACTGGAAATTACACCCAGGGACACTCTACCACTAAGCTATAGTCCTAGCCTGTTTAAAATTCTTTACTTTGAGACAGAGTCTCATTAAGTTACTGAAGCAAGTCTTGCACTTTCTCTTTCCTCTTCTTCTTTTTTGCTACTGGGGCCTGAATCCAGGGGTGCTTAACCACTGAGCCACCTCCAGTCCCTTTTTGACACAGGGTGTCCTTAAGTTGCTGAGGCTGGCTTTGAACTTGTGATCCTCCTGCTTCAGCCTCCTGAGTTGCTGGGATGACAGGCGTGCGCCACTGCCCCTGACCACACTCATTCCTGCAATGAACAGTTACTGAGTACCTATTATTTGCTAAGTAATACAAACACAGAAGCAAACACAGTGGAAGTGACTTTTCCTCTCTTGATACTCAACAGCCAGATCAGGCAGAGTACACAGACAAGTAACAAATTGATACACTACATGTCCTACGTGCTGGCTGCATGCAGGGTGAGCCTCAAAGGCTATGCAAGTGTGGTGAGGTGAGTGTTGGCCCCCAAAAAAGACATGTCCATGTCCCAGAACCTTGTTTAGAAAAAGTTTTTTCAGAAGTAATTACATGAAGGATGTCAAGATGAGATCATCCTGGACTATGGGGCAGGGGGTTAAATCCAATAACAAGTGTCCTTATAAGAGAAAGACTACAGATTTGGGAGGGAGGGAGAAGAGAAGGTCATGTGCAGACAAAGGCAGAGAACCGGATGAGGCAGCCACAAGTCAAGGAACGCCTGGGGCCATCAGAGGCTGGAAGAAGCAGTGAGGGCTTCTCCCCTGGAAACTCTGGAGGGAGTGTGGGCTGCCAACACCTTAATTTCAGACTTCTGGCCTCCAGAATTTCCAGAGACTACATTCCTGTTGTTTCAAGCCACCCAGTTTGTGGTAATTTGTTACAACAGCCACAGGAAACTCTTACACAGGCTGAGTGGATGGAACGATGGGAAAAAAGAGAATGGGTATTATATTTTCACAGACTAAAGAAGGTGAAAAGGGGCCACAGGGTTGTGTGGGGAAGAGCATTTCAGGCAGAGGGAACAGCGAATTAAGAACCTCAGACTGGGGCTGAGGAGATAGTTCAGTCGGTAGAGTGCTTGCCTTCTAAGCACAAGGCCCTGGGTTCGATTCCCAGCACCCCCCCCCAAAAAAAAAAAAAAAAAAAAAAAAAAAAGAACCTCAGATTCTGAGGGATAAGTATCAAGGCACACCCAGACAGACACAGAAACCACAGATACACATACAGAAGGACACGCCAACTGAACACGTTGGCCTGGCAAACACAAACACCAAGCCTCAGCCTCCTCCGCGGATATGGGCAACTCTCACTCACATGAACAGGCGGATGGGCTCCCACAAATCCTCAACTCCTTTCTCCAGGATTCATGCAAACTTCCTCCCGTGCAGGAGTGTTGGGGTTTGTGGTAGGGACCTCCACCCTCATGTTGGGAGAAGACCCTTCAGTCTGCAGACCCCTCCCCAAGCCCACAAAGGCAGCCTTGATTGTAAGGGAAATGAGAAAGGGAGAGAGGGTTGGCTTGAGATTGGAACCTCCAGGGGACAGCCCGAGGAAGGATTCTGAGGGAGGGGCTTGGAAAGCCGGGAGTCCAGGCTGTCTTGGCGTCGTCCGGGCTCATCCTACCCCTCGCTCTCCCTATCCCCGCCCCTGCCCTCCCCTGCTACTTGCGCCGGTCCCTTCCCTCGGGCTGGTCCCAGACGCCTGGGACCGAACTCAAGCAGGTGACTCAGTTCTTAGCGTCACCACAGTGTCCCCCCACCCCGGCCCCCAGCGAAACAAGTCGGGGCACAGCCCGCAAGGGCGCGGGTGGCGTTAGGAGCGGAGGGTACAGCCCTCGGCCCCCTCCCCAAAAGCCCGCAGGGCTACCACTGCGGCCAGGACCGCGCGCCGGGAGGGGGCGCGCTTGCCGGGCGCCTAGGACAGCGGGTCCCACCGCCAGGCAGGGCGCGGCCGGCGCGGCCCCCTCCCTACGCCCCGGGCGGGTTCCCACGCTCTACGCCCCGCGCCCCCGCCGACCGGTCGGGCCGGTTCCAGCCCCAGCCCGCGCCCCGCCCCACGGCCTGAGCTTTGGGGGAGATCGAGGGGGGAGCGCGGGCTTGGAGGGGGACCGGCCCGCTGGGAAAGCGGGGGAGGCGAGGATTAGACGATAAGGACGAGGGCTTGGATCCTACTTTGGGGAAGCGACTCCGGAGATCTGTAGGGGAAGGTACCTCTAAAGTTTGGGGTACCCCTAAAAGGACAGGAATATTTGAGACCTTGAAGATCGTTGGGGGATTGGGGGGTTTAGGGAATGGTTCCCCTACAGCCTTGCTCTGGAGACTGAGCCCGCTCCACTCCGGGTGATCCGGGCTCCGGGAGGCCAAGCGTGCCGGTGATTCACCTGTCGAGGGGCGGGGCAGCCTCGGGCGCATTCACCTGTCGGCAGTAGTCCAGGCATGGAGTTCCAATGCGCAGGCGTCCGAGCCCAGTGGCTTAAGCTCCCGAGTGAGTGGCTCCAGGTAAGATCACATTTTCCCCCAGCCCCACGAACCCCTCATTGTCCAGTTTTAGCATCCCCAAAGAGGTAAATCCAAGTGGGATTCTAGCTAAAGTAAGTGCGGTGAAACTTCAAAGGGGCTCTTCTGTGTCTGCAATCACCCCAGACCCACCCAGCTCGAGACTGACCCAGTGCCTGGCACACATTCTGTTGAATAAATGAATACCTTAATGAATCCATTAATGACTACTGGGTGAACTGCTATTACCTGTTAAAACATAAAAGGAGCCAAGCCTTTCCCCATAACCTTGAGCATTATTTCCTATCATTATTATTTATGAGAATTTATTTATTACTTGCTGTACTCTGAGCATATCCTATGAAGAGACTCTTAATCTTCACAGTCAACCCCATAAAGGAAGAGCTATTATTGCCCCATTTTTCAGATGCAAAAATCAGAGGCTTAGAAAGTTCCAAGCATTTGCTCAAGGTATCCTACAGCCCAGAATTCGAACCATGCTCTGACTCTGCTCAGCACTTTCTCAGCGCCAACTCTGCTCCTCCAACCCCCTGCCTTTCCTTATATTGGGGAAGAACTAAATACTCGGGCATCTTCACAGTCCCAAGCCAGGGAGAAACATTCCTATTTCACAGATGCATCCCCAAAGAGGTAAACCCAAGTGGGAGTTCTAGCTAAAGTAAGTGCGGTGTAACTTCAAAGGGGCTCAGAGAAGGGAAGTGTCTAGACCAAGGTCACACAGCAAGAAAGATGGCAGAGCACGACGGCATTATAGGCCTCCTGCACCGCCCCACTACTAAAATTTGAGATATGGCAGAATATGAATGATGTCCTCACCACTACCAAGTCGCTGCCATTTGGACCCTCACAGTTTGTTAATTATTAACTCTCTTCATTAAGAGGCTTTAGATGTGACCTTAAGTGGCCGAGAACTCCATGAAGTCAGGGTTACTGAGCCCATTTTCCAGACCAGGACACTGAGACTTAAAGGGTTTAATTCCCAACCAGTAAGCAACATGACGTGGGATCTGAATCCAGCCCAGGCAGACTCCAAAGCCCCTGCTTTTAACCCTGCTCAGTTTCCAATGGGGAAACACAAGGTTACCCAAGCCACACACATGTAGGAAGTGGTACAAGCACCCGCAGTGGACACAGTGGCCGAGGAAGAAGACTCCCTTCCCACGCAAGGCCCACCGATGGCGCTGTGCCAGGCACTCACAGGCAGGCAGCCTCCCGGGAGGGCAGCTGGGTGCAACGACCTCCATTTGCACACGGGCTTCCGTCCAGGCAAGGGGGGGCTGCGAGGGGCACAGGAAGGTGGGGGGTCAGCTGGGCGCCCAAGAACCCCAATCCGAGTGACAGACCCCCCTCCCTTCCTCTGCCAGGCAACAGCTGCACTGGGCTGGGGGTGTCTCTGTGGGTGCAGGGAGGCCCCCTACCTACAGTTCCCACGGCCCCCGCCCTGGCCCCAGCTGTTGGGGTTGCAGCTGTCCCTGCCAGCTCTAGGCCTGGGAACCACAAGGCAGGGGCGGGAAGAAGGAGGGACTGGTTTGTGCCAGATGTGGGGGCTCAGGAAGCTGCCAGAACTAAGATGTGCGGAGTGGGGAGTGCAGAGTCAGGAAGTGAGGGTGCTGAACGTTAAGGAGTCCGTGATTTAATGTCCAAGTCTCAGGAAAATGGAGGGGTGGGGAATCTGGGGGTCTATGGGTTTCTCTTCACCTGATGTTGGTCACCTATTCCAGCTAGCAGGCCTCTGTGCTGGCTCTTGAAGAGAGGCCCAGGCAGGTACTCAGGAGTCAGTGAAGACTACAAGGAGAGCCACTATGGGCAGCACAGGGATAGGGTGTGTGTTGCAGGGAGGGGCAGCTGGCATGAGACAAGTGCTGCCCTGTCCGGTGTCCCCATCCCTGAGGGATGTGTCCCTCTTGGGTGTGGCACAGTCTAACTGTCCTTTCACATGGGCCAGGGGTGTGGCTGGGACTGAGCTAGTGGAGAATCAAGTGTGTCCGAGCAGGTGTGGGGCCGTATGGGTGTGTGTCAAAGATAGATGGAAAGAGTGAGGGAGCTGGAGAAAAACAGAAACAGAGAAACATAAAAGAAGAAACTAGAAGCAGGAAGACGGAGAGAGAGACAGAGGACAAAGACAGAGATAGGGAGAGACAGTAACAGAATAAGTTGAGAATGAGAATGGCCAACATGACAAGTTCAGGGCACTGTCACTCAGACAGGAGACTGTGGGTATTTGTGAATTTACCCTGGTGGCTGTGGGACATGAGCCATTTCCTCCCCAAGCCCCTATCCTGCTGTGCTGTGAGCCATGTGAGCCACATGTGTGCACACATGAACTTGTGTGTTGGTCTGTGTGGGGACTTGAGCATGCATCTGTTATGTCCTCATGAAGCTAAATTTGAATCTGCAAGTGCATATAAGTATGGGCAAATTTCTGTGAACTGTGAACTGCATACCCATGCAGTTGTGCAGATAGATGTGTGTGCTTTATGTAGACAAGCTGCGTCTTGTGTGCATGTGTGTGAATCGTGTTATTTGGATGTACAATTGTACACGGGTGTGTATATGTAGGGGTTGGATGTGCTTGTCTGCGCATGTGAGCAGGGTGTAGGCATGTCCTTGAATCTGTATCCGTGGGTTATGAGTGTGTGCAGGCAGCGTGTGTGCCAGGTCTTGGGCTAGGAATGGCATGTGTGATCACATTTGATGAGTGTCCATGCATGTCACTGTGTGAACTGTGTGCATCTGGGTGTATCTTGTGTGAGCCAAGTGTGCACGTCTACATATACTGGGCCTGCCTGCATGCACGTTTGCATCTCCATAAAGTGTGTGCCCCAGAGCTGTGTGTGGCTGCAAGCGTGTGACAGGCCATGAGTGTGCTGGTCCTGCGGGGGCGGCTGCTCCTGCCCAGCTGGGCCCTGGGATGGGCCAGTGAGGCCATACCCTCCTAAAACCCCCACCCCGCCCAGCGCTGAGCCCCACAGTAGTGTCCTGAGACCCCTGGCCCGGGCGGACCCCTCCCCCGCCGACCAGGCCTCCTGGGGAGGGGGTGGGGGGCGCCCCCGCAGCCCCCGTTCAGGCCCCGTTGCCTGTCCCGCTTTGTCTGGCAAAGAAAGCGCGAGGCCGGCCGGGGGGAGGGGGTGTCTAGACGGCGCAGCCATTGTCCCGAGCGGGGGAGGGGAGAGAGAAGGGGAGGAGGGGCGGGGGGCCCTGGCCGGCTGGGGAGGGGCTCGGGCCGCGGGGAGGGGGAGCTGAAGCCCGAGGGGAGCACGTGGGCCCTCTCCCCTTCCCCTCCCCGCACGGAGGCGGGGTCCGGGGTCTGCAGGATCGCGGCTCCCAGAACTGGGAGTGGGGCCGCAGGCGAGGGAGGGGGCGCGGGCGCCGCTGAGGCTCCAGCTCCCGCTCCGGCTCCGGGTCTTGCAGCGCTCCGGCCTGGGAAGTTTTCTCCGAGTTCAGAGCTCCGAGAACTTCGCGCCCCCTCCCCGCCCCCCGCCCGGCCGGCCCGCCCGGCCCGGGGTGTCGGGAGCGGGGGCTTTTGTGAGAGGGGTCCTCGGCCTGGGGGTACTTCGGCCCCAAGGGTAATCTTCCCAGGACTGCAGGCCGGGATGGGATGGGGCGAACACCGGATTCTTGGCAACCCCCCCATCTTGAGTCCCTGACTCCCTCACCTCCAGCTCTGAGTCTCAGACTCCTAGGTCCCTTCATCTCCAGCCTCAATTGCTCAAGGATCTCTTCTCCTCTGGCACCCTGCCGCTCATTCTGAGTCCCGGTACTCCGCCACCCCCCAGGACTGGCACGTAATCCAGCTCCTGCACCCCTGCCCCTGCACCCCTGCCCCAGCTTTGGTCTCTGACTCCCTGGATCCCCCAGCCCCAGACTTGGGACTTCTTGCACTCCCCCTCCCCCGCGTCCCGGTCCCGCCCGCCAGGTCCCGAGCCCCTCACCTGCAGCCCCCGGCCCCGCTAGCAGCAGCAGCAGGGGCAGCGCGCGCACAGGCGATGGTGGCGGTGGCAGGGACATCAGGCGGCGGCGGCGGCGGCGGCGGCCCCGGGCCCCCGGCCCCATGGCGGCCGGCCGCGACCCTCCCTCCTCCCTCCCTCACTGGGCTCCAGGCGCGTCCCCGGCCAGCCTCCGCGCCGCCAACTTCGCCGAAGTGAGGCGGCCGGCCGCCCCGCCCCCAACCTTCGGCGGCTTGCCCCGCCCCGGGGCTGTCCCTGCGCGCCCCCGCCCCCCGCCCGGCCTCCCGGGGTCCCTGTCCAACCTCCCGCCGCAGAGCCTGGGACCTAGGGACCCTAGGAAACTTAGGCCGGCCACGCGAAGAGATGCGCGGCGAACCTGCAGTGACAGGCACACGCAGTTTGTGAACACCCCTACCCGCATCTTCCAATGCACAACTAGAGCCAAGGACACACCCAGAGCGGAGGACACCCACAGATTCCCCCGGAAACCCCCTAAGCTGAGATCCTAAGAGGTGCACGAACACGCAGCCACCGTGGCACAAATGCAGACCTATGCAAGAGCTTCAAGGGCACAGGAAAGAACGAAGCACTCACAAACCTGAAACTCAGGCCCAGCCAGGCCAAGAGCCTGGGGCAGCATTTGCAATATCAGACCTGGAGACTTTCACCCGGAGTCACATGCACCTGTGTATGCACCCCTTCCTAACCTCGGCCCACCCAGGAAGCACCACCTTCCTCCTCACTACCATGTGTGAATTTCCAAAGTCCACCCAGCACCCCCATTCCCATCCCTTATGGCCCCTGCCCACCTCACAGCTTTGCCACTCTTGCTCAGTGAAACCTACTGCCTTTCTCAAAATCAGTCTTCCTCCAAAGGCTTCCGGCAGCCTTCTCTGTCTCTGTGATGAGAATGGGGACTCTAAGACAGTGCAAGCCCAGACCTGGGGGAGTCCCAAGTATGCTCCGAGGGGAGCCAGACACAGTGGGAACCAACAGACTGCATTCCTAATCTTGATTATGCCTGAGACTTGCCTTGCAATGTTATCTTAGTGTGAATACCAATTCTTTCTGAAACTCGGTCTCCCAACCCTAATTGTAATTGCACTGTATTTACTGGCTATTTGATGAGGTACTACATTTGTGAAAAAAATGTAATTCAAAAGCACTGTTGATGTCGAATACCAGATTCCACTGTGTAGTAAAACTTATAGGGGGGCACAGTACTACTGAGCTATCCCCCCAGTGCTTTTTATTTTTCATTTGAGACAGTCTCCCTAAGTTGCTGAAGGTCTTACTAAATCGCTGAGGCTGGCCTTGAACTTGAAACCCACCTGTCTCAGCCTCCCAAGTTGCTGGGATTATAGGTGTGTGCCACGGCACTCCGCTAGGACCATTTTTTGTTTAATTGTGGGTCATTTTCTGATCCTTGTTGTTGGGAGTTCTTAAATCTTGCATCACCAATATTTAATACAAAAAATCTGTGTAAGCTTTCTTTCAAATTGGAACAATTGTCTGTATTAGAATAGATGAAATAAAAATAATAATCAAGGGTGAAGTTTTGACTACCCAGAAAGGAAAACTCTCCCATTTGCTAAACTACCTTGTTTTAAGAGACACCATATTTTCCTCAGTAATCAAGATAACTAAATGTAGGTCATTTTGTTAAACTTATGGGACTGTAGATCTGGGTTTTTGGCTAAAGGTTTTGACTGTTGTAAAAATGTTATTTGGAATATATTTTGAATTTTTAGAGAAAAGAAAGACAGACAGACACAGGCATCCCCAGCACTAAAATTTCAGAGGTAGTCCAGAATGAGCCACAGAATCTGGCAAGGCACACAGAGGGGTTGGTGAGAGCTGTCTTTGGGAGGGTTACTTACTTGTAAGTGGATAAGGCTCTTGTTCTATGTCCTGTTCTGTTCTAGGTCTGAAACTGTACCTTGCTCTCCTGGGTTGGGTTTCTCAGGGGAGAATCTAGAGGTTCAACCCTTATGGAGAAGCTGTAGGGGAGATAGCCCAGCAGAGGAACTGGGCTGCACATAGAGGAGGGAGAGTGGACAGGTCAGGGATCAGGAGGAGGAGAGAAGGGCAGACAGAGCCCCCTGGTTTCTGGCTTGGTAATGAGACTGTTAAACAGAGGAATGGGTTGATTGGGAACAGAGGTGGGGTTGAGGCACTGATTCTGAAGAGCCCAAGGGTCACCCCAAAAGCAGCCGAATGCTGGAACTGAGCATAGGAGGGTTGTCTGGATGGGATATAGTCACATGGGTGCCCCAGAAAACTCTGAGCATCTTTTTCATCTTCTTTTGAAATCATTTATTTATTTATTATATAATCATTTTAAACAGAAAGATGCAGAATAGCACAAAATTCCATGAGCCCTTTGTCCAGATTCATCAACCAACCACACTGCCATGCTTGTCTTATAAACACACAGACACGCATGCATTTCACTGTGTTTCCTAATAGACAAGGGCGTTCTCCTTTGTAAATTACTCCAGTTTTTCACCTGCAAATTTCACCTGTAAACTATTCCAGTTTTTCAAAGTTCGCTGGTTGTCCCCAACAATATCCTTTCCATACCTTTCTTCGTTGATTCAGGATCTAATCCAGGTCATGTAGTACGTCTCATCATCATGTCTCTTGGTCTCCTTCACTCTGAATTAGTTCCTCTGCCTTGCTTTGTCTTCCCTAACTTTGATATTTTCTGGAAAAGTGAAGTCAGTTGTTCCAAAGGATGCACTTCAGCTGACCTCCTGGTTCCTCCTAAACAGAAGTATACCTAATGTTAGTTCCCAGCACTGGTGATGTTTGCCTTGATGGCTTGGGCAAAGTTGGTCAAGTTTTCCTACCGTGAAGATGCCATTTTACTCCTGTCCCATATTTTTTTTCCCTTGACAGTGCTGAGGATTGAATCCAGGGCCTTGCACATGCCAGGCAAGTGCACTACTGCACCACTGGGCTACATCTCCAGCCCTTTTTATTTTATTTTGAGACAGGCTCTCACTAAGTTACCCAGGCTGGCCTCAAACTTTGGATCCTCCTGAGGCACAATTATCCTGAACAATTATCCTGTCAGGAGATTCTCAGACTGTGTGAACATCCTGATGCCCATTAAACTTTTGCCCACTGGTTTTGGCATTTATTGATGGTTCCTTGTTGCGTTTTGTTTGCAGTACTATGTATTAGATCCAAGGACTGGCCCATGCCAGGCTAGCAAGGAACCACTGAGCTACACCCAGCCCTGATTTTCTTTTCTTTTCTTTTCTTTTCTTTTTTTTTTTTTTTTTTTTCTGGTACTGAGGACTGAACCCAAGTGAACTTTACCACTGAGCTCCCATTCTTTTTCTATTTTTATTTTGAGATAGATCTCGCTAAGTTTCCCAGCTGGCCTCAAACTTATGTCTCAGCCTCCTGGCATTACAGATGTGCACCACCAGGCCAACATCACCATTTACTATATTAAAGTGTGTAATTGAGTGACATTTAGTGCATTCACTGAGTGTTGTTGCACAACCATCACCTCTGCCTAGTTCCAAGACATTTCCATCACCCCAAAGTAGACCGCATTTCCATTGGCAGTTCCTCACCATTTTTCTTTCCCTCTAGCCTCTGACGACCACTACTTGCTTTCTGTGTTTATAGATTTGCTTGTTCTGGACATTTCATATAAGTGGAATCATCTGAGATGTGCCTGGCTTCTTTTACTGAGCATCACGTTTTTGAGGTTTATCCATGTTGTAGCATGGACCAGTGCTTCATTCCTGTTGTGTAGGGGGGGTGCTAGGAATAGAACCCAGGGACTCTCTCTTGTGAAGAAAGAGTTTTACCACTGAAGCACATCCCCCAGAGATGATTTTTCTTTTTCTTTTTTCTTTTTTGAGATGGAGGTTCACTATGTTGCCCAGGTTGGTCTCAAACCACTGGACTCAAGTGATCCTCCTGTCTTAGCCTCTCAAGTGCCAATACTGCACCTGGCTTCCTTTGGATGATTTTTATTTTATTTTATTCTTTTTTTTTTTTTTTTTTTTCTGTGCTGGGGATTGAACCCAGGGTCTTGTGCTTCCAAGGCAAGCGCACTACCAATTGAGCTATATCCCCAGCCCTTTTGGATGATTTTTAAAGAGTAGAGGAGGAAAAGAGAAGAAGGCGAAGAATGGACATCAAAAAGAGAGAAGCAGCATGAGGAGGTGAAGGTGAAGTTGAATGACTAACCAGGGACCTGCACTAGAACTGACCCCCCCACTCCCAGTCCTGCCTAGACTGGCAGGTAGCACAGTCCCACAGACAGGAGCTGAGGATGGCCTGTCACTCCCATTTTACAGGTGAACCCTTATCTGGGAGGGGCGATCCCTGCCCATCTTATGGGTGCAGCTGCATAATTGACAGAAGAGTGGCGATTTGATTTGCTAGAGGCTTAGTAGAACAGCTGAGGTGGGTGTTTATTGCTTTTGTTTTTTTTCGATTCTGGGGATGGAACCCAGGGCCTAGCACATGCTGGGCAAGTGCTCTACAACTGAACTGTACCCCAAGAGTTAAGGTTTGAACTTGGGCCTGAGTTACTCCAGGTCACATAGATTGCAGAGGTGGAATGGGGAAGCAGAAGGGGCGGGTAGAGTTCAGGCAGAGAAAAAGACAAAAAAGAGTTGCGCAAGAAGGGCACACGCTGACTCACAGCAAGGGTGCTGAGTCAACTGGCCCGTGGGCAGGCCCAGCTCCAGTCCCTCCCCGTGCCCATCATCCCAGGAAGAAATTCAAGTCCCCCCAGCCTGGCGTTCAGACTCCAGTGGCTGGGACTAACCTGCTCTAGCCCCCTCATAACCATTCCATCCTCCCATCCTCGCGTGGCATGCCTCTGCTTCCATGTCCTTTGCCCAGCTTCTTCTCCCTGCCTGGGACCAGAGGACCCTTTGACTTCCACCCAAAGCAGGAACTGACAGCAAATGTGTTCTCTTCAAAAATGCACTTTCAGCTGGGCAAGGTGGCACATGCCTGTAATCCCAATTTCTCAGGAGACTAAGACAGGAGGATCACAAGTTCAAGTTCAAGGTCAGTCTTCATAAAAGCCTGTCTCAAAAAAAAAAGAAAGAAAGAAAGAAAGAAAAGAAAAGAAAGAAAGAAAGAAAGAAAGAAAGAAAGAAAGAAAGAAAGAAAGAAAGAAAGAAAGAAAAGGCAGGTATCACAATGTCTGTAATCCCAGCAACTCAACTTTGGAGGCTGAGGCAGTAGGATCACAAGTTCAAAGCCAGCCTCAGCAACTTAGTGAGACCCTGTATCAAAATAAAAACAAAAAAGGGTAGAAATATAGCTCAGTGGTAAAGTGCCCCTGGGTTAAATCCCCAATACAAAAAAAAAGTTTTTTCTACTTGTAAGGGAATGCTCTTCTATTTTCCATTCTTGCCACCCCTTTGTCCATGGTACTGGACCCTCTTCCCAACGTGCCTTTCCTTCCCTGTTTCTGTACCTGGCGATGTCCTATTTCTCTTTTGAGGGTCCCTCTCCAGGAAGCCCCTCCTCCCCCAGGCAGAGCCCCTATGCTGCCCTGGGCTCTCCCAGCACACGCCCTCTCTTACCTCAGTCTTGCTCACAGGGGCTTGCAGTGTCTTTCCTGCTCTGTTGCCCGCCTGGGAAACTGGGGTCTCTAGGAGGGCCGGATGGAGGATGAGGGTCACGGCATCATCCTCTACCTGGTAGACTCTGGTAACTCAGGCAGTTACCAGAACAGCTGCTGCAGGGGTTCAAACCACTCTCTTCAGTACCATTCTGGGGGTCATGGGATCCAGAAAAGGGTCTGCAGCTGGAGGGGGCAAAGCTAGAGCCCCCAGGGAAGACCAGCTTGTCCCCTGACCAATCTGAGAAAGAACTCTCTCTCAGAATGGATGCTCTAGGAGGCACTGAGCTCCCTGTCAGAAGCCACCAAGGAACTTAGACACACATTTGATTAGACAAGACCAGAGTCTGTGACCCTGTTCATGCAGCAGCCCTTGGTCTGTGGGAAACACAAGCCTGAAGATAGCTCAGGGGAGTGAGGATTAAAGGAAGAAAGGCACATCTGCAAAGCACCCACTCAACAGAAGGTGGGGTCCCACTTGGCTCCACGTTCCTGCATAGTATCAGGAGTGGGCCAAGGTGTCCAGATCTGTAGGGAACAGGAGAGTCAGAGCAACCATTCCCACGGCTTTGCAACCCTCGGCTGCTCAGCTCCTGTTGTGGGGATGGGCTTAGCCCCTGTCTGTGTCTCTGCTGGCTGTCTTGGCTAGGGACTACATTTCTTCTCAATGAGCTCAGTCCCTGGGGACCCACAGACCTGGGGCCAGGCCAAGACACAGATGCCGGCATGCTGACCAGGAACCTGAGAACGTGCCCTGGGCCTCTCCTCCTGGGACTGCAGGCCCCCTCTCTGTGCAGAAGCTGTGGTCAGATCCTCACGCCCAGGCAGTGGGCCATGGGAGCCCAGTGGAATCCAGCAGAGGTGAGACTAGGAGGCTGAACCCCAGAGGCTATGGAACTCAGCCAGGTCCACTGGTTCCCTGGGACCCTCTGTTGCTCCCCTCTGCTCAGAGCAGCACAGCCTCTACACCTGGCCAGCTTCACTGCCCTGCCTCTCAGCCTTCCCAGACTGTGTACAGGCTGTTCTCACAACCACAAACCCTGTTCTTGTTCTCCAAAGGCTGCTTTCACCTGTCTGCTCACTCTGACTCTCCAGTTCTCACCTTCATTCAGTCATTGGACATTATTATTGTTATTATTATTATTATTATTTGCAAGACTAGGATTGAACTCAGAGCCTTGCACGTGCTAGGCAAGCACTCTACGACTGAGTTACATTCCCAGCCCCTTTTAATTTTTATTTTGAGACCAAGTCTCACTAAGTTGCAGGGTATGACCCCAAACTTGCAATCCTCTGCCTCAGCCTCCTGAGTAGCTAGGACTACAGGCATGGTAAACACTTTATTGAGTTCCTACTTGGTGCTAGGCCCTATTTTAGATCAAACTGAGCCAAGACAGAGCCCGTTCTTCCGATGGGAGAGGAGGATAAGAAACAAGAAGGCAAAGAAATAGGAATTATCAATATGAGATGGTTAAGTGTGACGGGAAGGAGGGAGTGATTTTGGTGTGGGGAGCCAAGACAGGCTTCACTGAGGATGGAAGACTATAGCCAAGACTTAAAGGAGGAGAGGAGCTGGCAAGACAAAGAGCCAGGGAAGGGTGCTCCAGGCAGAGGGAACCACAAGTGCAAAATCCCAGAGGAGGAAGACAACAGATGAGAGGAGCAATGAGAAAATGCAGAGCGAGTGAGAGGTGAGAGGTCAGGGAATTTGGGGAGCTGAGTCCTGAGGGACCAGAAGGTCTGGGAATCTACCCCAAGTGGAAGCCACTGGGGGATTTTGCAGGGGAAGTTGATCTGCTTCATTCACTTATTTATTTTTTAATTTTTAAATTATTTTTTTAGTGGTTGATGAAGCTCTATTTTATTATTTATATGTGCTGCTGAGAAATGAACCCAGTGCCTCACACATGCTAGGCGAGTGCTCTACCACTGAGCCACAAGCCCAGCCCTGATTCATTTATGATCACTCTGAAAGCTTTGCCAACCCCTCCATGTGATCCTGTCTGGCTTCCCCAATGGATTGTGAGCTCTGTGGGCATCTATCTTGTTCCATGCTGGATCCCCAATGTCTAATACAGAGCTTGATGCATAGGAGGTGAAATAATTGCCATTTATTTATTTATTTATGGTAGTGCTGGGATCAAATCTAGGGTCTCACACATGTTAGATAAATACTCTCCCACAGAGGTGCACTCATAGCCCTCATTACTGTCGGTTGAATTCATGAATCAGGAGCTGGGACTTGAATGTGCCCAAAGCTAGACCTCTACCCCTGTCCCCAGACCTCTCTTCCTGACATGGATATATATGTTCAGCTCTCATTAGATCAGGGGCTAGATCAGAGGAAGAGATGGGGGCTGGAGGTGCTTTCCTAGGGAGGGGATGTGAGATTTGATGGGGAAGAAAAGGAAGTGGAGAGAAGGGAATTCAATTCAATTGAGCACTTGTGGGCTCTGCAGTTTTGGAAGGGAGAACAGGGAAGGTCACCCCCACCTCTTCTGAGGGTGGAGGTTTCCCTATCCGGACCCAATGCCCCATCGTCCATCTGGTCTTCTCAGACCCTGGGCTTCAGACCATAACCGACCATCCATGCCCATGGCCTCACCCGGACCCCATTTCCTCCTGCTCAATTCTGAACCATGACACTCTGATGTCTCTTAACTACTTGTTCTTATCTCCCTGGCCCCTAATCTTTTCCTCCTTTCTTTCTACTTCAGAGAGCAGTTTCTCCCGTGGGCTTTTCATTGCCTCCTCCCTCAGCCATAGGCTGAGGTCTCCTTCCTGGTAAAATAAACCCACAGTGAATGTTCATCCAACATCTGCTCAGCCCCAGCTCCTTTCCCCTCTCCTTGCTCTGCCACACCCCAACTCCATTCTTTCCTTCTCCACTCCACTCTGCTTGCTGAAGCTGTTCTTATCCTCTAGTTCTGGATGCATTTGGGCAGCAACAAGCACTGGCAGAAGATGAAGTTGGAGAAAAAAACAGTGAGAAAGGGACATTGGCCCTCTTGGACCCCTCCTTCCAGGGTCGGTTCAGCTGGCTGTATTCCTTGACCAAAAATCCTGCCCACATGACCTTCTCTCTAGGCTCTGTTTTAATTCCCATTGTCTGGCAGGGCACCCAGCAATAACAATGGATCTCCGCAGGTGTCTGCCCAGGGTGCTGCATGAACCCCTGTTGGTTTCCCCAACCTCTGCCCACCCCATTGGTTGAGGATGGTCCTTGTAGTAAGTAAGCTTGCCTTAAATTCCCTTTCAAAAGTCTCAATTGTTTCCCTGAACCCTTGTCCCAATCTTCCCCTCCCCATCCCTGCTTAACCTCCCTGAGCATCCAAGCCTTCTGTCCTAAGTCTTCACCCCCAGCTTTCCTCCCTCATGATTTTGGCGGGGGCGGGGGTCAGTTTGCCTGGTTCAGTCCTCACGGTTGATCTCTCAGCAGGTTGAATGATGCTGCTGGTTCTTGCTGCTCCCTCCTCCTCTGTTGCTGGGGCACCACACATGCACACTTTGGCCTCTCTTCTGCCTGTCCCTTAGATGTTGGGGACCCAAGGGCTCAGTCTCAATCTCCACTCTGTTTTGTGCAGACTTCAGTCACTCTCCCAGCTTCAGTGTCTCCCTCCCCTATAGAACACTGATGCATGTTGGGCCATCTGTCTTCAGTCTGTCTCTGTTCCAAGGGTCCAGAACCCTCCGACATGACCCAAACTTGCCTTTGTGCCTTCCCTGCATATGTGCTCCCCCCACCAGTGCCTAGACTGGAGTATCATTCTATACTGCTCGAAATACACCAATCCTCCTGCCGGGTTTCCCACCCTGTCTTTCCCCTCTGGTCCAGCCCCCTCCCCAGTCCCCAAGTAATATTCCAGACACGCAGGTTTGTCCAAGATTTTCCCTTGCTGGCAGTGAAAGTCCTTTACAATCCCACGTCTTCCTATCCCAAACTTTTCTTCCAGTCTCACGGAAACGATAAACTGCGTGCGTAGGAGCCTTCCGCTGGTCGGAGCACTTTTGTTTTGCAAGGTTCAGCTCCAAGATCGCCTCCTCCAGGCAGACTTCTCTCCCTCCCTCCCCGCCTCCTGGTCACTGCCCACCGGTTCCACATTCCAAAGGTGCCTGGACACACTCGGCTGGCAGTGTTCGGCTGTCTCCTCCGCCCCTCCTCTGATGGGAGGCCAACGGTGGCACCAGCAGATGCGTGAGTGAGTGACTGCATGGCTGAATGAATGAATGCACGAATGACTGAATGACATAAAGTGGTCTAGAGGCAGGATTTTGAACAGGGAGAGCGTGAGTCCAATTCCGGGAGGAGCCCCAGCTGGAGCTCTCGGGGTCTCTACTCCCGCCCAAAGTGCTGCGCTCGTCCAGCCCCCGGCTGGAGAAAGGACGCTCCTTGATTGGCTCGGCCTTGGGGAGGCGGGCATCCACTGAGCCACGAGTTTGTAATGGCTCACTGGCCAGAACTTTGCCCAATCAACGCGATCGCTTCCTTTATAAGACCCCGCCTGCAACCAAGGAGGCGGAAGACAGCGCCTTCTGGTTGCCGCGGCAACCGTCAGCGGACCCTCGTCGTCCCAGCAACTATCCCAGACCTCCCGTCAACTTTTGCCGGGGCCTCTCCAATCACCCAGACAACCGCTACCCGTTCCGGTCAACCATCAACCCTTCCCTCATCACCCTGGCAACCATCGCCTGACCCCTTGGACGTCGTCTTCATCCCGTCTGCAGGCCTCCTCGCCCCACGCCTCCACCCTAGGCTCCGAGGTTCGTGGGCCCCAAGTCCCAAGGGCCCTCCTCCTGGCCCCCACGGCGGTATACATTGCCCCCTGCAGGGGAGGCCTGTCCTGTGGAGGCCGAGGCACTGCGCTGTGCTGACAGTCCATTGCTGTCTCTTCACTCGCATTCTTGCAGGGAACTATGGGACTGTCCAGCCGCCACAGGGAGCTCTTCAAAATGCAAGCCATGTCCCTCCCCTGCTGAAAACCCCGCTCTAGCTTCCCTTGAGAATCGATTTCAAACTCCTCACAGCCCCTGGCGGTCTGGTTAGCAGCTATTGGCCCCCACATTGTTACTCCAACAGCCAGAGCTCATTCCCTGCCTATTGATGGTTTCCTACTCCTGGGAAAAGTGAATTCCCCGACTAGGATCCAGCCTCTGGTTCCTCAGGGAAGTCTTACCTGAGCTGTCACTCACTTGAATAGCCCTCTTTCCTCCCTGTGAGCTCCAGGAATGGGCTATGGCTTACAATCCCACATCTTCCTATCCCAAACTTTCCTCCAGTTTCACAGAAATGCTAAACTTGTGCATGGGAGGTTTCTGTGAGCTGGATCAAATCTTTGCAAGCTTTAGCTTAAGATGGCCTGATAGTGCACACTGGATCCCTAGGATCTAGAACAATGCCTGGCATCTATGTTGAGTGAAAATATGTCTCTTTGGGGATAAGAGAGGGCAGAAGGGGAAGGCTTAGCAGTTGGGCTTTGTTTAGGTAGGCTCATCACAAAACTAGAAGGCCCCTGAGTCCTCATGCTACAGGTGAAGACACTGTCCCCAAGACACTAAATTCTAAAGCCAGGAAGATGGAAGTTGATCTGAAGGTCCACCCTCCACTTATAACCTCCTCATTTGGAGGCTGGACCCAGAAGCCTCCAGAGTCAGCAGAAGATTCTAGGAGCTGAAAGGCAAGGCCTCAGATCCCAGAGAGTCATTCAGGGAGCTGGTCTCTTTCTGTGCTGAGACCAGAATCTCATGTATGCTAACAGAACCCAGAGCTGTATTCCCAGGGATCTGAGACAGGCTGGTACAGGCTGGGGTGAGAGAACTTGACCTGACTTGAACTTGGTTATAATGGGGAAGGGGATTGTGGGAGCTGCCCTGAGCCCAGCTGGAGAGGAATCTGCATACCCACCTCCTTCCTATTGAAGGTCTTACCTTTGCAGGGTAGTCAAGAGGTAGGCAAGGAGGTCCCCCACTCTTAAACTAGACGCATTCTCATTGACACTGACTAATAGAGTTTTCTACACTGAAGTGACAATTGAGCACTTGAAATATAGCCAGTGTGACTGAGGCACCACATTTAAAATTGTATTTCATTTTAATTAATTTACATTCATATTGAAGTAGCCAACCGTGGCTAGCACTACCATATTGGACACAATATTGGAGAAGACTTGAGATCCAGACTGGAGGTGGAAGCTAGAGACAGAAATGTGTTTATAGTCTCTACAGCTATGCCGGGGGCAGCTTTGGTAAGAAGGGTTAAGACACCAAATTGTATCACCTAGCTCCGTGAAGGAGAGGTAAACCTGGTTCCTAGGGTCCAAGTGCTTGCAACACATGCACACACCTGCCTGGATGGTGTGCCTCAGGGAATCCATAGACACGTTTTTTGTGCCATCTAGAAGACTCACACCCATGGCTGATTCAGAAGTTCACCACGTTATGTACACTTTACAGACTCTCAGGCCCACACAGATGATGTGTTCCCAAGTATACACGTGCTTGTGTACCTGGGCAGGCCAGTGAGGAAGAAACACTATTCCAGCAGATCTTGCAAAAAGGCCCACATATACTGGTGCATCTCCTGGGGGTTGCTCTGTGGGATCCAGTGCCCCACACCTGGCAGGATGTGAGCCTCCAGGCGGCCTGGCACAAAGCGTCTACCAATGGCTTCCACCAGCCCCAGCTGGAAGTAGGGGTCCTTCTCCCCCCACAGCAGCAGTGTGGGTGTGGCCAGTTCCTGGGGTTCCAGGGGGAAGTTCCTATGGCCAAGACAGACAGATAGGCAGAAGAATGGCTACCCCTATTCCCTGCCCCTGGAACTCCTCTGAGCTTCTACCCTGGGTCCAGCCTTACCTGAAGAGGTTTCGGTAGTAGTTGATGGGCCCTGTGAGGCCACCGGGCTGAGAGAAGTTATAAAGGAAGGCCTCGAGTTCACTGGGGGTCAGGTGTGGGATGCCTCTCTTGCGGTGGGTAAGGGTGGTCTTCAAGATCTGGGTACAGAACAGGGTTCTGGCTTCAGTGTCCAACCTTCCTGGTCCCAACCTGCTACCCCACACCCCTAGGCCTTCACCCCACTGCACCTGGAAGTCAGACATGGACAGCAACTTCTCTGGCAGCCAAGGAAGCTGGAACAGGAACATGTAGTTCGATCGGAAGAACTGGCCAATGTGGCGTATCGAATAGTCTGGGAAGGGAATGAGGGGGAAAGAATGTGAGGCTTGGGTCTGGAATGGCTCTGCACCTTATCGTCCAACACCCAGGTCAGGCACACAGTCCTCAAGAATGCCACCACTGCCCTCCTGTCTGTGAAGACACTTGTCCCCTTCCTGGCCCAGGTACCAGCTTTCTTCCTTGCCAGGCAGTCCCTGTATTCACAGAACGGGGTGCCTCCCTCTGTAGCTCTTCGAAGCTCCCACAGCCCCCAGTAGGCTTCCCCTGCCTAGGTCTGGATGCAATCCCTGTTTCATTTGGCAAACATTTATGTGCCAGGTCTGGCTCTTGGAGACCCAAAAGTGAACAGGAGAGAAACACTCTCTACCCTCAAGAGCTTTCGGTCTAGGGCTGGAAACAGATAAGAAACAACAATGGTGATAGTGGGGGAAGAACGTCATGACTGTGCTGCTGGACACTGAAATCAGGTGAGGGCAGAGTGCTTGCTCGACCGGCATGCGCGAGGCCCTGGTTTCAACCCCAGTATCACAAAAATAAATAAATAATAAATAAAATCAGGTAACGTGGATTCGGGGGTATAAGTAGTAGAACACAAGCTGAACATGCTCAAGGCCCTGTGTACAATCCCCAGCACCAAACCCACACCCCCGAAATTCCCAGATCACGTGTGTGATAAGGCTCTGCTATCACAGTGTGTGGTTGCTTAGTTGTCTATGTCTTCACCAAAAGCAGGCCATTTAGACCCCCTTGCCTCAGTCTCCTCCAGTTGCAATATATTTTCGTAAGCCCAGGAACCCTGGATAGGCAACTGTGTACGTGCTCCCTGTCACAGGCAATTGCTACAGATTGAACATCGCTCATCTGAAAATCCGAAATGTTCCAAAATTCAAAACTTTTGAATGCCAATATGATGCCACGCATTGAAAATTCCACACTGGACCTCTGATGGTTCAATGTATACAAGCTTTTTTCACACACAAAATTATTAAAACTACTCTATAAATTACCTTCAGTCTACATGTGCAAGGTAGGTAGGAAATAATGAATTACAAATTATTTTCTTTCTTTCTTTCTTTTTGGTACCGGAGATTGAACCTAAGGGCACTTAGGCACTCAGCCACATCCCCAGCCCTTTTTTGTATTTTATTTAGAGACAGGGTCTCGTTGAGTTGTTAGGGCCACACTAAGTGCTGAGGCTGGCTTTGAACTTGTGATTCTCTTGCCTCAGCCTCTCCAGTCACAGGGATAACAGCTGTGCATCACTGCACCTGGCTGAGTTATGAACTATTTCATGTTTAGACCCCAGTCCCATCTGTAAGATATTGTGTGTATGCACATATTCTAACATCTAAAAATTTTGAAATCCAAAACAATTCTGGTCCTAGACAAATTTTTTTTTTTTTTTTTTTTTTTTTTTTTTCAGTGCTGGGGGAATTGAACCTAAGCCTCAAGCATGCTAGATAAGCATCTTACCACTAAGCTATAACCTCTTGGCTCTTATTTGTAAGTTCTTTAAAAATGTGGGTCACTCTTTTTTGTTTGTTTGATTTCTATGATGCTGGGGATTGAACCCAGGGCCTTGTGCATGTAAGGCAAGCACTCTACCAAATGAGCTATATCCCCAGCCCTGTGGGTCACTCTTAAGTGTAACTGTCATTGATTTTAGATTGAGGAGTGCCACAGGGAAGGGATCCAGGTTCACTGCTACACCCCTAGCCCTTGGCACATGACAGGTGAATGGAGAAGTGCAAATACAAACACAATGCCCTGCACACTGGCACATTCCAGCATCAGGACACACCTTGGTACACTGACATGGGGGCAGCACTGACCACAACCATCCGTTCTACCAGGGATGGGAAGTAGATGGAGAAATTCCAGGCAAGGAGAGCGCCCCAGTCATGGCTCACAAGGATGCACTTGGAGTAACCTGGAGGACAGAGGAGCTGGTGTAAGACGCCAGGTAGGAGCGAGGCAGGGTGGGCAACGTAGGAGATGGGCATGGACAGTACGGGGGAAGCCTTGTCTGGGATGGTGTTGACTTCTCACCTAGGCCCAGGATAACATCCTGGATGTCAGCCATGAGCAGGTCGGTGGTGTAGCAGTCCACATCCCTTGGAGCATCAGAGGGGCCGTAACCACGCAGGTCCACAGCCACAACATGGAAGTGGCTCTGAAACTCCCTGAGCTGGTGGCGCCAGGAGAACCTGCTCAGCAGGAGGGAGTGTGGGGGGAAGTTGAGTCAAGGCCCCCAGGAGGAACTTCCATCCTACGCACAACAGAGACTGGTGACCCCACCTTCCTGCTCTGGACTTCCCAGAAGAAAGGATGGGGAAAACCCAGGCAGATGCAGAGGCAAAGGCAGAGGCAAGCTGCATTCAAAAAACAGGCCAGCTTCAATCTCAATGCTCCTTGGTCCCATCCCCTCAGGGTCTACAGATCCTGAGGCATCCTGGTGTGGTCCTTCTGTCCTCTTGGCACTGTCAGGGCCCTAAAATGCTGCTCTGTAACCACGGGACTCCTCAGTCCTCATCCCCACCTCTTGGGTGCCATAGTGGTAGAAGCTCCTTCTCTCCACAGTTCCACGCGCCCCAGACATACCAGTTCTCAGGGAAGCCATGCAGAAACAGCATGAGGGTCCGGTTGCCATGGCCAGCGGAGACATAGTGCAGGCGCAGACCAGAGCTCTGCAGGAGGGCAAGATGTAAGGCCTGGGAATCCTTCCTCCCTAGACTTGAGCCACCAGGACTCTACTGAGCTGGATTTGGATTCAATCATTTCCTCCTTGCTCATTCCACCCCAAACCCTTGAGATTCCGCAGCCTTGGAGCACTCACCCTGAGGCTCAGAAAGCCATGCTTGCCCAGCGTGGGGTCCTTCAGGCAAGCTGGAGCCGCTCGCCTGGGGCGCCCGCAACAGCCACGTCTGGGTCGACACAGCACGTGCGTGAGCGCGATGCAGCCATAGATTGCCCCGGCCACCAGCGCCGCCGAGTACACTAAACTCCACATGAAGGCGCGCAGCAGCTTCAGCGTGAGGCGCGACGGCGCCAACAGGGCCGTCACCACCAGCTCCGGCATGTCGCCGCGCCCCGGGATGACGACGGCGCTGCGGTCGGGAACCTGGGCCAGGGGCTCTGGCAGCAGTGGCAAGGCGGGATCTGGCCCCGGGACCCCACCGCCTTTGGTCTGAGGACCCTCCGTGCCGTCTGGGCTGTGGGACTCGCTGAGAAAAATAGATGGGCAGCTCAGACAGAAACCACCACCGCACAAGACTCACCTAAGTGCCAGGTAAATACCTGGGTGTGACACGGACAGGAAACAAGTCTAGAAGGGTGTGGGGACAGAGCCCTCGAGGACCTTCTGTGGCTGGGGAGGGGCCTTGGGGGAAAAGATGACCGTGGGCGTGGCCTACGAAGGTCTGGGTGGAGCTTAAGATAGGGGCTGGACCTAGGAGGACACCTGAAGCAGGTGGGTGGTTCTAAACACTAGAGGGAAATTCCGAACCCAGACAAAAGCAGACCCTGGGCGAAATGGGCGGGGCCTCGAATGAAGGGGCGTGACATATGTAGGTGGGTGGAGAGCGGGTGGAGCTTGAAGGAGGTGGGGGCTTAACATTGGGCGGAGAAGGTCGGAGGCTGGGCCAATGAACTGGGATTGGTCTGTAGCTGGGCCAATGAGACGGGGAGGCGGGGCCGGAACCTAATATGGCAGGGAAGGCCCGAAAGCGGAAGAAGAGCAGGCAAAGCTGTGGCGGTTAGTCGAAGCAACCAGGTAGGTCTCGGTAGCCTCGGCTATCATCCCACCCGAGTGGCTCCCGCCTTGGAGCGCGTGACTTTCTTCTCGGCCTGACTCCGAGAGACCCGGCGGCATCTGCGCCCAGGTCTGGTTTCAACGGTGGGTCTTGAGGCCTCCGCCCCGCGCAGTCTTCCCATTGGTCCAGCGGACCCGCCAGCCCACCCCTACGCGGCTGTGATTGGACGGTGGCGGCCATTGATGTCCGAGCTACAGGTCCTGGCCTGATACCCTTAGCCGAATGTTGGGGTCTGGGCTCCGTGGGTGGAGACCAGTGGAGCGGGAGACCTGGACTCCTAGAGCCAGCTTGGGAGCGGGAGGAGGGCGGGGCCGAGCATGATGGAGCCCCGGGTCAGAGTCACGTCCCTACAAGGAGCCACTTTCTTCCACTCTCTTGCAGCCCTCCCCCAAGATTTTAGGGACATTCATTTAACCCTTATAGCAAGGTTATTAAGTGTGGGTAATATTATTTTGATGTTCTTGCATTACAGATCATGAACCTCAAGTTTCAGGATGAAGTTATTTGCCTGAAGTCATACCTCTGGCTAAACACAACCCAGGAATATTTACAGAGGAAAACATTAATCTGTGGCTCCAACCCTACAGCCACTGGAAAGCGTTCATCTTTCTTCTGGTGGTTACCTAGATTACCTATAATGTGTTTCTGTGGCTATTCTTTTTAAAAAAATATGTTTATTAGTTGATGAACCTTTATTTTTATGTGGTGCCAAGAATCAAACCCAGCGCCTCACATGCTAGGCAAGCACTTACCACTAAGCCACAACCCCAGCCTCTGTGGCTGTTTCTTGATTTACCATTTTGGAGCTTATCTATTTACTTACAGTCATCACCAGTGGACATGCAGTTTCCATTTTTACTTTCTCTCTTGGTTTCATCTAACTTAAAACACTCCATCCCTTGTAACCTTCCAGCTCTCTTTCTAGTTATCTTTATACCTTTGTATTATTAAACAGACTGTTTAATTATGGTCCCAGAACTGTACTTCCTGGGACCATAATTAAGCCCATGGGTTGCTACTTGAAGGAGAATGGCTGTTTATGTTCTGCCTCAGTAAACACTGCGTCTTGGAAAGGAATGACACTGATTACATTGCCTATATTTTAATTTTTGTGTTTTTGGTGGTACTGGGCATTGAACCCAGGGGTGCTTTACCACTGAGCTACATCTGCAGCCCTTTTTATTCAAACAGGGTCTTGCTAAATTGCTGAAGTTGGTCTAGAACTCAACCTTCTGCCTCAGCCTCCCAAGTAGCTGAGATTACAGGCTTGTGCTACTGTGCCCAGCCATTGCACTCATTTTTGTTCTCTCTAAAGATTTTTCTTGTGATTAGTCTATATCATAAATTTGGTTTCTTTTATATTTCATCAAATCAGTCCTCTGACAACTTCATTGTCCCAGATCTTTCCTGAATTCTCTAATCTGGCTGTATGGCTGCTCTAGTTGTCTGGGAACCTCTTTTTTTTGACAGAACCCTGACCCTGGCACTCACTTTACCCTTCCTCCCAACTCTACCCTCAAAAAGACAGCACTAGTGCTCACTTCAGTAGTACATATACTAAAAGTGAAAGATTAGAGAAAATTAGCATGGCCCCTGCACAAGGATCACACACAAATTCCCCAAGCATTCCATTAAAAAAAAAAAAGACAGCAGTAGTCATAGGAGGGTAATTTGATATTCAGTACAAATGTTTATTTTTGCAATGAGAACTGCACAAAAAAAAAAGAACCTTTTAGTATATAAGTGAAAAGTCTACGAATTCCCTTCTACAAATGTCTAAAGTGTTGTATATTAATACAAGTCTCAGATTCACTGACATGATTATTGGCCAAGCGATCCGTGCATACAGTACAATGGGGCTTGTACACACCTCTTAACTCTTGTATAGGACTAAGATTTCTAGTACTGTGGGAGGGATTTGGAAATGGCCAGAGAAATTAAATAAATCCCAGTTCTAATTACAACCCAGTTAGAGAAACATCAGAGAGGTGTGGAGAAGGCCATGGCAGAGTTAAAAATCTTTAGCAGGAAGGTGCAGACAAAACCATCTAACTCAACCATTGACTGAGCCTGGGGAAGTTTCTGAACAAAACAAAGAACAAAAATGAGGAGGGTGAGATGAGATGGAAGAAATCCCCAAAAACCAAAATGTGTCAAATTTGAACTGGCACAGTTCAAACAGGCACAGGTATATGAAGTGCCTGGTGTGGGCAGGGACACTGAGGAAGTGGGGGGGGCCACTGACTGGATGCCTTAACTACACCCTCCCTAGGAGGTTTGGCAGATCCTAAACACAAGACAAGGAAGAACCTTTCTGGTTGAAAAGGGGAATGTGGGTTAATAAACAGTGCTAGAAATGTTTCCGTTTGTCTCTGCATACATATATATACTCGAACCTTACATCCTTGGGGCTGTTCTTGGGTGCCACCCATGCCTTGTGGCTGGGGTATGTGCGTACAGTAAGCCCACTGGCAGGGAGGCCACTTGTGGGCTTTCTGGGGTGTGTTCCATGTGTATGCGCATGTGCGTGAGGTGAACGAGGATCCTATTTGGGGCGAGTGTACACTTACCTAAGAACATCTGGTTAACCCTGAGCTTAAATGAAAGGAGAAGTTAGGTAGAGGCAAGCAAGGTGGGATAAGTGGCCCAAATCCTTTGGTAAGTGGGGGACAGGGATGGAGGAGAGCAAATGGGACAAGTATGGTCTGGAGTTTGGCCAGAGTTCTATTGGGGCATGTCACCCACTTAGGCCAAGATCCACAGGAAGGCTGATGGGTTATCTGGGCTCCCTGTCACACCCTCAGCTTAGGGTGGTTGCTGTGAGCCTGAGTGGTTCCTGCCCAGGAAAGGCAGGAACAGGCCACAGGAAAGGGGCTATGTTGTCATTGTTGGTAGTTCTTGTGCAGAGGTGGCCCGGGGTCCTGAGAGCATAGAGGAACCTGGGCCTAGCCTAGGCAACCGCTGGTTCACAAAGAAATGTCAGGGAGACACCAGTATTAAAAAAGAGAGATGTGTTTATTCCATGATCAGTACAGACCAAATGCATATTCACCGTATGAAAGTCAAACCAGTCAGTGACTCCAGAGTTTGGCCAACACTGAGGCACCAGCATTGTGGTGTAGTGGGTTCTCATGGCACTCATAACCTCGCCAAGGGCTCCGATTATTAAAAAAAAAAAAAAAAAAAAAAAAATTATGGGAGGGAGCAGCCACCTGGTTGGGACTGGGCACTGGGCAGGGAAAGCCTCTGCCTCAGTCTGTGCCCCCTCACCCCCTAGTTCCTGAAGCCCACCTAATCCTCAGTCCCTTCCTTTCTTGGTTAAAAAAACAAAAACAAAAACAAAACAAAACAAAAACACCCCAAAAACAAAAAACACAGATTTGACATTAAAAACAAAGAAAGAAAAGCCAACAAATGGCAGGGAGAGGGGGATCGCAGCTTTCTGGTTTATAATTAAAAATAGACTAATAGAGTTTGAAACTGAGTAAAATATAGGCAGGGTTTTTTTTTTTTTTTTTTTTTTTTCTATTTTGCTTTTTTTTTTGTGAATTTTTTTGTTTTGTTTTTTACACTGGTTTGGTGGAGTCACCAACAAACTTCAAACAAAGATATGCCAACTATGTTCACTATACAGTACAGCCACGGTCACACACTACCCACAGTGCGGTGGGAGCCGCCGCTCAATGAGACGATCACACCATTTCGGAGATAAGCAGTGCCATTGTGTCTGGAGAAGAGAGAATTAAAAATAAAATAGAATTCAACAAAAAAATATATATATAGAAAAAAACAAAAACAAAAACAAAACAGAAACACAGGTGGGAAGGAACTGACTTTGGTTGGTGGCCTCACTCCCCGGGCAAGGCCCGCCCACACTCATGGGACGGTCACCTCGATCAGAATTGCCATGGACACACACACACCTCCACGGCACTATTCCCTTTTGCACAAGCGAACACTTATAGAGAGCGGCTCTCAATTAAAGGCTTGTGGGGGGAGGGGAGGGAGGGGTCTGTTCAAGGCAAAGTCAGTGCCAGCAAGGGGATGTGAGCCACTGCCCTCGTCCGCTGCAGCCCACTTGGACCTGTCCTGGCCTCTTAGGAGCAAGCGGCGATGGCTGGGGTGTGGGGAAGGACTCCCATCGGGCAGGACGTCACAAACGTCACGTTCTCAGGGACAGAAAATCAGTCATGGCGGCAGCGACAGTGTCCTGTGTATACTGTGTAGACATTTGGCGGAGAGAAGGGCTTCTGCCCCACACGCGGGGACACAGGCCTTGAGTCCGGCCGGCACTTGCTCTTGCTCGTATTGAGGCGTGCTCTGAGCTGACGTCCTGTGAGAGGGGTGGCGGGACGTCCCTCCGGCTGGCTGTAAGGCAGATGGGCTCTGCGATCTTCAGCTGCCCGTCAGGCCTGCCCTGGGCATAGCATGCAGTAGGGCCAGGCCTGGAGACACCCCGGCCCCTGCTACCGCCTCCACTGCCGTCCCTAACACTATGGAGAGTCAATGTTTTGCCAGAAAATCAAAGTCAGAAGTCACCTAGGTGCTCTCAGAAAAGATTTTCTTCAAATATTGACAATAGATCACTCTGGAAATTCATGTCAATCGTAGCTGCCATCTGGAGGGGAAGAGGAAGGAAGGTGGGAATGAGTTTGGGTGCCCTGCTCCTGCTGTGGCTCTAAGACTTCCTTCATAACCCAGCACCCATGCTGTCTGTGTTTGGCCCCAGACCTTCCCCAGGACTCTTCCCTCAGGGCCCATCCTCAGAGCACCTGGGTTGTCTATATACCAGCTGAGTCACCTCTGAGTCCAGAGGCTAGCCTGGTGTGCACCAGCAGGCCTGGGCTCACCATCTGCCCCTCCTCCCTCTCCCAGGCCTCCTTTGCTACTTCCTCCAGGTAGATTTCTGCCCAAGAGTTCCCACTAGGGTCCCAGACTCACGGCCTCCCGGCGCCTTCGCTCCTGCTCCCGCTTCCGGGCCAATTCCCTCTGCTGGTCCAGCATGGACTGGGGCTGGGAGCTTTGGGCCTGGGGGGCGGCGGCGGCAGCCACAGCGGCAGCCTGCTGCTGCTGCTGCTGCTGCTGTTCTTGCCGTTGTTGCTGCTGCTGCTGCTGCTGCTCCTGGCGCCGCCGCGCCTCCTCATGGGCTCGCCGTGCCTGCTCCAGTGCATCTTCGTCCTCTCGGCTCCTGGGCAGAGCAGGGCCCTGGGTCAGCCTGGGGCCTTGGTGTGGCCCTGAGAGCCCCGGTGCCCTGCCCGGACCACAGCCCACCTCATGCGCTCCTGCCGCAGTCGCTCTTTCTCCTTCTCTGCATGCTCAGCCTGTGCCTTCAGGGCCTTCTCCCGCTCTTCCTTCTCCCGAGCAGCACGGCGAAACTGTTCAAAACTGTCACTTGATGACTTAGCTGTAGAGGATGGGGTGGTTGGATGCTTCTGTACCAGGCTGGCCCAGGAGCCCATGTTCTTGATTTTCAGGTCCTGCAGGGCACAGAAACCAAGAGGAGTAAGAAGCCTACTATGCCTTAGGGAGTTCATGCCCTCCAACTCCAAGGTGCCTCCCTGGCGTGAGGACCACAGGGCAACCACTGGTCTACTATCCCTACCTTTTTTGGTGCCACTGGTGTCTTAGGCTCCTGTTTCTGTTTGTCCTTGTCAGGGGCCCCTGGAGGGGCTGCATTCTGTTCAGGGGGTCGGATCACAGGTCTCCCAACATCCACAGGTTTCAACTCAGGCCCTGGAATACAAACAGCCTGTGGGCCTGGGCCCACCTTATCCCAGTAGGACAAGATCCATGGCCCCAGAGTAAGCTCATGTCTGGCATAGGCCTGGGGCCCTGAGCTCCAGGTGTGGGCAGGGAGGACACTCACGCTGGGGCATGTGGACTGGGGCCTTGATGCTCTCCGGGTGCTTGGGGGGCTCCGGCCGCAGTGTGGGACTGAAGGGCTCACTGCGGATGATGGGTGAGTGGATTTTCTCCTCTTTCACCACCACCAGGGGCTGGGGCTGGACCACTGAGGCCTTATGCAAATCCTGAAACAGCAGAGGCACCATGGTCTGTGAGACAGGCAGGCACTCCTGGCTGTGGCCCACGCCTACCCGTGAGGGATGTGGCCTGGCTCGGCCCTTACCTGCTTCTTAGGCTGGACATTTTGCTGGGGTGGAGACTGGTGGGTCAGGCTCTGGAACGGTGGCATCTGGGGGGAATGTATCATAAGCGGGGAGGGGGCTTCACGGAGGTGACCTAGGAGAGGGCACAAGGAGCATTTCAGGGGGCTAGCATAAAGTCCACCAGCCCTGGGCCACAAGAAAATTGTAACAGGGGAAGGGGATGTAGAACCAGCATGAGGCCTGGCTGGGCTTGACAGAGTAAAAGATCCAAAAAAATCTCCTGGGCCTGATAAGGATTTGACTCCCTTCCCCCAAAGGACTGAGTGTGGGGTCTCAGGTGGGGTCCAGGCACTAGAACTTTTTAAAAATAGTTTCAGACAGTTCTAAAATGTGGCTTGAGCTAAACATAAGGGATGTCAATCTACAAGGATGAGCCTGGTCCCCACTTTGCCCCTGAGCAGCCTGGATCACCTGGGTGGTTGCTGAGGACCTGGGGCCTAGTCCTTGGGGGTGAGGGTGGGGATTTTCAGAACCCTTCCTAAAGTCCTGTCCTCTAACTCAGCCTGTCTGTAAAACAGGGAAGTCAGGAACTGGCCTCCACCTGGACAGAGTAAGTAGAATAGGTCCTGGGACCTCGCCTTGTGGCTAGGAGAGACCCAAAGAGTTGCAGGTCAGAGGAACCCTGGAGAGCCCTGCTGATGGCCACTGAGAAATAGACCCTGAAGTACTTTAGTGTCCTTAGCTGTGTAGCGAGGAAACTGAAACCCAGGTCACAGTGAGCCAGCAGCTCAAAACTGGGCAACTGAAGGAGCTAAGTCCCACCCAACCCAATGCAACCCAGACACCCCTCTGCCCAAATTCTTGCCTGAAGGGGCCTTGCCACCTGATACAATGTGGCCAGCTACAGCTCAGGACAAGCCAAGCTATCCACAAGAATAAGTACCGCCTTTCCAACACATTCTGAGTTCTGCTTCATGCTTCACGCTGAGCAATTTAATTTGGTCCTACATGCCAACCTCCAGGTCCTGCTTCCAAGCCACTGTCTGCCAGCAAAGACACTCTTGGGTCTGCCAAGAGCCCCCCAGTTGAAGGTCTCTATTTTGATATGCCTGGAGTAGACCATAATGCCCCAGGTGTGTCACACCCTCCTGTCACTCTCTAAAGACAGGACTCGCCCTTCAAAGTTGTTTGTTGTTTGGAGTCTATAACTGTTGCACGGTTTGCCCAGTCCCTGCAGTCTCATAATCCTCTGGGGTTGGTTTTATTGGCTTTGACACTTATCTCCATTGTAGTGGTTCAGGACAACTACCATCTTATCTTGCTGGCCCTGGTTTTGGCCTGGTGCCAGCGATCCACAGGTCACATGAACATGACAGGCTCCCAGCTAGGGCTAGGTTGTTGGGGAGAATCTGCTGAAGCTGATTAGGCCAACAGAAGGCTCTTGGGCTGATGCTATAAGGAACCACCCACCTTCTGGTAGCCTTAGAGGGCTGGCAATTAAGATACGGCACTGGAAAGCTGGCTGGGTGCCCAGGGATGCCTGCTGAGCCTCTGTGGAACTCTTGACAACCTCATTTTTGGCTCAAAGTCCCCAACTGTGTTCCAACCTTCACCATTCCTCATGCCCCTTCCTAGGCTGTAGGAGCTTGAGTCAGGGCTTGGGACTCAAAGAAGAGGTGGCCAGATATCCTAGGCTACTGACCTAAGCCCCCCCAAATGCCAGTTGTTCTGTCACCTATCACCTTCCTCCCACAGGGAAGCTTGGCCTTCTCTGAGTGAGAATAGCCACAGCTGCACAGTGATGAAGCCCAAAACCAGTTTTTCCCAGGGAGAATAGACAGCTGCTCTCAGCTCAGGACACAGGCAACCCACTTGCACCTGGCAGTTTCTACTACTCAAGTTTGTGGGCTGCACTTGGAGATCCTCCAAGGCAGACTGTACAACCTATGCTATCAGTCCAGGACAACTGCCCTGATCCTTAAGTGTTCCACATCACAAGACATGAATGAACATTTTCTGGCCAAAATATTTTGGTGTTGAGAGAAGAGCCCCACTGTTCCAAAACAGTGCCCACAGCCCAGACCTGATTCTGGCTCTACCTGAATCTCATTTCCATACTGTTTACTAAATTAGCAATTGCTTGTACTATAGTCATCTCTTCCAGAAAGCCTATTCTGAACTCCAAACGTGGATTAGATGCCTCTCTGGGGCTCCTGGATTCCCCATCTTGCAGGAGTTAAGGGTGCATTGCCATGTTCTCTTAGAACTGTGTGTTCTAGGGCTGGGATTGTGGCTCAGTGGTTGAGCACTTGCCTAGCAGGAGTGAGGCACTGGGTTTGATTCTCAGCACCACATATAAATAAATGAATAAAATAAAGGTCTATCAACATCTAAAAGATACTTAAAAAAAAAAAAAAAAAAAAAAAAAAAAAAGAACTGTGTGTTCTAAGAGAAGAAAGGAAGCCTTACTTTGGGCAATCTCGATGTGCAAGCAGGAGAGAGCGCCGATAAAGACACTGTAGGAAGCACCAATGTTCCCTGAGTACAGCTCCTCTCTTTAACTGCCCCAAGCCTTTAGAGCTCAATTCTGAGCTCACTGTAGTCTGAAACATAAGCTAACTCTTTTGGTTTTTTCAAGAATAAAACTCCAGGCCCAATACCAGCTTCCCCAGAGCCCAAGGGCAGGGCCACTTACCAGTTGAGTAGGGATCCGACTTGTGGTGCCGGGGTGAAGGGTGATGCTGGATGACTTGTTGAGGTTTGGCGGGCTGGGGTGGGGGTGGCTGCTGGCCTGGGGGTGGGTGGGGGGGCTGCTGGCCTGGGGGTGGTGGAGGTTGCTGGATGTGGGCGGAGAACTGCATGGGCTGCAAGTGCACTGGTCGTGGTGGGGGCTGGTGTTGCTGCTGGGGTGGCGGCTGGGGCTGGGGTGGTGGGGGTGGCGGCGGCTGCTGTTGGAGTTGCTGCTGCACAGAAGGATGGGGAGGAGGTGGCAGGGGTGGAGGGGGTTGGGACTGCACCTTCACGGAAGGGAGTAGCGGCGTTGGGGGCTGCACCTTCTGCAGTTGCTGCAGATACAGCTGCATCTGCATGGAGGTGAGGGGTGGGGCAGGTGGCTCTTCGTCCTCCAGCAACACTTGAGGGGGCTGGGCCATAGGGGGCTGTGGGAGCAGTGGTGGCTGGGTCAGGGCAGGAGACACGGCAGGGGGCCGGGTGGGCTTAGGGGGGAGGGCGGCAGCTCGGTTGCTGGGCCGTGATGGCTGCTGGGGCAGTGCGTTGTGCAAAGCTGGAAGAACACAATAGTGTGGCAGTGAGGTCCAAGAGCCCTGTTACCAAGGCTGGCCTTCCTGCTCTATGCTGACCCTGTCTGGACTCTAGTGACCTCCTTTTGGTCTCTTGTCAACCAGCATTCTCTCCCCACCCTCTACAGCTGTGCTGTTCCCCTAACCCTTCTGCTGGCTCATGCTCTCACACAGCTTCCTTTGGACAGGCGTTGGTCACCACTCATAGACCTTCACCAGTTCATCAGGAGGGAGTGGTCCTGTCCTACATCACCCAGTACATGCTACCCAGGCTCCACAGGACTAACTTTTATCAGGATGAGTATGTTCCTACATCCCCCAACTGGGAACTGCAGAGGGATCCCATCATTTTTCACTTAATACAACGTCTGGCCCCACAAAAATGAATCTGTAGCTTCTGAATTAAAATGCTAGTTCCTTGCCACTTTTATTTCTAAGACAGTCCCAAGAAGTTGCTGATCTGGGCAACTGAGGCTAAGAAATTGTCTGAAGTATCCATTATGGTAGGGTGGAACCCAGGTAGAAAGGGGGCAGTGGCCACCGCTCACCTGGAGGAGAGACCACGGCGTGCTGGTTGAGATGGGGCGGAGTGCTGTGCTCAGGTGGTTGGGGCAGGTGAGGGGGCAGCTCAGGCTGCGGTAGGTGCAGGATGGGCTGTGTGAAGTGGCCGATGGGGTCGAAGACGCTGCCTGGGAGCTGCGGCTCCAGAACAGGTACCTGGGCCGCGATGAAGGGCGGGGGTGAGGACTTCATCACTGGGGCTGCCTGCTGTGGCATGGAGGGTGGGGGCGGCGGGGGTGGGGGTGGTGGTTGCTGCTGCTGCTGCTGCTGCTGCTGCTGCTGCTGCTGAGGCGGTGGGGGCTGCTGGGGAGGAGGGGGTGGCTGCTGGGGCACAGGGGCCGGGGCTGGCTGCATCTGCTGATGGTGGTGGTGATGGTGCTGTAGGCAGACAGAAAGATATATAGGCTGACATCAGGCAGGCAGAACAGACTCAATCAGACCCAGGGTGCCCCTGTGGCTGAAAGAGCCGAGTGGCTGGCCAGCTCTCACCTAAGAGAGGGCAACCCTGAGCCACATACCTTCTTCTGGTCCCTCCCGGGGTGCCCCTTCTTTTTTGACTTCGGAGCCATCTCTGCAGAGAAAAGAGAAGGTGGTAAGGCTCTGGCGGAGGATCATAAGCTGGCTCTGAATGCAGAAGAGAAAAAGGGTGCAGGGCTTTTTTTGAGGGTAGGTGGGGCCCAGAATAGTCATGGGGAAGGGGAATAATGGGTGTCACCTAGCCATCTGCCTTTCCTAGTGGGGGTTATGCCTGAAAAAAGCACCCCCAGTCCTGCCCCCCAAGCTTCAGACCACCAGTGCTATCGAAGGCTGATTTGCTGAACGCACTAGAAGCTGAGATCTTGCCCAAGATCTTCCCCTAGTCACATGTTGCTTTGGGTGTTCACATACTCTGGACCTGAACTGGCTGTTTTGGATAACCTGTGATGTTGGAAATGATCCAATTCATTTAACAGTTGAGAAAAGTGAGCTCTGAGAAGTTAAGGAGACTTGTTCAGGGTCACACAGTTAAAATGTAGCAATCTGGGGCCTCTAACTGCATTGCCTTTTGAGACCCCTACCTTCTCACACTCCCAGGGGAAGCAATGGCTGGAGCTGAGACTAATGCTGTTGGTGAGTCACAGCCTGGTCACAGAACCACAGCCCCCCCCCCCCCCCCCCCCCCCCCGCCACCGGCCGCCAAGTGAGCACCTCTGGGGAGGCAAGGAAGCAAATCAGCCTCCCCCAGCACTAACAGGTACAAACAGGGCAGATGCTCATAGTCATGGCTATCAAAGGAGGACACAAGCCTGCTTCCTCTTTCCTTGGGGGAGACAGAACTCGAGAGATTTCCATTCTCTGGGGCAGAACCAAGGTGTTGCAGAGAAGGCAGCATGTACCCTAACAGAATTCTCTGGAGTCAGCTTGGTGCTGACACCACGTAGATATTTCTAGGATGTGCCTGCCTCCTCAAGGCATCCTTTATAAAGGCCTGTGCACTACCTCTGCTCCTTCCCCAGAGGTTCATGTTAAAGAATGTTTACCAGCTGGATGCCTCCTCACATAATAGATGGTGTACCAGTTCCAGAGAAGGAAACCACCCTAGCTTGTGCTTCCAGGTTGGCAAGTAATATATGTAGTCTTTCAGATTCTTGTCATGGAGGCAAGAATCTTGAACCTTGTACCTTTGCCTGGCTTCCCCTGAACTCCTTGCCAGGATGTCCAACCTTACTGCTGATTTCAGAGGATGCATGCTTTGTCCAAATCACGGCTACCTCTCTGTTCAGGGTTGCTTCACGAGGGCCGTGCTAAGCTTGTGAGATGCATGACCTTGAGGTGCAACGTACCACCAAAAGGGATGAGACAGGACCTCACGCCCTGTAAAGCTCACCACTCCATGCAAAAGACAAGACATGGACACACACCTCAGCAGCTATAGACACATGTCCTCATAACAAATGGCAAAGGGCAGCAAGTGAGGAACCTAGGACATGGGAACCAAAGATGAGGTCCCAAACCTGAACACCAGGATATAGGGCTCAGGACTCTAGGTCAGAGTAAAAATCTAGAGGGATGTTCTTGTAGGTGAGATATACAAAAGGGGACAGTTTGGGTAGACTTGCAGGGTCAAGGCAACAAGGTGTGTTTGCTGTGAGGTTGAAGAAATGCTAGCTGGAGAGGCTGGATATCCCAGGACCAGAGGTGAGGTGAGGTCTGCAGAGCTCTGGTCTTAGCAGCAGAGGTCACTGAGCCAAGGGAACAGGAGGAGCAGTCCTGGACCTCTCCAGGATGGGCTCTTCTAGCACCTGTTCCAGTGCAAGGTGGTTGTGGGTCAGGGTGGCTGCTCAAATGCAGGGCATACTTATGAGGGAACTGGGCACAGAAAGGGGAAGTTAGGGAAAGAAGCCAGGTCACCATGTGAAGTCTGACCTCGATAAGCCTCAGGAATATGTCCAGACACTGTCCAGTGGTGGAAAGGTGGCTGGGTGGAGCCATGGCGACCTGTTGACCAGTAACCTTGAATAAACCATTCCTTTTCCCCTTAGAGAAAGGAGGAGCAGTTGAGCAGAGGTCCACATGAACAGGCATGTGAACAAGGACAATGGGCTCCTGGGGGTTCCAGGGAGGGTCTTGGCTGCCTTGGAAAGCTCACAGGAGTGTGTTCCAGGGTTTGTCTCCAGAGTGGAGAAGGTGGAAGGCACAAGGCAGACCCCTGGGCCCAGATGAGATTAAAGGAGCCAGTGGTGGGGGCCAAGGAGAGCCGGAGTGTGTTTTGGGGCAGACCCATTTGGCTCCCATAGCCTGAGCCTTGTGTTGGAGTTACCAGTAAGAAGACAAGACAGGAAGTGCACAGCTTCACAACACACCAGTCCCAGACACCCCCACACAAAACTCTCTGGAAAGGGTTACATGGAGATGGCCTCAAGTACTGTGTGATCTTTATTCCATGACAATCTTCAACTCAACACAAATTTCATCTTTACATAGGATAGTAATTGTACAAAGGAATAAAACGTTTTGTAAAATCTGATTAAAACACTGATTTCTCCCACCCCACCCCCCACCCAGACCCACTTTAGCCAAGGAGACAGAAAGGAGGGTTAAGGGCAGGGCAGGGCAGGGCAGGGCAGGGCAGGGCGGGTAGAGGAGAGGAGCCCTTGCTAGTTCTGCCACAGGACCCCAGCAAGCCCTTGGCTGAACTCTTCTATTGCCTAGATCAGGAAGCTGCCAACAAGGAAGAGTGGGTGGATACTGTCCTGTCTCCTGTGTTCTCCAGGCACCCAGCACAGGTGACAGTTTAAGTCTAAAGAGCTCTCAAGCTCAATGGGCTCTGGATATGCTCTGGCAGATGGAAGCCCCACAGGCAAGAAAGATGGGATCCCTGGACAGCAAAGGTGTGAGGACCCTGCAGGAGAGCTGGCCTGTAACTACAGCTTGGGTATACTTTGTATGGGGAAGAGAAGGGGTGGCATGTGGCTGAGATACTGTGGGAATCGAGGCTGCCATTTGGTCCAAGACAGCAGAATCTTCCCAGAAAGATAATGCCAGCAGCTTCCCAAGTGTCCTGTGGGAATCTCTGGGCACAAATCGCACCACCCCAGCCAAGCCAAGTTCACTTGGAACACATAAGGCGCAGGCCAAAGGGCAGCTCAAAATAGTCTGTTTGGCAAATGGAGCTGACTGGAAGCCGGATGCCTGGAAAAGATTGGGAGTGGCTTAGGAACTCAGAAGCATCACTGTAGGGGCCTGGGAAATTTGGGGGAGGCTGGGGCTAGACCCTGTAGCCATAGCAGGTCTGGGGCAGTAAGCAGCACAAGGACATGAGGAGCTGAGGAGGGCTGCCAGATTTCTCTAGGCAGGCACCCATAGCCTGACAATAATAAATGGCACCTCCTCAACCTGTTTCCAGCTCCAGAAGGCAGACTCCAAGGTTTTAGGAGATGGCAGATATCTAAGTACACATAAACTTCACTTTAAAAAAAGAAGGGAAAAAAGAGCCCTCTAGAATGTAGATGCAGTTTCTTAAGGAACATTACATTTTAGGCAGTGTCTTGCTGAGATGCTGGATTCATGACCAAAAAAGGGTTGATATTTATTTTTAGAGCAAAAAAGTCTATTTGGTGCCCCTGGAAGGGCTTGGATGATGTGGCTACTCTTGATTACCCCAGCCCCAGTGCCTGTCATCATTCTAGGGGACTGAAGACTGGTAATGCCCCTTAAGATGGGCAGCAGGCAGCCCACGAGGGGCTGTGGTTGATGGGCCTGAGTGACCCTCACCAGAAGTTCTGAAGGTGTTTTCCTCTTGAGAAGAAGAGGCCAAAGAAGTTGTGAAAATGCACACCAGGCAACATAAACTTCTAGAAATAGAAACAACGGGGATGGAAGGTAGACTTCAGGAGGCTTGAGTCAGCTGTGGCTGGTGATAGCCCCCTAATTAAGTCAACCAGGATGGCCCCATTGAGTCTTCCAGGGCCCAGCTGGCTTTGCCTCTAAAGCCCCCACTCCTTATATGGGAAAGTTGGAGAGGTCAGAGTATTCTTCCTTATGCTGAATGAAATCTTTCCTAGGCTAAAGTCACTTGAAGGCCTGAGAGGGAAGCACTTAGGGTCTGGAGTCTCAGAAAAAGAGGGAATGAAGAAAGAAAATATACTGTGATCAGGCTTTGCACACGGAGCAGCACCACATGTACACATATGTGGGGGGATTGTCATCACCCTCCAGGAGATGCTACCCACCCAGAGACCCCAGATGACCAGGGAGGCTGGGCAGGATAGCCAGGCAGTCTTTGCACAGGGAGGCCCGGGCGGCCGGCCAGGCAGGCAGCCTTCCCAAAGGCGGGATTAGGCGTGTGCTGCTGGACATGACTAATCCACCCCAGGGGACAGGCCCAGGGCTCTGAGGAATTCCATAACTTGATGGAGTCCTGTCCCTTTCACAGAAGAAAATGGACTTAAGCTATAGCTTGCTGGGAAGGAATCTGGAACTGAAGACCGTTTTATTAAGAGTCCGTGTCCAATGATTAGGCAGGACCTACATAGAGGGAGAGAGAAACCAGTGTGAGAGAAATGGTGTGGAATGTACCATTCAAGTCACAAGAACAGAAGAACTGCAGACTGAGTCAGCCTTCTGTGCCCCAGTGGCTGACAGGGCACGACAGAATGGTGCTGGAGACCAGGAATCCTGCCTAAGGCAGGAACAGACCCCACCTTTCCCTTAGAAGGGTCATGGATCTAGCATATTCAGACCTCTCCAAAACTGCCCTGAGTCTGTTCATCCTTCTAGACAGAACTGCTTCCACTAACACATTCCATCTGTGTTCTGCCTGACTGTCTGCTACATTTCCTTCACCATTACTGAAGCTGCTCCCTTTGAATGTCAAGAGGTACCTCTCCTTGTCCCACTAGCCAGTTTGTTAAGCCCATTAGTCATCTGCTAACTCCAGTCTGAGGGAGGCAATGTCAGCCCTTCTTCTTTGGTGTGGTCAGAGAACCACCACCCCTGACAGAGGTGTGGAGTGCAGGATCTCCAGATGAGGGAGGCAAAGAGCAGAGCCTCATCTCTGCATTCCTCCAGATCCCCAAAGCAAAAAAAACATGAATTATAAAGAGGAATCCATGACACTACTGAGGAGGTGGGTACAGAAGGACCAAGGAGGAAAGTCTTGTCCTTTCCTTCCCTTTCCAGGAGGGGCACCAGGCAAGCCCACTCTTGAAGCAGCAGCAGAACCACACCTCTGCTGGAGTCCCAGATGCAACAATATACTGCTCCCTGGTCCTCAGCACATGCCTGGGAAAATCCCGCCCACCATGGCCTCTCACTGCAAGGCCACATTCCATAAGGATCGCCCTCAACCCAGTGAAGCCCCAAACTCCTCCAGCTGTAACTCCTGTGTGTGTGTGTGTGTGTGTGTGTGTCTGTGTGTGTGTTTGTGTAGGGTTGTCATCTGTGTAGACCCCCAACCCTTATAGGAACTTCACCCCTTCCCAAGGGCAAATGTCATATGCTGGGAGCAGGCAATCCATGGCCTACAGATATGACTGGAATGAGTCCCTCCAAGACTCTGGGGGCAAAGAAGCCCAGACTGGTTGTGTGGTTAAGAGCGTCCCATGGCCTCTGTCTGCACTTCCCAGCTCAAATCCTTCCAAAACATCCAACATTCCTTTTTACCCTGGAGCTAGTAAGAAACGCCCACATGCTCCAATCCTGGGAAAAGGAAATCAGGAGACTAAAATAGCTGTTCTGCCTTCTGCTGTAACCAGAAGACCAGGACAGAATCAGAGAAAATCTCCCCATATGTCCTGGAACCCCTGTCTCAGTATGGAGAGCTGGGGATGTGGGGGATGCTCCTGAGAGAGATACAAACTGTGTGGCCACCACTGCCTAACAAGACCTGTGCATGGCATCTGAGAAGTGCCAGACATCAACAATGTGATAAATGAGATCTGGTGGGAAGTTCTAGGATATTCCATAACCCATATGCCAGGGAGACCTTATCCCAGTGCTGGTAAAAGCAAAGGCTGCAGCCTACTTGGGATGGCAGTGAGAAGGGGAGTCCCTTCAGTGCCTGCCTTCAGCTTGCCTAGAAGTGGGGAAGGGTGATATCTGGGTTCTAACCTTGCCTAAGCCAACAATGAAACTTCCCGCAGTTCTGGACTTGAGCTAGACAGAAGCTCACTGAAAACCACACAACTCAAGTAATAGCTGGGTTCAGAAGAAGTAATGGGACTGGTCGTTGGTGTGCGTGCTGCTGGGCAAGAGACAAGGGAATACACAGTGGTTAGGACCCAGCTGGGAAAGCAGCTTCCATACTCTCATCTGGGCACAGCCTTCCTAAATTGCAACCTGGCCCTAGAGGCCCAGGACCCCTGTCCTGGGCAGCCTGCAGCATTTTTGCCATGGATGGCTGCCAGAAGAGGGTTCCATTTACCACTCGCTTCCAGACTGATTCAGCATCACTCTTCAGTTTCTTTTGGCAATCCATGTCCTGGACCAAGTCAGCAGAACTACCCCTTAATACAAGTGAAAAAAATAGGCCTCTTCAGGAATTTCAATTCTAATCCAGATGGAAACATAAGAACAAGGAGGGCAAAACAAGCCCCAAAAGACCAAAGGAAACTATCTTTAACACCCCACTACTCTTTCCACTCCCCTCAAGGCAAAACTGCCTCCATCCACCATAGAGATTGGGGCTTCCCTGCTTCTTTGGGAGCCAGGAAAAAAGCTGTTGGACAGCTGCCTACTGGGCACCCTTATCCCACCACCAGGAACAATGCAATGTCCTCTGTGGTATGGGGCAGCAGAAGGTTACATTCACTATTCACCAGTGCCACGTGTGCTCCCACTTTGGGATCTGTTGTACAAACCACTTACAGTAGACCCTTCCTGAGCAGAAGTGCCCAGTCAGCTCATGACAGAGCTTGCCAGTCCATACAGAAGGCAAAGAAAGCTCCTGCTCCATCACCAGCCCTGTTTGCCAGCACTCCGAAGATAAAATGGAGTCAGGCAATATCCACGGTGGGGAGAACATTTGGGTAGAGGGGAGAGTCCCGCTTGAGGCAGCTAAGGGAGTGGCTAGAGCTGGATGAAGGGCCTGAGAGCATGCAAGCCGGCAGTCCTAAGACCGTAAATCTCTCCCTCTATCCCGCCAGGAAGGCTGTTCCCAGGACTCTCAAATTACTGGTTGCACAATCTTTCCACTTTCTTTAAAGGCAAGGGGAAAAAAGGCAGCAACAGAGAGCGGTTGAAAATTGTGTTGTGGAATCGCCAGTGGCAGAAGCGGGACAGGGCACTCATGGGAGCCCAGGAGGGTTTCTGCCTAAAGCAAATATGGAGAAGAGGGCTGGAGGGGACCAGAAGCAAAGTCCATAGTCACAGACTTGCAATTAGGACATGATGACCACAGCCCCCTGAAGTACAGCATCAGGCCAAAGCAGTTCCCCTGCACAATCCAGCTAAGTTGTTTTAGTGATAAGGTCCACTGCCAGTTCCAGCCTTTGGGGCTTTCTTTTGGTTACGCAGATCTGAAAAACCCCTGGAAGGAGCAGTCTGGTAGAAAATGCAAGAAGTGCAAAAACCCAGAGGAATGGCAAACCAGAGGCTTGGCTGGCACTTAAAGTGAAAACTCAGTGTCTACCAGGAATGCTAATTGGGCCCAAGAATACAGCTAGTCACCCATACCCTGTGGATGCCCCGACTCCCCTCCCACAGGCAGCCCAGGTGTACAGCACCCCCTGCTGGCTGATGCAATAAAAAAGTAAGGATGGGGAGAAAGAATACTAGCAATAAAAAAAAAAAAAAAAAAAAAAAAAAAAAAGCAAGGTTGGTTTTGATTAGGGAAAAAAAAAAAAAGAAGGTGAAAGGATGGCACCAGGGGAGGCCAGCAACCTGCCCCAGGCAACATCTGCAGCCAGTGCTGAATAAACGGGGCTTAGCAGATTGCATCTCATTTGGGTTCATCAAAAATGAGGTAGTCCAGAGCACCAGAAGCCCCCAGATGACCCCAAGGTCTGGAAGTGCCTCTTTCACCCAACCCAAGATTACCAAGGCAGAGGTGGGCTCAGTCCACTTGACCTATGAACACATACCTTGCAGCAACATGGATCTTCCCACCTGCTGCACTGAAGCCTAGACCTTTGAAAATATTAGGCCACTATTTCCATGCATTCAATTTGTGGGGGTTAGCATTTATTTCCAGTTAGAATAAAATTCTAACTGGGATAGGCCTGTGGAAGAACATGCCAGGAACCTTTTGACTCAAATACACATTTCCCAATGGATCTGCACACCCCAGTCCACCTGGCAGAGCATGCCTGAGACCCCATGGCTGGGTCCCCAGTGTTCTGCTGGTCTACTCAGCTGATGGAACATGACCTTTCCAGGGGCAAGCTCACTTGCATGATATATGCACCAGGTGCCCCAGCTGTCATGGTTCCTTCTCTACCTCTCCTTTCAGCCAGTCTGAGTACCTGCACTCCTGAGAATGAGAAAAAATGTACACCCAGGGAAAGCGGCTTCTGCCCTACCTAAGCTAGCTCCCAGCACTGCCACTTGCCTGCCCATGCCCTCCAGCTCTAAAGCTGCTACACAGAAGGTGGGCTCTGATGGGGCACCAGTGCAGGTCCATGGAACACAAAGAACTGTTAAAAGTGCAGGACACAGGTGCCCAGGTACATGCAGAGTGAGAGCAGAACAAGGAGCAGCCTACACAGCAGTAAGCACACTCTGGAGAGGATTAAGTGCCAGAGCCCAAATGAAAACAGGACCAAGAGCAGACGGGCAATGTGGTCTGTCAGCTGCAGGTGGTTCAGCTTTCACCAGTATGGCCAAGCACTTTTTCTGCAATGTGGCACTGCATGCAACAGTGATGTGGGCAAGATGTAGGGATGCAGTCTTCTCTGGGACAAAAGGCCAGGCAGGATGGGACCACCTGGGGCCCCCAACACCAACAGTTCTGAAGCCCTAGCTCTCTGCTTGTTTCCTACCTGGGTTCTGCAGTGTCAATACCTTTGGCTACTAGTACTTCCTAGTTCAGTCCTCCAGAGTAAGAATGTGAGCGTCACATAAAGAGAATGGACCACTGCAGCACAGGGTTACCCACCACCCCCTAGGGAGAAAGTTAACAAGGTAGATGGACAGACAGAAGGGCCCACCAAGTTTGACAGACTGTTGCCTCTGGGCGCTGGAGGGAGGGGACTGACAAGATGCTTAATAAGGAGTCACCTAACCTGTTTCGGAGTCTTCACTGTCAGAGGAGCTGGACTCGCTGGTGCTCTCTGACTCAGAGGACGAGAAGCCCTTCATCTTGGAGGAGCCAGCAATCACATCGACTTTCTCAGCTGCAATTCAAGCAACAGGAACCATGTCAGGTAAAACTGGAACCCAGGAGGCTGCTGTTAGGTATGGTGTATGACAAATACCAGAGAAGGACAAGTGGGAAGCCTGTGCCCCATGGGCCTAATCACTGATCCAACCTACCAGCTGCCATTGTCACAGGACCTGAGTGGTCCTGTGTTTCCTGCTAGTAAGCTACTGCACACTGGCTGATGCTGGAATTTCAAGGCCATATCAATTAATCAGAAAATTCTTTGGAGGGCTGCTCAGGGATTCAGGGGACAAGGCAGAGGAGTAATTTTGAGGTACTGTTGGCTTTGGGGCATTCTCAGTTACTCTCTGGAAGAGGATGAAAAGAACCTATAAGGAACATGATGCTCAGAGACAAAGCAAGACAAGGGAAGAACCCCAGTGGTCTCCTCGAGCTCTCATCTAGTATGCAGATGGAAACCCAGGTGAATGTAATAATGAAGTACACTTGAAGAGGAGCCAGCCTGGGCTGGGAATATAAACATGTGCAAAAATGCTCTGACACAGATCCCAAGTACTGTGGTCCCAAGAAAAAACTTGTGTGCCAAGGTGAGGCATATACAACTTGAAAAAGATGCCTGGAGAGGGGTCCATATCATCCCTGCTAGAGAAGGACAGAGTCTGGCTCAGTTCTGACATAAAGTCAGTACACAGGTCCCTGGGGTATGGCAGGCTTATCTTTCTTCCTGGCCTTGCTCTACCCTGGCTCCAGAGGCAAGACTTTTGGGGGACCGACTGCCAGGCAGCTGAGAATAGAAGCAGCTGCCGCTAAGAGAAAGGCTCAAAACACAGAGGTGCAGATGGGCTGCAGACAGCCATCAGTTAGGGAAATCTAGAAGGCTCTGACAGGTGAAGCATAAATGCCAAAACCTTCCAGGGGTTTCTGTGTTGAGTCCATGTATTTTACAATTGGAAAAGAAGGCTACAGAGGGAGAAGGGAGAGTCAGGATGTCCATGGGAAGGACCCCCATACCCAGAGGGCCCAAGGGCACCTTGAGGTTTCCTTTTCTTCCGCAAACAGGAGGTGACGTAGCGCTCCAACTCGCGCAACGTGGACGGCTTCAGAGTCTCAAAGTCAATCTCGATCTCATCAGGGTTGGAGTTCTTGAGTGAAGGCTCCCGTGACTGAATGATGTGCACCACGCGGCCCAGCTTCTCACCCGGGAGCTTGTTGATGTCCAGGCTGAGCTGTCGCTTCTCCTCATATGACATGGGCTTGCATTTGTCCTCTTCTTCAGACTCATATGTGGGAGGGGGCTTGCTCTTCATGGGTGCTGGCTCCTTCTTGCTATGAAGGGACGATGCAGACACCATCAAGAACAGGTCCCCTGAGGAAGCCGGGCACTCATTCCTCCACATGTATGGGGGCAGGGGGCTTCCCCCATCCTACCCAGCTGGTCTTCACAAGAAACAGGCTTGAATATACCCAGTAGAGATGGACAGCAAACTGACCAGGGGATGCATGAGCTGGGACTCTGCTGTGTTTGCACCCTTGGTGTCTACACCATGCTATCCTTTCTTACCAAGCATGGGGAGCTCCAAAGGCTCATTCCAGAGAAAAGGGAAGAAGGAATAACTAAATGCTGCTACAAGTGAGCAGCTGCCTGCCTGGCCCACCTCACCATGGGTGTGCTGGAAAAAGGATCCCCACCCAGAGTAGACTTGGGAAGCACAGACCTTGCACTGTTGCTGCTGCTGTTGTTTTTCTTTGTCTTTTTGGGAGGAAGTTCCTTGGCTTTGCTTTTCTTGTTCTCCTCTACTTCCTCTTTCTTTTTGTGCTTTTCCTTTTTCTTTTCCTTCTTGTCTTTCTCCTTTTTCTTTGGTTTGTTCTGCTGGGGCTGCGAGAGGGCTGCAAGTTGTTCGTGCACGGCTTTGAGCTGCAGAGCAGACAGGCAAGATTTACACCCGGGGCTGAAACTTCCTTTCTCTAACCCATACCCTGGGCATCAACCTTGTACCATACAGGACACCAGGAAGTCCCAAGAGGCAGAGTCAGGGCTGGTCGTTAGTCAAGTGACCTGCTGCAATAACCAGATTTCGAAGTCCCCATGCTCAACCATTCCCCGAACTCCAAAGTTTGCCAGGGTACTCCTCAGGGGAGGAGTTGCCCAAGCTGGCAGATGCTAAGCCCTTGGCCATCCTGGTCCCAGGATGCAACCTCCTAAAAGGTTGGGCAAGCGCATATAGATACATCAGGCACTAAGGACCCAAGTACTAGCTCGGAGGGAGAGAAGAAAGCAGACAGCCCCAGGAAAGATGGATATCCTGGCTTGGCCTCCTCCTCTGAGATATGGGAAGGATATAGAAGCCTCATCTCTGCCCAGAAAATGACCATGTTCCATCCCAGCTCGGCCCCCGCCCTACCATGTGTATGATCAACATGTAGTACTCGACCTAGCAGATGGGAAAAGGCCACAAGGGAACAAGTAGGAATGGACAGACATCTCTTGGAAACCTCTAGGTCCATGAACCCTGAAGGTTGGTTTCCTCACCTGCTCTTGGAGCTCAGCCAGCCGCTGGGCTCGCTCTTCCTCAGAGTCATCAGTGGAACTGTCACTGTCCGAGGAGCTATCACTGCTGCTGTCACTGGATGAGGGTGGGGCCACCACCTTGGTGGGGGGTGGCACTGCTGGGGAGGACACAGCCACCACTGGCTCCTCAGGCTCGTCTGGCATCTTGGCAAAGCGCATTTCAAAAACATCCTGGGGAGGGAAGCCATGCCCACAAGGGTCACCTTGATCTTACTGGCTGCTGGAGTCAACTCAATGGCGAAGTATGCAAGAGGATAAGAGGTATGCAAGGATGAGGAATCCTCTCTGACACTAACATGGGTAATGAGGAGCTGGCTCAGGCCCTCTGACAGGTCATTCAATACTACTTTCTCAAATCTCACTTTGAAGAGCCAGGTGGTCCTAACACGGCTGGGTACTTACCGCCTAGGGTACATAATGACTCACAATGACCCAGGTCCAGCTTACTGAGAACTTTAGTCTGAGGGAGTTGAAAAATGCTGGGCTCAGGGTAAAAAAAAAACCTCACAAAGAGGGCCCTGATGCTGTGGCCAGGTTTATGGTTCCCAGAACAGAAGGCTCTGCCAGCCTTTGATACAGAGGGAGCAGGAAGGATTGCAATTACAGAGAATCTTCCAGGCAGAAGGAAGTATATATGAAAAGGCCACAGGTGGGAGGGTGCTTGGGAGAGTGCAAGGCCACATGCTTGAGTCTATATCCCCATTCTTCACATTAGCAGGGCCAAGTTCCTGACTGAGACAACTCCAGGGTACATAAGGCTGAGTGCTGAGGAAAGGCTCAGTCACTTTGTGAGATCCAAGTGACCTGAGCAGAGGCCAGGGAGATGACTGGGCATAGGAATTTATTCCAAAAGACCCTAAGACCTCCAAGATTCAAGAGTCATATGGAACTTGCGAGGTTTCAGAGCTCACAGAATAGGAGCCCTGTCTGGGGTTCCAACCGTCAGGACACACATCAAACCAGCTGGCAGGGTCCCTCTATTCTGATGACTCCACCATCAATCCAGTGATTACTCTAGACAAATGTTGAAGGAACAGGCTTCCTGGTGGTATTTTTTGTTGTCGATGGTGCTGGGGATGGAACCCAGGCTTCATGCACACTAGGCAAGCACTCTACCAGCAAGCCAGTCCCAGCCCTCCCAGTAGTACTGAGACAGGCATTAAGCCCAGAACAAATTGATCAATGTAGAAAAACACACAACAAAAGGTACCTTCCCTAAAGTGTATGTTCATGCTTCAGAGAACAGTGTGTGGGGTCATGTACTGAGGCTGCTGTTCCAACTCAGTGCACACTTGATGAAGCCTGCCCTAGGACTACCTCTTGAAGGATCAAGAAACACACTGAGATTTCCTCTTCCAGGCAGCTACAGGAGAGGGTGTCTTCTATAGCAGGCATATCTCCTCCCTCCCTTCCAGACTACCCAGTGCACAGCTTCCTTCTTCCAGTAGGGCCTGCCTGGGATTCTGTGGTGTGTTGAGTGCTTTGGCTGATCAAGTACTAGAAGGGCAATAACTTTCTAATTTACTCAGAAATAAATCCTTGAGCAGGCCTAAGGACAAGGACAAAGATACACAACAGATGCCTAGAACCTATTGAGGAGAAGGAACCGGGCAGGAAGAAGGAGTTTCACACCAGAGAAGGCCCCTAATGGGGCAGCAGGTAAGACCCTTAAGCCCCACAGCACCTGGTCATGTGCCAGGAGAGTTGTCACCTCCACCCTAACCCACCCACGGCATCTTAGATGCTGGTTGGTAGGCTCAGACCCCACAAGAGGCAGCTAGCTCTACAAGCTCCTGGAAGAATCAGGCCCATAGGCAAGACACAGAGGGAAGGATAGTGGAGAAGTGTTCCTGAGAAGTGTTAGGATATCAGGACATCACAAACAGAGGTGACCAACTCTCCTTCTCAGGTCAGAAGGAAGGCCTAGAATATAAGTTGCCTCAGGTCACCTGTCTGTATATCCAACCTCTCTGGGCTGGCTTTGAGATAGCAGTACACTTACCACAAGGACATCTCGGTTCCTGCACTCTAGACTGTGGTTATTGTTTTGGACAATGGGGATGAAGTGGGTGGCCCTCATTTTTTTTTTTTTTTTTTTTTTTTTTGTGGTGCTGAAGACTGAACCCAGAGCCCTGTGCACATAAGGCAAGAACTTTACCAACTGAGCTATATCCCAGCCCGGGTGGCACTCACTCTGAGGCCTATTCCTACTCCCTCAGTATTTTTGGCTCTGTCTTACCCAAAGTCAAGACCAAATAACAAGGAGTACAAGACAGGAAGTCAGTTGGGATAAGAAACTAACGTCAGGCAGGGCTGGGATTGTCAGCTTCCTGGTTGTGTCCAGCTGTGACTTTATCCTTCTCATGACTGTGGGATACAAGAACCCTGCTCCAGCCTACATGGAGTGAGGGTGGGAGTGTCCATATACTGACTGGCCCAGAGACATGGCAGGAAAACCTGCAACAGACACATAGCTACCAAATGCCCACCACGTAAGCTCCCTGCCCTGAAGGAACTAAGTCTAGTGGGAGAGAGAAAAGATGAATAAACAAATAAACTGTTCTAAGTGCTAAGAGGGAAAGAGCAAGGTAGGAATGAACTGGGAATAACTGAAAATGGTATGCTGTGACCTGAGCTAAGAGATGGACATTAGACTCAGAGCTGGATGAAAAACATTGCTACAGAGACCAGGGAGGACAGCACCAAAGAAGAAAGGAAGAGGGGCAAAAGTACAGAGAGGGGGCTGTTGTAGGGTCAGTAAATGGACCAGAGAAGCCATTCTGAGATATAATCCACAGCAAGCATCTCCCAAGGGAGGACACAGATGATGAGAACAGTGCACAAAAGCATACTAGGAAAAAATAGGCCTTAGGCCTTCTGCTGTTGGGTGGACAGCATTTCAAGGTGGGCCCAGGTCCCCACCTGGCATCCCATAACTCCCAACTCCTTCCTCTGTGGGTCTGGGTCATATGCGTTTCTCAGCCTCAGCATGCCCCACAAGTTTCAAAGCCAAGTATCTCTTCTTGCTAGAAATTCTGACCCAGGGTCACATACCCCTGGCTGCATCTGATTCCCTGGGGAAGCACACCTCACCCTTTAAGGAAATAGACATGCTCAGGTGCTAAACAATCACAGTGCCTCAAGACTACCAGATGAACCAGACCTGGAGCCAAGAGTGGGAGCTACAGAACACAGAAGTGGGAGGTTCATTAGGTTTCAGGTGCTAGGGATGCAGCTGTGCATGCAAGACATAAAGACACATGTACACCTATCTCAAAACCCTGCCTCTGGGATCCACGCCAGGCGGCCCAGTGTACTTTTCAGTTTATTTTTTCCTCACTATGAAAAAAACTGCATATCACCTTGAATTCCTGATTTTTTTTTCCCCTCCACAAATAAAACTCTGGTGGTAGCCACAAGGTTGCAATCACTACCAAACTTTCTAAATTACTCTTCACAACAGAGAATAGAAGACAGGACCAGAAGCAGCTCTGGATCCACTACATGTACATATGGCCTTTAGTCCAAACCTCCCTTAGGTGCCTAAGGAAATTCTTAAGTCTAGAGGCCACTGGCCATCTTTATGACCATGGCTGCCAGACTGGTAGAGATTTTCTCAAGCCCCAGAATTCAGTGGCTGGAAGAAAATAAGATTCTTTTCCATTTAACTTTTTAAGATAAATCCCACTCCTTTGGCATAACCTAATTAAGAAACTTAACTCAGAGGAACTTAACCACTGAGTCACATCCCCAATCCTTTTTGTATTTTATTTAGAGACAGGGTCTCCCTGAGTTGCTTAGTGCCTCCCTAAGTTGCTGAGGCTGGATTTGAACTTGCAATCCTCCTGCCTCAGCCTCTCAACCACAACTGGTCAAAAAGAAAAATCTTAAAACTTATTTTTGGAAAAGCAGATATTGTGAAGGGAAAGCAGCTCTAGTTTGAGTTGAGGATAGGAAAAAAAGACACAGAAATTAGTAAGAGAGGACATATTAGAGGGTGCTTTTTCTTTCCTTTCCCTAACAAAGTGGCTCCAAATAGCATCCTCCAAGGTTGGCAAAGAACTTGTTTGTGTTCTGCTGTATCCCTGAGGGCAAAGAAAGGGCATAACTATTAGATATGTGCAAAAGCTGCCTGTCTTCTCAAGAGACTACAAATCTGTAGCCACCACTGCAGTAAAATTTAAAAGCCGGAACTCTTTCAAGAATGGGACATGTAAACACTAAGGGGCAAAGGGCAGTCTTCTTTATGAAGATGGGTAGCACCAAAATGAAAAGGGAGCACAACCCTCCACTCCCTGCCAAAGTCAGGAAAAATAAAACCAAGAAACAACCCCTAGAAATAAAACCTTTGAATCTGAGCATGCATTTGAGTAACAAGGCCAGGTCCACACTAGTAAGAGCAAGCCCACCCAGCCCTATAGGGAAGTGTTTTATTTCTCATGCCAGAATTTGAGAACACATCCTCTAAACTGAAGGCAATCCCTGACCAGACATAGGCTGAATGACAGAATCAGGATGGGGATGCATAACAAAGGAGGAGAAGGGAGACACTATGGTGCGAGTCTGGGACAGTGCGAAGAACTAGCAGAACTGGAAGACAGGTGGACAAGTGGGACTCAGGTGTGACCTGTGTGGCAAACTCACAGGTTACCAAAAGTTTACCAAGTCCTCACTTTGCAGAAGGACTTTGCAGATGATTGTATAAACCAGGAGGGAGAAAGCTTTGAGGTCACAACTAAGTCAACCTGCATCTTGCAACAGCAGGTAGCTCAGCCCTAAGCCTGTTAGGAGCCTAAAAGCAGAAGCAACTCATGGCCTTGGGGAGAAAAGGTGGGGAATTTCAATGATCTTATATGCTTACTTTCTAAGAATTTTAAAAAGCAGGTTATAAAAGCATTAAATAATGGCTTTATTCTCAAAAAAAAAAAGATTTTTTTTTTTTTTTTAAATTATGGTGAGAGGGATTAAGGCTAGGACCCTGTACATGCTAGGGAAGCACCCTACCACTGAACCACATCCCCAGCCCTATATCTCCAAATTTTCAAAATTTTGAAATTCTTTTTACCCAAAATAACCAGGTATCTATTTCTAGGCATCTAGTTTTATTTATTTAAAATAAAGAAAAGCAGAATTAGTTTACACATTTAAGCTGTAATCTCCCCCATGTGTGAATTTTACAGTATACCACCCAGGACTTAACTTGAAGGAAGAGCCTGTGAACTTCTTCCCTTAGAGAACTGTGGTCATGTGCAACATGGAGGAAGAGGCACCCTGCAGCCAAAAGGCAAACAAAGCCTTTCAAGGCTATGGTGAAGAAATACCCAGAGGTGAGCAGTTCCTTTGGCTCACAAGTGTGATAAAGTGTTTACCTGTTGACTTAAGTCTGTTTTGGAGAAGAGTTTGGGCCATGCACAGCACATTCGCTCTTGTGGCCAAGGGCATCAGAATGTAGATGAAGGGCAAGAAGGGGGTTTTCAACGGAACACCCCTCCCCGCAAAAAAACTAGCCACCCTGCTTCAGTAATAATTAAATGACCCCAACTTAAAATGCATGCATTAACTTGAGTTGAATCAACACTTCCATAGCCACATGGCCTTATCCCAAAGTAAAAAAAAAAGGAAGAAATACCCCAAGAAATAAAATCTGTTAATATTCCTAAGAGGTTTGACCTGCTCTCCCCAAAGCCTCACCTGGAGCTTTCGGGCCATGGCTACCACCTCATGGTCAGGAGGGTTGTACTTGTAGCAGTTGGAAAACATCAATCGGACATCGGCACCAAATTCCTGAGCATCTCGGTACTCACGGGACTCTAGTTTAGACTAGAAAAACAAGACAGATTCCATTTAGCCTTGCTTGTCTGTGTTTCCATGGGGAAGTGGCCATTCAATGTGGCAGCAGCAAAGGCTGCTTGAAGGAGCTATTTGGTTTCTTAGTGGCTCTAGGTTTAAACCAGGTCCAGGTGGGGGTTTGTGGTGCTGGAGGTGAAAGGGAGAAGCTACCACCTTCATTCTCAGCCATTCTCAGCATCCAATGCCCAAGGAGTCACTCAAAATCAAGTCTCAGAGCAAAGAACATCCCAGTTTAACAACCCAAACTCATCTCGGCGACTAGCTAAAAGGCAAGAGACAGAATCCCAGGAGGCAAAACTTAGGCTAGAACTGAAGAAAAGGAAGATGAAAGGAGGGCTGGGTCCAGTTCTGATTTTTGCATATACTTGTCTTGGGGACATGAAAGAAGACCCTGATCCAAGGACCCAGCACCACCCTCTACTCTTCCTATCTTGTATTTGGGCAGCCTTACTCTACTCTTGGAATAAGAGAAACATAAAAAATCTTAAACAAACCCAAAAAGGCTCGAATGCTTTTACTCCAGTGCAAATGTCAGCACTTATAGCATTGTCTCCCACAGAGGAGATAGCAAGGTCCTCTCTATTACACAGAACCTGGCAAAATCACCAATCTTTCAGCTCTTTTGGAATATCTACCCGGGCAATGGAGGACACACCTTAGTTTTCCTGAGACAAGGGGAATGGGGCAGCACCACTGCTTGCAACCAAAATAAAGCACACTCTCAGTGCATGCCTCCCAAATCCCAGCAGGGGGCACCAGGTTTCTTCGGGAAAGTATATAGCTACATAGCTTGTGCGAGCTGAAGCTGAAGGTCAGGGCCTTCTTGGACTGGTCCAGAAGGAAATCTGGGGAGGCAGGTCTCTGACCCATCTTGGCTCCCCCGCCCCTCCAACCCAGGAGTACACGTGGGCTCACCTTGATTGTACTCATGTCCATGGGGTGCTTGATGATGTCACAGTAGTCATGCAGGCCCAGTGCCTCCACATCCACAGGCTTGTAGAAAGGCCAGGCGTAGGCAGCATGCTTCTTGGCGAACATCTCCTTGAGGATGCCACTGCAGCACTTGAGCTGCTCTGAGACCTTGCTACTCTTTTCTGGCAATGGGTGCTGCTGTGAGTCTGGCACATCCTTCTTTGGGGGCTTCACAGGCCGGCTGCTCTCCCGCCGGGGGCCCAGCTTGGTGGTCTTGGGCTCGGGGGCCAGTGAGGGTGGCTCATGAATGGGGTCAATGGTGGTGGGAGTGGTGGTATCTGCTTTCCTCTTCACCCCCTTCTTTGTCTGCCGTGAGTACAGATGTGACAGGTTTGGTCAAATTTGGCAGTCAGTACAGTCACTCCTCAGGATCACCCCTAAACCAGGCCCCGTATAGGGTTCTAACACTCACAGGGCTCAAAGGTAACTGGAAGGCTGGGGATATAGCTCAGTTGGCGAGTGCTTGCTTCGCACACACAAGGCCCTGGGTTCAATCCCCAGCACCATTAAAAAAAAAAAAAAAAAAAAGGGAAATGGATAAGCAAAATGTTGAGGACAAGGAGACTCTGTCCCATCATCTGCTTTGTAGCTGGGACAGGACCAGACAGTGAATGATAGGAGAAAGTACACAACTGAGTGCAGGATTCAGAGGTCAAAGAAACCTACTGAAGCCATTTTCTACTTAATGCCAAAGACCTTTCCCACAGCAGGCACAACTCAGAGACTATTCAAGATGACACCTGCAAACATGCAGTTTAGAGACAGGGGAACGGGCCAGTTATCCACTGGAAGATGTAATGTAGTTATGAATCTTTGGGTCAGCAGGGTACTTGCTTCTGGAATGCATTTTAAATATAGTAAGATACCCCCAGGATCACGTGTCAGTGCCTAGGACAGGTTCTGCACAAACCATTAGCAAGGACAGGGCTACCTGTCTCCTGTAAGACCCAATTTCTTGGTGGCAACAATCTGCCAGTACTCTAGATGCTCACCTTCACAGGCTGTGGGGTGGCCGCGATGATGGGTGGATGGCTCTGCACGGGCTGTGGGGCTGGAGCAGGTGGGGGTGGTGGCTGAGGTGGCACTGGTGGGGGTGTCTGCAGTGGCTGGGGAGGCACCACTGTCATAACAGGGGTCTGACCGATGGGGTCTGGGGTGACAGCAGGGAAGGGGTGAGGTGTGGCCTGCACAGGTGGAGGGTTCTGCTGAGGGGTCTGGGTCTGCGGAGGAGTTGATGCTTGAGTTGTGTTTGGTACCGTGGAGACGCCGGGTTTTGCTGTCCCTACCAATCATAAAAAGGACAGGAAGTTAGAAGACGTACTGAACATACTGGCTGACTTTCCCAGCGTACCAGCACACATCTGCATGGTGCATATGCCTCACAGACAATGTCCCCCAAACCCCAGATGCCACTGTACCAAACTCATCCCTGAGGCCTGGAGAGCAAGGGCACACTGCATTCGCAATTCCTGGGGCATCCTGATCACAACTCCCCATTTGGGTACCAATGTCACTTCAAAGAATACAGGCCTGGGATGAAGGAGCAGGAAACTCATGCTGAATGTGAGGATAAGGATCGTAAGTGGACATTAGAAAAATCCTCCTTGGAGCATCCAGCCAAAGCTGTTCTCACTCCCTGAAGTGCTGCTTTCTGTGTAGGTGTTCCTGGCAGATGCCAGCAGTAACCACCTTCACCAAGGTTTCTGGAAACTGGCACAACCCCACCTCCTGGCACCACTGGATTCAGTGGACAGCTGCTGCCTTTTGTGACTATCTCAGCCTGCATCCCTACAGCTGTGTGGATAAGTGGGAAAACAAAATGGTCATACAGCATGAGCAACCAGCTCCAAAAACATGGGGTTATGACCACAGTCTCTAACATGAGCAAGTGGACTATGAAATCTGAACCTGGAAGCATGACCTGGATTGCCACATCCTTTGCATGCACACTGGCTGCCATGCAAAGAAATACAGAAGCCCAACGCTCTCTAAAAGCAGACTTGATCTCCAGGCTGTCCAGGCTCCCTATGAAGAGCAAAGGGGAGGTTCTGTGGTTTCTACTGAGTTTCCCCAATTCTCCTTCCCCAGACACTACATTTTGGCTTCTCCCAGAATCAGAACACAGAAATTGTCACCATGTCTGCCACATGTGGGGACCAAACCCTGGCCCCAGAGCAAAGCAAAGAATAGGCTCCTTGTGTGTAAAAAAAAAAAAAAAAAAAAAAGGGGGCAGTCAAGAGGTGATCAGCAAGACTGATTTTCTTGGTTACTCTAGGTACTGCAGGGGATTCGGTGGACCACTGTGCCACTTCAGAACCGGATGGGAAGCCAAGCTAAAGGTTTCTCCTTAAGAGAAGCACAAGAGGTTGGGGATATAGCTCAGTTGGTAGAGTGCTTGCCTCACAAGCACAAGGCCCTGGGTTCAAATCCCCAGCACTGCCCCCCGCCCCCCCAAAAAAAACCCTTCTGCAGCACAGAGTCACAAAGGACAAGATACAGGAAGTAGTTAAGACATTTTCTTAGACAAAAACATGTCTTCGAGTGGGCAACTCTCTGCCAGCTAGCCTTTGGAATCCTGTGTCAATTTGGGGTATGTGTGGGGGAAGGCATGACAGGACATGCAGAGATACACAAGGAGGGCATAACTGACTTTAGATGACTAAGCATCAGAAAGGCAAGGCTGTGACACAAGTGCATCAAGGTAATTCAGATAACAAACCTCAAGGCTTTAGGATAGACACACTGGTTAAAACTGCTTCTGGACAGATTAAATAAAATATAAAATGGAAAAGTAAAAACCGTCTACAGTACTAGTAAGGTGAGAGCTCAAACAATGTCCACATGCTTAAAAAAGCTGTGTTTTCTTTTTGCTCTAAGTAAATCAACCATCTTCTACAAGGTAAGGCCCAACAATGGCTACTTGGAGGAGGTCACAAGGTCAAGGGATCCTGTGGGGCAGACCCAATACTGAAATTGATCCCACTGAGTCCAAACAGTGCCACTTTAGTGTATGTGGTCACCATCTACTTCCCCACAACCCCTAGTCCTCCATTAAATCTGGGGAAGGGAGAAACAAAACCAATTTGTTTGCTGTTTCAGTACTTCACCTGCTTCTTTCCTCCCACGTCCTCTTCCTTTTGCCTGGACTATCATGATCTCAGTTTCTTCTGTGGGCAGTTCATTGATTTTTTGCAAGAAGAGCTTCTCCAGAGCTTCTGCCATTAAGACGATGTCATCTCCAGGCTGGATGAGGAGACACACGGGGTAGAGCTGGAAGCCCTCCACTCCCCACCTCTATGGATGGGCCACCTAGGGCCACCCCTTGCCCCAACACATAAAGCATCATATTCAGGCTCCTTCCCTGATCTGGATCCCAAGTTTTTACACTACCAGGTGTCCCTATAGGGGTACTGAGTCTGCACTTGTCTATTGCAACTCCTCTCTCATAGTTTAAGTTCTGGCCTGAGAAACCATCCTACTGCCTAAAGCATGTACCAAGTTCAGTCAATCCCTGACAGGGGCTCTCCTTGCTTTAGGGCCTCCTTGGACACAACTTAAAAATTATTTCACTAGAAATACTTGAATTACACAGGATTTCTTGCCATGAATACTTTAGCAGGGCTCCAAGAGTACTCCCCAATGTACCCCCAAGGCAGCTTAGTGGGGTATGGACAAGGCTCATCTCACACTTCTTCATGGGTCCCCATCTATCACCTTGTCCAGAACATGCTCTTCCCATTCAGCTCTAAACCAAGGGCCTAGTCTGTACAGGTCACTGCCACCTAAGTGGGGAGAGCTAAGACTTTACAAAACATGGTAAACTTCAAGAAACTCACCTACCCATCTCTTCTGGGCAATTTTACCCACTACACCAGCAGAGGTCAAAAGCTGAGTTCTGTATAGTGTCTCCCTCCAGAGTCGTTCTATGAAAGGGTTGGTTTTAATCACATCTGTGGTCTGAACTGTAAACAAATGATCTGGCTTCATGGCACAGCCGAGCCGAAAGGTTTGACTAGGGGGTTAGGAAGTGACCCTTGGGTCTACATGTAAGATTGGGGGACACTCAATTCTATGGCCAAGTTTTATCAATGGTCATGTCCACAGTTCCAGGAGACTGTGACCCACAGAACTGGCAGGCTCTGTGGTCAGCTCCAATGTACCCTCTCTCACATTGAGGTTTCTGTCTGCACACACCTCTGCATACTACATTTGAATAGGCTTTCCCTGACAATTTACACCATCCCAGTGGACTGTCCTTCTCAAATCTCTCTACTAGACATGCAGAGGAACCAAAATCCCAAAGGTACCAGAAGCACATGCTTCAGGCTCATAGGGGCAGCTTTAAGTGGCCAGTACCCTCCTCCCCTCAAATGAAACACACCCAGTCCCAGGCAAATCCACAGGTCTGTCGCCTCCACCTCCAACTCTCATGCTGTCAAGACTCCAAACCCAGTTCCCAGCATTCCTACCCTAAGGCTCCTGACAAGTCCCCCACCTCCTTCACCCAGAACAGCTGAGTACCCACCCCAACATCTCACCTTGTTGTAGATGTAACAATTTGTAAACATAGTGTTGAAGTCCTGGATACATTCCTGAGCATTCCAGTAATAGTTGTTTTCCAAGCGTTTCTTTATTGTTCCCATATCCATAGGTGTTTTAATGATCTTATAGTAATCCTGGGGAGCAGAGAGAGCAAAGGCCAGTGTCATCTCAGCAGCCATGTTGGGATAGCCAGGTTGTCTGTGGGTCTCACTCCAGGTGACTCCACTGGTAAAGTGAGGAGAGTCAGAGCACATACCAAAGCCTTTCTATGATGCCAGTAAGTGACCTCCAGGGGAACCCCAAAAAGTGAATCAGGGAAAGATTCCTAAATGCTGGGTGGCAATTTGGAAGGAAAATTTGCAAGCTGCCAACTGCCCCATCCTGAAACAGGTTCTTTATCAAAATGTTTTCTTTCCCTTTTCTTCTCAATGTTTTTAAAATGGTCTTTTAAAATAAATAATAGTGCAAGTACATATGGCCTTTAAAAAGCAGTTTTTACCCAGTAAAACAATCACAGCAGGGCCTCCTTTGTCCTTATCATTTGATATTTTATCATCCATAAAAATGCAAATTCCCCTGGCACCAGCATTGGTGCCTCTCCCCAACAATTGCTTATGAAGAACTATGAAGCATAAACCTCAACCTTCAGTCAAGTTCACTGTACTTCAATACTTCTTTCACTAGCAAGCATTATACCACTAAGGATTCCTTAGTATTGGAATATGGGTATACAATGAATCACCAGGTTAATTGCCATGATGTAGTTTCAATGAAAGAATCCAACAGACACAATCCTCAAACCTTTGGATCTTAAGTCTTAAAAGTACCAAAGAGAGCTTATGTATGTTCTACGGTCTTTGAAATCAAACTTTGTACTATTCTCACAGTTTTTCTCTACATCTAAACTATTCTAAAACCAAGAGCTTATTTTCAAAAACATACAAGGAAACTGAAGATCCATCAAACAGTGCTGGCTCTCCAGGTAGAAGGACCACAACGGACCAGGAAGGAGGCTCACAGACAGTCAACTAAGTGTTGGTCCAGCTCCGGTCACTTGGCCAAACCCACTAAGAACTGCATTCTCTGAGACCATCTTCCCCATTCAGGATGAGGATTCCTGTAATTAAGCTAAGCTCTGGTAGAATATCAGAACCAAGTTTAGTGGGGCAGCTAGGGGTAGAAAGGCTGTTGCAGAGGAGAGGGTAAAACTACCATCCAAAACACCAGATCCTGCCCAAAATTGGTGGTGGGTAGTGGGGTTTTGGGTTGCTCGGAAACCAACAAGGTAGTAAAAGTCACCACTTCAATGTAAGATCTGCACGTGCACACAGCAGGTATCCCAGGTAGGAGACCAAGAAAGGGACTCAAAACTAAACTTACCACTGCACTATGCTCTAGTCGCCTTTCCCAAGAGAACCACGCCTAAATATGCCAGACTCAATGGAAATCTATATTTTATTCTTGATCAAAGGTCTCTAAGATAGTATTCAGTGTTTGCATTGGCCACAGGGTGTCAAGTGACTCAGAGGCAAAGAGAATAACGGTAGAGGGTAGACTAGGAGGGAGCTGGAATGAAGGCTGAGGCAGTATGTCTAGGAGATAAGAAGAGGCCAAAATGCAAGTGAAGAGCAGCAAAGGCATCAGAAAACAAAAAGGGAGTGGCTCTATTAACAGCTCCTGATAGGGAGTTTTTCTTTCCAGCTTCCAGGAAATAGTGTTAGTGTGATGAATGACTGGTTTCTCTGAATCAGCCCACCTAAGGGTTCTGAGACTATTCTCACCCAACAACCTCCCTCCTCTTGGCTCCTCACTCTCCCATCTGAGGACACAGGATCAGTGTCCCCAGCAATCAGCTTCTTTGCCCCATGTCAGACTGCTCAGGTGGGGAGACAGGTGGTCTATCAGGAGCAGTGAAATGATGGCCACCCTTGGAAGTCAGCCTCCATTTCACACAAACTGACCCCTTTGTCTTACCAACCATACCCCTACCCAGTATGTCATACTACCCAACTGTCATATTGGACATATGGCCTGGGATGCTGCCTTCTCAGAAATCTCAAGTTCCCTAAGCTCCCCATTCCTTGGTCTTTGCCCTCTCAGTCCTCCACGCCTTTGTTTCCCATTTGTGCAGTTTCCTGTAACAAACTGATCTGTCCATTATTTTGGCTCTGATCCACTATCTTTCAAAGCCAAGTTTCTTGAAATCCTTCTCAATCACACCATCACAAATCTGGTTACTATTTCTCCATCACGTCTTCCTAAGGTCACCAATGCCTTTCTAAAGTCTGACAGGGTGGTCAGATTGAAATCCTCATCTCTGATTTCCCTGTAGTCTCTGATGCAGAAATTTGGAGAACTGTTGTCTGCTGGAGAGTCTCCCATCTTTTTATGGGCCTTCTACTGACCCTGTCCTCCTCTCCCCATGAAATCCTTGGGTTCCAGCCCTGGGTTCCCTTCTGCATTGGGGTTCTTTGTGTTTGCAACCCCAGCCAGCTGCTTTCATTCCTTGTCTTGGTCAATGGTTCACATGGTCCCCCCTTTGCCTTTACCCCTTTCCTGAGCCAGTTCATTACCCCTCTCCAACCTCCTCTTTCCTTGAGTGTTTATGATATGTATTTGGTGGGCAGATAGCAGTGGATAGTTGCAGACAATATTTCCAAGCCAGGAAGGTCAAACTGGGTATCCCTCCTTCTAGAATCTAGATGCCTGGTGGAGGCTAAGGCTGCTCCTTCACATAAGCGGTTCCAGCACTCGTAGTCCCAACCTGGGTCACTGCTTACTACCTCTAATTCACTCGCCAAGTTACATAAGACTAGCATACAGCAGAGGGCAATTTAGAAATAAGGCCTTGAGACTTTGAAGGTAAGAAAAAATTTAAAAATTTATTTTAAGGTTCCCTGAGGTTCAGTAAGGGAGACAAGTTATGTTTACAGTGCTGTGGATGTGGACAAATGGAAAGCAAAGTCTCCAGGGAAAGGAGTAGAGTACAAAAGAAAAGTGTAATAAGCACACTGCAGCCACAACGAGGAGATGGGCAAAGCTGTTTCCCAAGGGACTCGGCCTGTTCACCTCCCATGGGGTCACCTCCATGTATTTGCTCCTTGGGATATAATCTGTTGTTTTTCCCCAGCCTTCATTAGGTGATAGTAACAATGATACTAGCTTCTGCTGCTTGCATGAGGCCAGTTCTTCAGCGGAGTCTGACCATAACTACTACTACGTTCAGTAAACCACAGCTGAGGACCACCATGTGCTGTGATTTCAGCTCATGGTAGAACTGGACAGAAACCTGTAAGCAGTCTTTACTCTCTTATTTCAATCCATCTTAACCAAACTCTTCCCAACTGTCTCTGGGGTCCCAGTAACTAAAGCAACAGTGACTATATAAGCCAGTTACTTTGTTCTTTCTCTTTTCTTCTTTTTCTTTCTTTCTTTTTTTTCCTTCCCCTTTTGTTACTGGGGATTGAACCCAGGAGCATTGTACCTCTGAGCCACACTCCCAGATCTTTTTAAGACAGGGTCTTGCTAAATTGCCCATGTTAGCCCTGAACTTGTGATCTTCCTGCCTCCACCTCTCAGGTAGCTGGGATTACAGGTATGTGCCATCCTGAGCCTGGCCTCTCCTTCCCCATTCTAATTCATCAGGACTGCTTAAACAACACACTCAAAGATCCCACAGGTGCTGGTATTCAGAGCTTTCACCATGGCTCCAAACCCATCTGTTCCTTCCCTTGGAATGTGCCCTTCACCTGGAGACATAGAGAAGGGCAGCAACCCTGGGCCCTGCCCAAATTACTCACAGGGAGGTTTAGCTTGACCGCATCCACAGGCTGTTGGAAAGGCCATGCAAACTGGTGTTTCCATAGTGTCTTGAGCACCACTCTGAGCAGATATTGCAGTTGGTTGGTCTGCCTCTTGGGCTTGTTGGGATTGGAGGTCTCCGGGGGTGGGGGGTTGGTGCTGGCTGCGTTGGCTGGCTGGGGTTGGGCCTGGGCCTGTGTTGTAGACATTTGGGAGGTTTCTAGTCCATCCCCCATTACTGGCAGATTTCTCAATCTTGTCCCAGGGCCACTCTCCGCAGACATGCTAGTGATCCCATCACATTCTTCACCAGGCACTCTACAAGGGAAGAGAAAAGTCCCATCAGAGACCAGGCAGCAGAAGGGTACCACTCAAAATGACATGTGCCCCTGTGTCTGGGGCCTCCAAGGACTGAGGTTCCTCTGACAGTGACTGGCCAGGTCTCAACTCCATACCCAACTAAAAGGGCTACAATGCCTGTTCTCCTCCAAGATTTGACACAGAGCAGGGATGAAAAAGAGAGAACCTACGAACGGCGAGGGGCAGGGCATAGAAGTGAGAGCCAACCAGAAGCCAGGGGTTGGGGTGTGGGGCACTGGACACTAGAGAGTTTCCAGGGGAGGAGGTACAATAAAGCTGTTCCACAAATCTGTATGTCCTCGATCCCATCTGCAATCCTTCAGGGGACGATGAGGAAGATTTACAAAGCCCTCAATTTGGCATTTATATTCAAATTCTTATTTGTATTTGTGGCTCACAAAGCACTAAGTCAAGTCAGTAATTCCATTTGGTGAACCAGGGCCAGGCAGGGAAGAGTAGGCCTGAGTACCCACCCACCCTTGGGTGGCCCACACAGCCCAGTGTCGAATGCTCTGAGCATAGCTCACACTTACTAAGAACATTTTCTTGGTAACTTAAATTATGTGTGTTTGCTGATGGGGGAAAAAAAAAAAAAAGAAAGAAAGAAAAAGAAAATCCCACAAAAGGTTACTGCTAATTAGAATTAAACAAACAAAAATCTCCAACAACTTGGGAAGTAGAGGTAAAAAGAGTACAAGTTTGAGACCAGCCTCAGCAACTTAGCAAGACCGTGTCTCAAAATAAAAAATGATTGGGGATATAGCTCAGCATAAAGAGCCCCTGCATTCCATTTCCAAACACAGGGGGAAGGGGTGGATATCCATATTCCACTTACCGTTTTATTAACCAGAAAGGGGCACCTCTCATGACAAAATCTTGCTTGACTGTCAGTGCCCATATGAACACACACCTCATTTGGTGTCATCCTATTCCCTGTCCTGAACAACTCCTGCTAAAGGTCACACCAACTCTGCAAACCACGCTGCAAGAATCCCTGCAAGGGTGACTTCATGTAATCATTCATATATTATAATGTCACAAACTCCAAGATGTACATACAACTGCCAGTTGATGATATATGAATTTTTATTGCAAACTGCTCTTCAGAAACACAGCAATTCAAACAGCCCAGCACAGTGGTGCATGCCTGTAATCCCAGTATCTTGGAAGGCTGAGGCAGGAGGATCATGAGTTCAAAGCCAGTCTCAGCAACTTAAGCAAGGCACTTAGCAACTCAGTGTGACCCTGTCTCTTTAAAACACACAAAAAAGGCTGGAGATGTGGCTCAGTGGTTAAGCAACCTTGGGTTCAATCCCCAGTACTACCCCCCACCAAAAAGAAAAAAGAAAAGAAGAAACACAGCAATCCACCCTCTACTCACGATGCCAGGAGTTCTTATTAATGAGATGAAACATCTGCTCAAATGTGGACCAGCCATTTGCATCCTTTTTGTGTACTGTTGTATGATACTTTTCTACTGGCAAGAAAGAGTCACATGACCAGCTTTAAACTCAGTCTCAGCAGTAAGAAAAATAGTAAGCTGGGGGCCGCCTGCATCTAACATGTATCTCTAGGAATGAACCTGGGAGTTGAGCAGAGGTAAGAAAACCTTTCTGATTCAGGGAGTCAGTCAAGGCTTTCAGAAAAGAGGGGAGGTTTCAGGACCACAGGTAGGCAGAGGGACAAGAAAAGGCAGGTCAAGCTAGCTGGCTCTGTCATGGCTTTTATTCTGGAACATTCTGGAATGAACTTTGTCAAGAAGTAGTTTTATGGCTAGGCCCTCTAGGTGTTGTTGATCAAATACTTTATAATTCACATCAAGTGAATTTAAACCAAGGCTCCCAGAATCCTTTTGTAAACAGTTCTGGCAAATTAACATATTTTAAAACTGCCAAGGGAGAACTTGCTACATAAAGCAACTCAGAAGTCTGTTGTTGGCTGCTAACAGCTGGACCTCCTGGCCTGTGGAAGGCAGGCTAGAAGCCATGCACATAGGTTCTAGCCACTGAGCACCCCTTAACATCCCTTGCTACACACCAAATTTCTGGATGAAGAATAGTCCTAAGAGCTCACCTTCAAGGAAGACGGCTTCTTCCTTTCATAGTACTCTGGCTGACTTCAAGTTCAGCTATCAACTGGCTAAAAAAGAATGCATGGAGAAAGCAGCATCATGCTCTAAGAGGCTGCATAGGGAGGGATCAGAATGGCAGCAGCCTAGGGCTACCTCTCAGAAGACTCTGAAGGGGGCAGGGTGTGAATGCAACTCACAAATTCACAAATGATTGGCAGTGATGAACACATTTGTACTATGGATTGCTCAGACTCAGTCTCAGAACTGAGTTCTTGTTTAAGAGGGAAGATGGTTTTTCCTTTTTCACCCTGTTTAAAAAAAAAAAAAAATTAAATGCTGGTACTGGGGTTGTAGCTCAGTGGTAAAACACTTGCAGAACAAGTATGAAACCCTGGGTTCAATCCTAAATGCTACCCCAACCCCAACCCCCCCCCCCCCCAAGCCAGAGTAGGGATTGAATCACCTACAACAAACAAAACTCACGACTTCTTAAACTCACAGGAGAAGACAACACTGAGGGGAGAAACCCCCTTGCCACCTGCATGAAGACATCTGAGGAGAGGAAGGAAGGCATGGTGTAGCAGCCTTTGATGTGTGTTTGTGTGCACGCATGTGCGTGTGGGGGGTGTTCTTTGCATTCACTGCTAAACAATTACTTGGTGAGGTCTGACCACTTACAGGAAGGACAGCAGGGAGGTCTTTTGTACATGTGAAGTCTTGTCCCAACACCTCTCCCACCAAGAGTGCTAGAGACAGGGGAAAGATGCGAGTTGAAACCAGACTGGCACCTTGCACCAAAGTGAAATGGGCCCTGAGGTGAAGACCAGTTAGGCAGCAGCCTATGGAATATGTCCTAAGTGAAGAGAGCAGTGAGCTATGAATTTAGGGGCAAGATGGGGCATTTCCCTGACGCAACTTCCTTGAGGGTTGGCCTTGTGAAACATCGAAATAATCTAATAAGTACCTAGCAAGCATCACACACTAAGGTCCATTCCTTCCGTCCATTCCTTTCCTTTTCTTTTTGATGCTGTGGATTGAACTCAGGTCCTTAAGCATGCTAAGCACACACTTGACTAATCCTCTCCAGTGGTTTCTAAAGGCAGATGTCTAACTGGGTGGGCCTGCCTCAGGTGCTGGGGACACCAAATATTCCCTCATCTCATCAGGGTTGCTTCTGGTGACAAGTCTGGTCAGATGCAAATGCCATGCAGACCTAGAAGTGCCTGTGGCACGAATCAAGGCAGTTGGAACTGACAAGCTGCTGGTAGGAAGGAGGTGCATGAATAAGGGCTGCCTGGGAAAAACTAATGGCTGCTCAGGCCAAGCTGAAAGCCTGGAAAAGACAGTGAGCCCTGGAGGCCTAAGCGAACACACCCCAATTAAAGAAAGAAAGCAGTCACTCTCAAATCCATGGAGAGGGAGCACTCAGAAACTGTGGGCAGGATATGAACTGTCAGAAAGTGCTTGCTCAAAGGAGAAAGAGTAGAAAGGGATGAGAAACCTAGGGCCTGGGTCAAATCACCCGAGAGCATGACACAGTGTGTGCGTGTATGACCTCAAACATACTACTGCTGGGCAGGGAGGTATAGCAGGTGGGCCAGGCAGTCCAAGGAACGACTGGAGGAAGGCATCACCTTAGAAATGGCATCCAGCATTGTGGAGCCTTGCAGAAGGGATATGCTTTCATCCTGAGGAGACAAGAAATAGATCTGATCAAAACCTGACTGAGGTTTAGTCCCAAAGGGCAGGACCTCATTCTCAGGGAAGCAGCATTAGAGGACATGTGTCAGAAGGGTTTAAGGATGCCTGGAGTCTGACATGAAAGGACTCACATGCAGCAGGACCAACATGTCCAAAGAGATAGGGGATGAGTTCGACTTAGTCCTGTCAGAAGGGGAAGTTTCAGTGCACAAGAGAAGCCTGGAATGGGGAAAGGAGGGTGCAGAGAGTAGGGCTAAAGCATGATGTCTAGTTGGTTGCCATGATCAGATTTCTCCTAGAAAGCAGCCCAGGAAGAACACAGCTGGTGCTGTACACTTAGCATGTGCCAGGTGAGCTGCAGCAAGTGTGTGTGAGGGGTAGCCCCACCTAGAAGAAGCTACAGTCCTGGGGCAGAGAAGCAGGTAGTAAGAACACAAGTCACCAGGGGGCGCAACCACACTCATTCTACCAAGAGGAAGCAGTCCCATAAATTTTCCATTAAGTAATGACATTCTGGAAATCGCCAAGTAATGTCCCTGAGGCAAACTGAATGCCAAGGTAGCTGATTTTTGAAGCTTCTGGGTTGGGCTATGCTTTCTCTCTTTCCAAAGGGGCTCACAGCAAAGCCAAGCAACAGAGGACTCATGTACTTTGGGTCTGTGACTACATTTCTTCAGTTTTATTCCAGGCCAAGGAAGCTGAATTTTCTATATACAAGACAGATGGGAGACTTTTTTTGCAGAAAGTCTGATTCTGAAACATCACCCCATCTTAGACACTACAAAAAATCTTTCCTAGCCAGGCAGCTCACATTTGATACACAGTAACATTTAGATCCCTACTCTTGACAATGCTTCTGGCCTCATCTCCAATTAACAGATTAAAAGTAACTTATCCAGGATGTGTACAGACCAGGTCTGAGCAAGGAGGGTGGCCTAGAACCTGGCATTTGATTTATGTACAATTTAAATTGCCTCTGAACCAAGGAAGTGCCAATGAGTGAGCTGAACACACCCCAGAGGGTCTAAAAGATAGTTGGACAGATTAGTAATCATCCTTAACTAATATGAAAAGATTGACACACTCATGATGACTGAGGGCAATCCCACAAGGAAAGAAACTGAAAGCTGTTGGATGAAATGCAAAAGCATGACATGATCAATAGATTAGGACAGACCTGAGAACCCGTTGAAAAGTTTCTTTTAGGAGGCTCTGGACAACCAGTGACAGGTGTCATGTATGCCTCCTACCCCCCCCCAGAGAGAGACCATCAGGTAATGACAACTGAGTCAGAGGATCACCATGAGATGCACGGCACTACTGTTCTGTACCCATGATCTGACTCGTCACAATGTTCCTAAGCCCAGACAGCTTACATGTTGAGGCTCAGCCTTCCTATACATAACCATAGGATAGTAAAATACTTGAGAACTTCAAGAACCACTCCTACTGCCATGACAAGGAACAGGAGGAAAGTTAACCAGAACTTCTAGTCTGTTACAGGCCAAGGAAGAGGTCCACTGAGAAGTTCTACTCAGAGCCAGACAACTTTTCTAAGGCACAGAGCTGATGAGGTCAGCCTCCTGGGGTGCTTCCCAGTTTGGTCACTCACCCCACACTGCCCCAGGTCCCTAACATCTGTGCTCCAAACAATGTCTCTATCACCTTTAGACCTTTCATTTCCTACCCCAGCTAGGAGGACACAGAGGCAGGCAACAACCCGTACCCAGCACCAGGGGCTTCCCTGATCTCCATCTAGTAGTTTCCAGTCAGCCCTGGAGGTACACCCTTGAGAGCCCAAGAGTAGGCCCACCTTGACTTCATTCTTGCCTTCCTCGAACACAGTAGGTGTGCCCTATAGCAACCACACCCAGTTGTCACTCTGGGGCTCCCAGTTCAATCTCAATGCAATAGAAAAGGAAAGTAGCTCTCAGGAAAATGTGGCCGACTGCCAGATTCAAGTCACTCAGCCAATGTGTCTCGTCTGAACTAAGTGGCAGGCCTGGGGACTGAGAAGTCAACATGACATTCTCCTGAGTGATGAAGTAATATCTGGGAGAATATCATGAAGCAGGACTGCTCTGGCCACGGACAGGGAGAAAGAGACCTTTGCTGACCTGGAGGGACAAAATTGGACCACTTAAGAAGGGCCAGAATGGGAATGGAAGAGAGAGGCAGAACATGTGCTCCTGTGATGAATGAGGGAGGCAGGGGTAGGAAGGACTCCCCTGATCCATGCAACGCAGTAATAGCACAGGCACCAGTCTACACAAGAGAGACATTGGCACATGTGAGAAGCTGGACAGGATGGCAGGCAGGATTTGACAGTTGGACATTGTTTTCAACCACTTTCCTAGCTAAAGATTAAAAAAAAAAAAAAAATGCTGTTCCCTTCTCACTTTCATTCTGACCTGTGGCCAAGAGGCAGGAACAGTCATTTACTGTTAGGTGCTAGATGAAGGTCAAGTGACAGTTAAGAGAATTTCATCTGAGTGTTTCCAACCCCAAAAATGGCTGCATGATCCAACTGGATGTCCTATTTCTGGATTTGCACCCCAAAGAAATCTTTCAAAGCATGTTCAAAGCAGTTTAAAAGAATAAGAAGAAAAAGATGAAATAAGGGTTAGGTGGTGTCATGGTTAGTGTTAAGGTGCCCCAGCATGACATGATAAACCCCAAAACCACTGCAGGATTGGCACAATGTAATCACAATTTCAACATTCAACTGCATCATATTCCTTTTGACAATCCTGTAACTTGCAAAGATTGGTGTTTAGAAGTTGCTGTAAAATATAGCAAATACCATATAAAAATCGATGTGAATAGAAAATGTAAGCAGTGGTGTCTAATCTGATTCTGAGACTGACAAGCTGTTTTGTACAGTGCCTGATGGGTGCACATATTGCATTAGGAGTTAGCTATGGTTTATGGAAGGATAAAATAAGAATATTTAGGTCTTCAATTTGCATGTTTCATTTTTTTTCAACAGCTATACAGTTTAGCTGCTGGAACATTAGTACTATTCGGTTGTTTATACCTAACAAAAACTGGTAGAATGCTTTCTTTGTCATGGGAGCATTGTGAAAAAAATGAAACACTCAAGGATGCTGAGAATCAAAAGTTTGGGAACCTCTGGGATAATGAAAATTAAAATATTTCTCCTACTTCTAGGTTTCTGATTAAACATGGCTTATTTTCAAGGATATTCTTTGCTTCTATTGTCTCAGCCCTCATTTATATGATTTCAGAATATTTATGAATAGTATTTAACAGCACCACTGTAGTGGTTTTTTTTTTTAGCTTTCTACAGAAGTTATTTGATTTCCTTTTACAATCTTAACCTTGTTTATAATCTAGCTAATAGTCTAAACAAATTAGAAATCTGTAGATACAGAAACTTATATTTCACATAAATCCAAAGCAAGTTCAAAAAGTATTTTCTAAAATGACAGAGTCCTACTTGTAAAGTAGGTGGCGGTGAGCCCTCTTCACTGGCTTCCTTGGTCAAGTGGCGGTTCTCACTGCCTCCCTCATCATACCACCACCACTGGCTCCTGTCCTTTGGGCTTTTAGGAACTCTAGATGGGCTGTTCTGAGGAGGAGCAGGGGAAGAAGAGAGAAACAGAGTTGTTCTGGGAGTTAGAGGGCTAGCAAGAAAGAGAGGAAGACAGAGCACACATAATTGATTTCTAAAGATTCAGTTTCTAGTTCTACTGATAGAGGCTGAGTAAACCAAGAGAGTTGTGACCAGCTACTCTTTGTACCTGTGTCTTCACCTGAAGTTCTGGTCTTGGGGTCCAATGAAGCCCAGTGGCCCCATCTCAACTCCATCTTATCTATTCAGACTCTCTTTTTTCTTAAGTGTCGGTGCATAGGCAGCAAGATGACAGAAAGGCAAGAGCAGTTTTAAGGACAAGTGTTAGCTAACTGAAAGCTTTCTGAATCCTTCCATGAAATAATGGCAACTATATTTTCAGCAGACCTTTATGCAAACCACCACCAAATGCATCTACACTAGGGGCCTAGGAAAGTTTGTCAGATGGTACCTGCCACTTCATGGGCTAATGCTCTTTACGAGCATTTGACCTGCATCAGCTTAATCCTCAGAGCAACACTACAGAACACACAGTAGTGGCGGTGGCAGCAGCAGCAACAGCATCATCAGCATCAGTATCCTATCCATGGCAACACAGAAGCAGCGTAGGTGGTGGCCTGGTTGTCTGAAGGTCACTTGGAGCAGCACTTATTCAAGTGTGCTCTGCTCCAGAGCTGTCTTCAAACTAAGCACAGAAAAACCACAAGGGGGACAGGAGATGGGGAGGCCCCACTGATCAGCACCACACTTCCTGTATCCACCAGTGGGCCGACTCTCACTGAAAAGGTATCTGAATGCTGAAGTCAGATTTCTGGAGCCTGAAGCCAGGAACCAGGCCTGGGCTGAATACAGTCCAGCTAACCAGAAGTTCAGTCCCTTTCCTTTAGAAAAAAAAAAAAAAAAAAAAAATTCCAAAGAGTTTCACCCCATAAACAAATCAGAGCTGAAACAATTCTCACAGCACCTGGCCATCTACATGAAATCTGGTGCACATCACAGGTGAAACTGAAGCACAGTTCTCCACTGAAGCCATGGGACACAGGACAAGGGGTATGAATACCAAGTTCTTATTTATGCATCTCAAGCAGAAAAAACCTGAGGGAATACAGCTTGAATTTGTTTCGTGCTGACCAATGCTGGTGGATTCACCCTATCTCGAAAATACAAGTTCATGCACACATTTAACTTTCAGACAGAGGTGTTACCTCCCCACTGCTGCAAGGCTCTTGTCTAAACAATCATTTGAGGAAATGAAAGATTCTACCAGGGACAAAGAGAAGGGGGTTGGGGAGAATCCTAACTTGTGTAAAAACCTGGTAATTTCTCAAATATTAATCAATCTGTGGAGTATCTTACCCTATCCTAGGGACAGCTTTGCTGAAATGCTGGTTACACAACATTGAGTATCAGAAGGCCTGTTCCCCTCCTGTTCTTAGTGCAGTGGCTACTTCATATCCATGATGACAGCACTATATAATTGTGCAATCTGTGTCAGTGGGGAAGTACAAACAGGATTACTTTTCCATCTGACTGGCTCAGGCAGCTGGTGAGAACAGTGCTCATGTCATCAGCCAGACTGCACTGCCTGGAGCTGGGCCAGTGGCCATGTGCGGAGGCAGCCCTTAAAAGACTTAATCCTCCTTCATGCCGCTTGTACACACCCTGCCCCCTGTTTCTTGGACCTGCCAAGTGAGGTCCCATTACCTCAGACTCTGCAGCTTGCCCTGACCCAAAAGGCAGAGATAAGCCAGCCTTCCCAGTAGGGGGATGTGAAACAGTCTCAAACTGTCCCTTACTGAAAGGGACACAGGCCAACAAGGATCTTGCAGCCAGGAGGACAAGGAGCCAGACCTGGGATGGACACAGCCCTGCCAACCAGAATTCTAGTCCCTTTCCTTTAAAAAGCAAGCAGGAGGCCAGTTACATTAGGAGCACTGAGAATGCTGCACTTTTCTCTCTTCTCTGTAAAAGTTGCCAGCAGCTGGAGGCAAGAGACTTTCAGGTACAATAAAAGGTTCCATTGTTACATACAGGTTACATCATGGTATCGATTACTAAATCTGGGCAGATGAATTCATGAATTTAAAAGATGTCTGTGAGGCACATGCAATAAAAAAAATCACAACAAACACTGTTGTGGACAAGATCAAGACCGCTGGGCTAAAACATACTCCAGCAGGGACAGACGAGGCTAACTTTTCCTATCAAGTGCCAGAGAATAAGCACAGTCAGCTGTGCAGGATATAGGTCAAAATAACCCATTTTGCTGTCTCTACAACATGAAACCAACCATAGACAATTAAAGAGATAAGCCTAGCTGTGTGCCAATAGAACTCTGATTGGTTCCAGGATGACAGTTTGTGGCCCCCATTCCACAGGTTTATAGACATTGTGAAGGTAAGGGAAGTGTACATGAAAAAATGTTACACTAGAAAAGTAATTTTCAGATGAAATTAGGTAACAATAAACATGTGGGTGTGGGACCACAGAGTGAAGTAGGATATGGTAGCAGGTTTGTGAATGACTTTATCTATGTAAAAAACAGTCCAACCCCTGCCATCTGCCCTGTTTCAAAAGCCTCCACCAGCCTCTCTGGGTGTCTGTGTGTCTACCTGGTAAGTTGGCTTCCAACCACTATTTTCCAAAGGAGCTGTGACTTGGCTAAAACCCAAATAAGAGGCTGAAACATAATGAGAGAAACAGGACATCATTAATTCAAATTATGCATCCCCAACCAATTCAGGCTGTGCCAGGAGTGTGTTTCAGGTTGGGCCTTTCACAGGTTAAAAGCAACAGTTTCTCTGGTTGCCTCTTTGAAGCTATTACTTCATCTTTTTCACCTGTCTTCACTTTATACTTCTTTGGTTATTCTTTTTTTTCAATAGAGCTGGTGCAGGATATAAGGCCCTAAGCTCAATCTATACCATAATATGAAACATGAGAGAACAGAACTGTTGTGTAGAAAAATTCTGATTTAACAGACTCTGCTCTGGCTCACATCTGTAATCCCAGCTATTTGGGAGGCTGAGGCAGGAAGAATCACATGTTCAAGACTAACCTAGGCAACTTAGCAAGATCCTATCTCAAGAAAAAGGACTGTGGTGTAACTCAGTGGTACTGTGCTTGCCTACCATGTGCAAGACCCTGTGTTTGATCCCCAGCACTGCGAAAAACAAACAAGCAAACAAACAAACAAAAAAAAAAAAAAAAAAAAAAAGAGTGTAAGGAGGAAGGAGGAAGGGAGAGAGAAGCTAACTGCAGGATAGCTAGAGAGTAAGCCGAGTACTTCCTTCTAATTAGAGGATTCTGGTAGGAAGAAAATATAGGAGTCACTGGAGAATAGAAGAATTTTCAAAGCAGGGCTGGGGATATAGCTCAGTTGGTAGCGTCCTTGCCTCGTAAGCACAAAGGCACAAGGCCCTGGGTTCAATACCCAGCACCGAAAAAAAAAAAAAAAAAAAAAAAAAATTCAAAGCAGCCAAGAGTGGGAGGTAATGTTCACTTGAAGGACCCAAAGAATTGAAATGGGGAAAAGATCTAAAAGTGAGAAACCTAAATTAGTCAAACCGGGCTGATAATGCAGTCTTGGGCCATCCTTTGTATAGATCAGAAAGCTTCTGAGGATGACATTACATTTGTCTTCTCAAACCTTTCATTCTCCACAAAAGGATTAAAAACAAAGTTAACAAGCTTCACAAACACCCTCCCCACATGTGCATATGCGTGTACGTACGTACACACACACACACACATATTTAAAGATAACTATATAGCACTTCTGCCACAACAAATACCAAGAAAACATTAATGTCAACCTCCATGCATGTGGTCAAGATTAAACTGGGAATCTGGAGGCTAAGAAAAGGGAGATAAACTAGATGCAGACAACAAATAATCTACCACATAGCTGATGACCACACTGCCTGTGGCGAAAATACTCCAGAACACATCAGCTTGGCACACTGGTTGCTCATGTGTAAGTGGAAACAGCCTGAATTCATAAGCAAATCCAATGGAGCAGGAAAAGTGAAATGCAACCAACTTTCAGCAATTGCCTTCCACTGGGAAGCAGCCCAGACAACAAGAGCACATTGTGCCTCTAAATTTCCTCTCAAAGCAGCAGAACAATGACTGAGACTGCACAAACCCAGTTATCCCTAGGATTGGCCTATGCTAACTGGAACAAAAAGGACTTAGAGAACAAAGGTAGCAAAATGCTTCTAGACATTCTGGAGCAATAGTGAAGTCGCAGCTGGAGAAGAAAGTCAAACCAGGTCTCTGATGCCAAAAGGAGACAGGGAGACGTACTAGGGACCCAGGAGCAGGACAAGGAAACACATTTACTCAACTTAGGGTTGAGATATCTAGTCTGGTTACCTTGATGAAAAGCTGATATTACTGGGATGACCCTTTTTTCAAGAACATTACCCCTTTGTTGTGAAGGTGAACTTTGAAAGAAAGATCTGGGTTATACTGGTGAATATCCAGGTACACTCTTAATAAGTCATTCCAGGAAAGACAACTTTTTCTTTCACCCTGCCTCTCCTCTCATGAGGTACTCAATTCCAACTACAAGGGGTGGGGGAAGGGAGAGAACCACTTTTCTCAAAAAAAAAAAAAAAAAAAAAAAGCCAGAACTGGAAAGACCCCACCCAAACCCCCAGTTTACAGAGGAGGAACTGAAGACTAACCCAAGGACCAAGGATGGCAAGTCAGTGAAAGCTGACAGTGTTTAAATTGCCAGGTTCACATCTAATAAATAACCCAAGAGTACAGGAAAGGTCACTTACTCCATATTCATAGAAGCCTCTGACAGTCGTGTGACCCCAGGGAAACAGAACAAGAGGCTCTAGCTTCTACACCACCTTGACTTCCTTTTAGTCTTACTCTTTCTTATCTGAGTAAGCTGCCCAGACAACCACCTCCATGCATTGCCAGGACACCCTCAGCCAACATTCCATGTCTCCTGCCCAGATCACTTAACCAAGTCAGCTTGAGAGGGATGCTTGGATCATAATAACTGATAACTTCTGGATCTCAGGAACTTTCAGGACGCAAGGCACTGAATGGGGACAAAATTCCACACCACTTTGGATTAGAACAATTAAGGAAGTAAAGAACTTGGCAGGAAGCAATCACTTTGCAAGAACTCAAAATACTGTTTGTCATTACTTTCACATTATAGTCCACAAATAACCTACAAATGTGAAGATGTCCAACTGACACTAACAAGGAGGATGTAGGTGCTGGAGAGGAAAAGATAACACAAAGTGTGTCTCATTTCCTCAAAGGGCTCACTCAACATCCTCTTCTAGCCTTTGCAGGTAGGCATCAACCAGCAGCATAGTCAGTTACTCGTACACAGCATCTAAGGGAGCCTCAGGGGCAGCCTTGGACTGGTACCTCACAAACTCATCATACAGTCCAAGTGTGCTTCCCTGCAGACTCCCTTTGTTCTTTAAGTCCAATTAGGAGTTAAGAGCCCCTTGCTGCTACGTAGAGAGCTTTCTTCAGTTTGGGGAAACCAAAAGCCAAGGCAAGGACTATCAAACTCCCACTGAACCTGAAACATTAACTCCTCATTGCTCTTGTATTAAAAACTCAACAAATATTTAAGAATGTAGAAACAGGTGTGGGAGTTGTGGCTCAGTGGTAGAGTGCTTGTTCTCAGCACCACATATAAATAAATAAAAATAAAGGTCCATTGACAACTGAAAAAATATTAAAGAATGTAGAAACAGTGTTCATTACATATGAAGTTTTACACCAGGGTCTAGAGTACAGAATGACTGAATTAAGGAAAATATGAGTACACAAGCATCCTAGGGTAGAAAAGAAAGACAATATATATCTTCAGTTTTTAATTTTCTACTTGACACATTTGTGTTTTCCAACTCCTGAAATGACATGTATATAGTTTTCAATCAGGAACAAGGAAAAAAAATACTTTGGTCAGAGGTAGGTAGGGGTATAAAATACCAGGAACAACAAACAACTTAGTCAGAATGGAGCATCCCCTGATTTACAATGCATGTGTGGGCAAAGAGAGAGAACCACGCATCACAGCTTTCCTCAATATCTAGTTCTGCTTAGGTCTCATCCAGGGAGGGTACCAACGCCCTCCTACCAATATTTCCCATGTCTCCGTCCTGCTGTTTAGGCAAAGTGACAAAGAGAGGAGTCTTCTCCCATATATCCACTACCAAAATCAGTCCTCATCAGGTAACAGATGCACCCTACCCTTCCACCATCCTAACACTTAGTGTAGAAGTCATCACAGAGCTATACCAAGGCAGAGACTGGGTACCAGGGGCACTCGCAGGCCTAAAGCCTAGTTAGGATAGAAAGGAAAGACATGCCAGCACAGGAAGGAAAGTAAGAAGACTGACTGGATGGAAGGCATCCGCCGTGGGGCTACAGTGAGGAAGTGAAATTCCATACCTGTGTGCATCCAACAGAAATCTACTGTGGTGACTCATGCAATTTAAGATTTTCTAGTAGGCACAGTAAGAGAAACAGATAAAATTAATAGTATGTTTCCCTGAACCCAATATATCTAAAACATTTCAACATGAAATCACTGTAAAAAAAATTGAGATATTTAACATTTTGTTCCACACTAAATCTTCGAAGTTCAATTGTATATACTCCACACTATGGCACATCTCAATTTGGGTGCTAAATTATTTAAAATTTGAATGAAATACATAAAGATTCCATAAAACCTGCAGTTGAAAAGGTAGATTTGGAGGATCAAAGTACCCCAAACATAATTAAATCTAGTTCCTCAATAGCATTGACCATATTATGATGCTCGACAGACACACAAGCTGCATGCAGTGGCACACGCCTGTAATCCCAGCCATTATCAAGGTTGAGGCAGAAATATTGCGAGTTAAATGCCAGCCTGGGTAGCTTAGCAAGATTCCATGACAGACACAGACACACACATACACAGGTTTGTTAATAACCGCACTGTGAAGATCGCACTATAAGTTTTCAAGTGCAGGAATTTTAGGAACTTGGCTGCAGAGCCACAGAGACCCAAATCATTACATATTCAGGGCTGGGTTAACTCCTGTTGGACCCTCTCCACCCACCAACCTCTATCATCCATGTATTCACCTGTGTTTCAAATCAACTTGCTTTTTACAAACCCAAATATATTTATGTAAAAGAAAATATTAGCATCACAATGTGTGAACAGAGGAGACACATTTTTGGACAACAACAGGAAATCTCAATATCAGATGCAAAAATTGCCAACTTTCCTGTATGTAACCATGTTTACTGTGGTGTTGGGGACGGAACCCAAGGCCTGGAGTCTGCTAATAAATGTACTAACCACTGTACTACATCCCTGTTCCTACTTGGTTTTAGAGAAAAATGCTCTTATTCTTTTCTTTTTAAAGTAACATAAAAATTTTAATGTTATTGTACAGCCATTATCACCATGTATCTCTGGAACTCTTTGCATTCCTCAAAAGGGAAACTCTGTACCCCATGAGCACTAACCCTCCATTCCCGCCTCTTCCAGCCCCTGGCAACTACCATTCTCCCTTCTGTCATTATGGATTTGACTATTCCAGGGATCTCTCTTGAGTGGAACCCCCCCACCCATAGTATTTACCCTCTTATGACTAGCTTGTTTCACTCAGCATGTTTTCCAGGTTCATCCACGTTATAACATATGCCAGTATTTTGTTCCTTTTTAGAGCTGTCTGCATATTATAAATACATCACATTTTACCTACCCATTCATCCCATCATGGGATATCTGGGTTGTTTCTGGTTACTATGAACAGTCCTGTTATGAACACAGATGTATAAATACCTGGTCAAGTTCCTGCATTCAAGAGAATGCCCTATTCTTATAAGTACCATGCACTAACCAACCATACGCCTGGAGCTCCAAGAATGCCCTGTTCTTGAGATGTCTGAATACACAGAGATAAAATCACATATGCAATTTACTTTTTTTAAATTCTTTTTAGTTGTCCATGGACCTTTATTTTATTTATTTATTTATATGCAGTGCTGAGGACTGAAACCAGTGCCTCACACATGCTAGGCAAGCACTCTACCACTGAGCCACAACCCCAACCCTCTGCAATTTATTTTAAAGAAATGGAGGGGGAACCTTTGTGTGCAGTGATGAATACACTGGCAGATCTAGTTTTTTCTAAATCTGTAATTTTTCAAAAATTAAAAGAAAAAAGGCCACTAATGCAAAATCCAGCAGCAGGTACTATGAAAAGAAAGTAACAGTAACAAAAACAGGCTGTTGGCCCAAGGTTCTGAGGTGTACTTGATCTGAACAAAGGGAACAAATTAGCACCCACATCCTTGAAGTCACAGGAAGGACTGAGAAAACTGAAAAGAGAAGCTCCTGATCCCTTGAGGATGAGAGTTCCTGTACTGACTAAAGTCACTTTACTTCAAGGCTCAGGCATCACACATGCCTATAATCCCACAATCCCAGCTACCTTGTGATGCTGAGACAGGAGGATCACAAATTCAAGGGCAGTCAAGGCAATATAGCAAGACCCTGTCCCCTGTCTCAAAAAAATGAAGAGGGCTGGGGATGTAGCTCAGTGGCAGAGGGTCCCTTGGTTCAATACCCAGCATGGGGGGGGGGGTGAAGAGAAACTGAAATGATAGAACTCCCTGCATTGTTAAGGCCAAAGAAAAGTTGAAACAATCAGAGACCACTAAATCTTGGGGCAGAAGGGTGGTTATACTGCAAATACGTGAACCCCTAATGATCGATATATGTGTATACATACACTATTTCTTTTCTTTTCTTTCCCTTTGGGAGTATTGGGGATTGAACCGGGGGGGTTTACCCCTGAACTATATCCTCAGACCCCCTCACCATTTTTTTTTTTTTTTGTAAATTTGAGACAGGTTCTAAATTGCCAAGGCTGGCCTTGAATTTGCAATCCTCTTGCCCTAGCCTCACAAACTGCTAAGATTACAGACATGCACCACCACTCTTAGCAGGTGTGCATATCTTTGAAACTCAAAAGACTGAAGTCCCTAAAAACTTTACAAAGGATTCTTTATTGGAATCAAAAGTTCCCCCATCAAGGCCTCTCCCCTTAAAAACAAAACGAAACAAAACAAAAAAAACCTCTAATGACATTTAAAAGCCAAGACTAAATTGAGGGACATGTAGATTATTAGAAGAGTACACAATTAGAGTCAATGTTAAAAATTTAGTACTAGACCAGTACATTCTCTTCAAAACACAGAAGTGACTTGTAATGGAATTTTCTATGTGCCTTCAGTAATCCTGTTATACCATATTACAAAAATAGAATTTGTTCCCTTGGAGTTCACTGGTTGCCACACAAATGGCATCAAAATGCAGTACATGTTAAGGTGAAGAAACGCACCACTGGTGCTAAAGAAGAAAAATCCTCATCACATCCAATACAAACTCAAACCCTTTTAATAATAAATGGGAGCAAGTACACCCAGAATACCACCTAAACATGTATTCCAGGATTGGGGAAGAGGAGTTTCACTCATTCATTTTAAGGTACAGTACACCAACCCACGGAAAACACAGCTGCCCTGCTCTGCCCTCCCCTCTAGGTTACACCATATTCTGCAGGAGCTGGGTCCCAGAGGGATGGCGCTCACAAAACACATACCCCTTCCCTAAGTTCAGTTTTCATGTTTCTGGTTGATGACATTCTCATACCGGCACATATTTATAAAACAATACCCACCTCATGCAACAGAAACAAGTTCTTTGTGGGTTGGGTTCACTATCTCTACTGGGCAGTGATAGAGAGAGAGGCTATTAGAGATTGTATTTCAAACAAAAAAGAGAAAATCTTAAAAAGTATGATGCACAACTGTAATTCCAACTACTTGAGACACTGAGGCAAGAGGATTGTGAATTCAAGGGCAGCCTGGGCAACTTAAGGAGATGACATCTCAAAATAAAAAAGAAAAAGGGTTGGGACTGTAGCTCAGTAGTACAGTGCTTCTGGGTTCAATCCCAAGTACCAAGTGGGGGCAGAGGGTAAAGGTAGTGGTGGGGTTCCTATTGAATTATAGAGGCAGATGGTATTTTTGATTCCAGCAAGACCCAAAAGGAAAGAAGCAGACTTGATGGCACTTCAGACCCTGTAAAGCCAAGTTAAGGGGTATATTAAGGGTTCAGCTTGCTCCTTCCATTAACTTTGTTTCTGTGATCCCACTACTGCTTACCACCTCCTGTTCACTAACATGTTTATATGGGGTCTGCTTCAGACTTCTGCTGCCCCAACACTTGGCTTCCTTTTAGGAGCTGCTGGAAAGCAGAGGCGGGACAAGTAGCAGGCATTTGCCTTGGTATGACTCTCCTCCCCCTGCTACTCAGTCGCTTGAGTTGTTTCTGGCTTAGATGAAAACTGTGGATACTAGATTCATCCATTCAACAACACCCTACATATTTCACAATGCCATAGGCTCTTGGGATTTGACACAAAGATTCTTGCTTTCATGGTTCACAAGGATAATCAAAAACAAAAACAAAAGGGCTGGGGTTGTGGCTTAGGGGTAGAGCACTTGCCTAGCATGTGGCACTGGGTTCAATCCTTAGCACCACACAAAAAAATAAATAAAGTTACGGAAAAAAACCAAAAAAACAAAAAACCACTCACCCACTTCTTGGAAGTGTTAAAACAACAACAAAATCCATGTGATATATTAGCATGTGGTAAGTGCAATGAGAGAAAAAAAAAAAAGGGACAGATGGAATAGGGCATTTTAACTTCCTGTTCCTTGTGCCTTTCACTAGTAAGGTTCTGTGGGTCCTAATCTCTTCTCAATTCCTCCAAATAATGTATTAAATATAGTGAACAAACCTTCTCCCCTAGACCATCTTATTCATGCACAAATTACTCTAAAGCAGGTTTCCAAGATATGTATCTATTTTGAACACTGGGGGCTATGGCTTACTTAAAACCAGGGCTTCCACTCTGTAATAGCTAGCTACACTACCATCTTTAAAGTTAATGAAAAAGGACTGAATTTATTTACCTTTGGGAAGTTACGTATAAGAAAATGTAGTTTTAGAGAAATGCAAATTAAAACTACACTGAGATTTCATCTCAGTCCAATCAGAATGGCAATTATCAAGAATATGAGGCTGTGTGCAGTGGTACAAGCAGGAGGATCATGAGTTCAAAGCAAAAGCAAGGCACTAAGCAACTCAGTAAGACCCTGTCTCTAAATAAAATACAAACTAGGGTTGGGGATGTGGCTCAGTGGTCGAGTGTCCCTGTGTTCAATCCCTGATATCTGCCCCCCCCCAAAGAATACAATTAACAATAAATGTTGGTGAGGATTAGGGGAAAAAGGTACACTCGTACATTGCTGTGGAACTGCAAAATGATGCAACCACTCTAGAAAGCAGTATGAAGATTCCTCAGAAAACTTGAAATGGAAACACCATTTGACCTAATCATCCCACTCCTCAGTATATAACCAAAGGACTTAAAATCAGCTCATTAAAGTGACACAGCCACATCAATGTTCACAGCAGCTCAATTCACAACAGTTAAGCTATGGAACCAAGCTAAGTGCCCTTCAACAGATGAATGGATAAAGAAAATGTGATACATACATACAATGGAATATTACTCAGCCATAAAGAAGAATAAAATTATGGCATTTGCTGGTAAATGGATGGAACTGGAGACTATCAAGCTAAGTGAACAAGCCAATCCCAAAAACCAAAGGCAAAATGTTCTCTCTGATATGTGAATGCTAACCCACAATAGCAGGGAGGTGGGGGCGTTCACTGGATTAGACAAAGGGGAATGGAAATAAGAAAGACAGTACAATGAATAGGACATAACTTTCCTATGTTCTTATATGAATACATGACCAGTGTAACTCCGTATCATGTACAACAAACCACAAAAATGGGAAATTAGACTCTATGTATGTATATGTCAAAATACATTCTCCTGTCATGTATAACTTTAAAAACTGCAATGCAGCTCATGTAATCAATTCTATACTACAACTTCAGTGATTTACATGCTTTTTGTATTTTGCCTAGATATTATTCTGCAGAGACAAGTATAAGCCAATTATCCTGACTCCACCCCTTAGATGGGTTACAATAGCAACCTGAAGGTTTACACTATTACACAGGCAGAAGTGGTTATTCCTTCTAGTAAAATCATTTTGCTAGGTAGTAACAAAATGATTCTTTAAATCAATGTCAACGTTATAAGCACTGCTGAATGACAACTACTCAGTTAACCAAAGTCAAATTTTTTTAGTTCAATAATATACATTCCAGTTTTAACTGGGAAAGCAAGCCAAAGAGAGACTGCTGGTTATAAATTGCCACTGCACTTAATGACCCTACCCAGGTCTTCTCTGGAGGCTAGAATTCAGCTCCTATGAGCAAAAGAACATTTTATGGGCTGGGGATATAGCTCAGTTAGTAGGGTGCTTGCCTAGCATGCACAAGGCCCTGGGTTCAAACCCCAGTACCACCCAAAAAAAAAAAAAAAAAAAAAAAAATTTTACAACCATCTGGGGAGGTGCCTTCCCATGGCTGTAGATTCAGATAACTTACACCCAAAAAGTCACTGCACTAGTGGAAACACTGGATTCAGAAGCCACAGCATTATTATGACATGATGGACTACAGAGAAAACTGTTTGGTGAAGAGGCAAATCTACGGATGTTTCCTTGAGAATAGGTCTCAAGTTTCATAACTTTGGACCTCTCTGAGAGGATTCCAGTCAAGGAAGGAAGGAAGGCAATGCTCTGCTCGTACTGGGTAGGCCGGAGAACAAGCATCACCTCCTGGAGTTAAGGGTGGCTCCACCCACACCACCTCACTGTGTAAGGTAAACCTTGAAATAGCTGTCTACCACCAGTTCAAGGAGGCCAATGACAGTACAACTTGAAACAGTGACATTTGAACTGAAAAACTAACAAACAATAAATATCTTTAACTCAAAGCAAGATTAGTTGAACCTGGATGCCCATGTAAAAACTGGAACTAAAAAACAAAGCTGAAACTGTACTGAGTGGTTCAGGAATTCCTGGCCATTTGAGCCTCAAAATATAGCCCCAAACCAAAGGTTCCAGGAGGGCAGTGCCAGGCATAAAGCTACCACAAAACCCAGCACCACCTAGAAGGCGAGCTTATCCCAGGTCCCAGGAAAACAGATTAGAAGTATCCCACGAAAGAGAACACCAGCAGATAAAGGTACAGAAACAGGAAGCAACAGCTGGCAATTTGACAGCATGCAGAGAGACAGCAATGCTGTTTCACCAAAAGAAAAACCAGCCAAAAATTTTTAACTGCCATGGCCAAGGGCAACAGCCTTAGCTGATCTGTGCAGGCACCACTTGTTTCAATCCTTGCTGAATACAACGAATGACCACTAAGGTGTCCCTATAAGTTAGCTACTGGAAAGAGGTAAGGCACACACATTAAGGGGTAAAAAATTGTGATAAAATACAAAGAACATAAAATTAACCATTTTGCCCATTTTAAGTGTCTGATTCAATAGCATCAAGTACATTTATATTGTTGAGCACTCATCACCATTATCCTTCTTCAGAACTTTTCATCATCCCAAACAGAAACTCTATCTGCTAACAGTAACTCCTCACTCCCTCCTCCTACCTGTGGGTAACCACTATTCTATTTTCTGTCTCTAGGAAATTTAATTACTACAGGTACCTCCTACAAGTGGAATCACAGTCTTTGTCCTTTTGTGTCTGGCTGCTTTCACTTTGTATAAAGAATTCAAGGTTGAACCGTGTTGTAGCACTTGTCAGAATTTCCTTCCTGGGCTGGCAGAGGGCTTGCCTAGTCTACGTAAGGCACTGGGTTTGAATCCCAGCATTGCAAAAACAGAAAAAAAGGAAAATAATAATAAATAAAAGAAAATGAGGGCTGAAGTTGTGGCTCAGTGGTAGAGTGCCTGCCTGGCATGTGTGAGGCCCTAGGTTCGAAACTCAGCACCGCATATGAATAAATGAAATTAAACAAAAGATTCACTGACGACTAAAAGAATACACATCGAAAAAGAAAAAAAAAAAGAAAATGAAAAACCTTATTTTTCAAGGCCAAATAATATCCCACTGCATGAATACTATGTTTTGCTTACCCATCTATCTCTAATAGGGACATATGGTGCTGTTTCTACATTTTGACTACTGGAAATAGTGCTGCTATCAGAATCAATGAAGGCATACCTATTTTTACCTCAGAGCAAAGACTGTCTATTTCATTCATTCATTTAAGTTAATTTTTCCATCTCAAATGACTTAGCAAAAGTAGCTTCAGTATTTAAATTAGGACCCTACTTCCTAGATTTCATAGGGCCCAGGTGTAGCCTATGGGTCTTCATAAACCAGATTACCATTGTCACCATCCTCAGACTAAGAAGGAGGTACTCTGCAATAAGACAACAGAGGAACAGACATAAAGAAAAGTGTTTAGTCAATCAGGTCCAGGAAAGTATGCAACTTGACTAGTTTATGTTTCCTCTTGCAAGATTGTGCCGCTTCTGACTCCAGATGCGATGTGCTACAAAAAAGTGGTGTACACATACCCGGCAGCATCTGGGACACCTTAAAAAATACTGCTGTCTGGGCCCTTTCCCACAGAGATTTCAATAAAAAGGGTCCCCAGCTGGAGCCCAAGTATTGGAATTTTCAAAAGTTCCCCCCTTTTAAGTGTGATTCTAACAATGAAGACATGCTTTTCAACTACTGTATGATCAAGTAATGGAGATTCATGGCAGAACACACCAAGAGTTTTTGAGTTTTCACAAATGTAACGCAGTAATTTTCCTATAATCTGAAGCAAAACATCTCTGTATTAAGTAAAACAAAAGAAAATGCCAAAGTGGAATATTCTCTTTCCCTGTGTTTCTGCACCTGTAACCATTAAAGGTCTGGATGTGTAGTTCACAATGGAGGAGTGAGACTGGCTGATTGATTTCCTTTGTAGCTAAGTGGCATATGTCCTCATGGAAGGCAGATGCCCTGGGCCTGTTGGATTCCTCTCCAATCTAAAAGTCAAAAGGATTAAGAGGAGGACTGATGAATGCAATTTCTGCTGCCAGAACTGAACATAACTGAAATTTGGCTATACTGCCACTGTGGAGGGTGGGGAGTGGGGGTGGGGGGAAGCAGATGACACTGAAAATGGCCCAGAAATCCCAGGGCACCTAGCACACGGAAGGAACTCAAGGTTAATCTCTTCCCCCTTTTCCCACTGTTTCTGCATAAGTCTTCTCAAAATACCACAGTCAGTCAACAACCTAGGACAGGCTTGTGTTTCCAAAGGTTCATGGAGCCAATTTTTGGGACTTTTCTGCTGGGTTCCCAGAGAAGAATGCTGTAATGATGGCTGAGTGCCAGGACTAATCCAAAATGAACAGAATTGCAAATCCCCTCAGAGCCTGGGGCTCAAGGGCCTGGCTTACCTCCAAGATCGCTGAGAGGCAGAGTCACACTGAGGGGCATATCTAGGGCCCTCAGTGGTGAAGCTGTACGGCAGTAAAGGATAGTAAAAGGTGGGCAGGCTGTCCCAGGGTCCATGCCCAAACTGCCATTCAGAAAGCAAAGAACCATTATACCCCGCTCCAAAAAGGGAGGAGATAAAATTCCACCTCAGTTATGAACATTTTCTTAATTGTTTCAACACTCACCATCACACCATGTGCCATTATAATTTCCTAGTCTGCAACCAATTAGAGATTCTGTGAAGGGGGACGGCAGCCCAGGGAACAAATCATATGGCTAAAGCTGAACCTTGATAGAACCTGTCCACCCACCAAAAAACAGTGTGCTGAAGGAAGCTATGCCACACCAAATTGTAGCCAGGGGGTGCCAGGTGTGCGCATCTGATGTCTACACATTTACACAGATTGCCCTGCACCTCAGGGCACCTAGCACATAGAAGGAACCCAAGGACTCGAGCAGGTTCCTCCTTGCTCTCACAGGTACTTGCTGTGAAATGTCCTCTGAATACACTAGGTCTCCCATGCTTGGAATATCCTGTCCTCTTCATGGCACCTCACCTGCCTACCACCAAGTCTGGTGTGAGTGGCCTTCCCAGCTGTTCCTGGGGTCAGATTTCATCTTATAATCACAGGATCTACTTAATGCTAAGAAACTAGATGCTCTCCCTTTGTGATATGGAACAAGGCAAGGATGTCCTTTCAATCACACTGAAAATCAAACTAAATGAAATTAAGGAAACAAGAGTGATACAGGTTGGAAAGGAGGAAATAAAACTATTTATTTACTTATTTACATGACCATCTACTGGAACTAAGAAGCAAGGTTATTGATACCAGGTTAATAGATAAAAGTCAATTACTCTCCTACATACCAGCAACAAAGAATTAAAATTTGAAATTACAATCACTACACCTTCCATACTGTGATACTGTGATCATATTTATTCTTCTTCTTCCAAGTTCATATGGACAGCATTATGTGAGTACCTAGCAAGTTGAAGGTCTCAATAAATGTTTAAAGAGGCCAGATGTCTGCAGACAATATTACAGCTGCTGAAGTGAGCAGGGTGCCAAGGGGACCAAAACAAGGTGTGAGGTGGTACACAAGTTCAGTCTCCTGACCTCCCAATCTCAGTGAGCTTCTATAGCACCCCTTCACCCAACAGCAGGGCTTCAAGTATGAAAATTCAGGGTCATAGAAGAAAACAAACCAACTTGTCTTAAATCCTCTGAAAATAAATTTAACAAAGGGGGTGTGTTGACAGAGACTTCAGTAACATCAACATGTTTGTTTTTCTAAGCACATAACCCCAGTTGCAGCTGCTCCTTCCTCATTTTGTGTGTCTGGGGATGGTGGTGACCAACTCCACCCTAGGTGAACCAACTAGATCTCTGCAGGCACCTCAGACCAAGGGGGAAGGGATTCTAAAATCTACCTTGTATTTTTATAAGGACTATTACAAAAAAAAAGAAAGAAAGAAAAAGTAAAAGCAGTCAGCAAGTTTCTAACAGATAAATACACATAAAAATAATACATACACAGACAAAAGGTATGTTCCCCTACTAAAAATGGTCTTCACAGGATATAAAATAGGAACAGTCCTCAGCTACATTCTCACCACCTTGACAAAAGACACAAGAAGACAGCCAGGGCAGGTATTATCTCTTTATGGCACCCTCAAATGTAGGAGGACTTGAACTGAGCCCTTCTACTAACTAGGTCATAGAGACTGAGATGCTTTCCAAGTTGTTCCTTCTGCTAAGAAAACAGGAGATGGAAAATTGCTTCCTCACTTTCCTAATCAATCAATCTACAAAATATACCAGAGGACTGAGGCCCCCCAATTTGCCTTCACTTGATTTTTGAATTGCCTTGGGGTTTTTAAATTGCTCTTTTTGCTCTGAATACTTTTTGAGTCTTTAATCATCAATGGCTGACATACTCCCAATACTATTGTCTACTGGGCAAACACGAGGGACTTTACTTGCATAGCTAATGGGTCTCTTTCAGAGACCTGCATTTGTACAGGGTTCAGGTCTAGTGGGGAATGCCACACTTACCCACAAAAGGAATGCAGTTGTGGGCTCCAACTAGGAGAGTCTTGTTTCCTCTGTCTGAGGCCAGCCCTCATCACAGGAAATGATGGAAGAGTCAGAAAGTTAGGTGAAATGTAGAGTAGCACACAAGGACCCAGCAGCGGGGGCGGGGGTGCTGCTGGAGCCTGTGTGTGTTCCCATTCCCAGTGTCAGGCATTTCTGCAATCTCACCTGTGAGGTGAAAGGGAAGTTAAAGGAACCTCAGTTATAACCAGTCATGTTCCTAGTTGGGAGTACCACTAGAGTCACAATATGATGAGCTGCCCAACACCAGCAGCCAACAATCACCAGAAAGGTGCCTCTCTGCCTGTCCTATGCAAGACCCAGTTACTCAAAACCCAATTTGGACTTCATTATTAAGCAATGGCTTATTTGTGGACTCTGGAGAGGACACAAACATGGGTACATGTTTACAAACAGAAACAGTGTACACACTACTGGAATATTTGGCTTCTTTTTGCCTAGACCTTCGCTAAGTCTGTGCAAGACTAGTTAACTCAAATGGTTTTCAAGAGAACAACTGTAACACACTTTCCTTGCATTCTTCATGTAAAAAGCTGTGGTCACATCCCTTTTTTTCCCATCCCACCCTGAAAAACAAATGAAAAGAACTCCCACACAGCTTCCCCAACACCTATGGACTAAACCAAAATTGTAACAATCTATTTCCAACAAGAAAATCAGCAGCACACAAATATATAAAATCACATCCTTTGTGAAATAATCAATCCAACTCCACCCAAGACCTAAAGAAAGAAAACTGGCCACACACGAAGATATCCCTGGATTCCAGCACTCGGATAACTGTGGGCACATTCTGATGTCATCCCTGCAGGTCATATCCTAAACATTATAGCAACAACCTGCTTCTATTGGCATATAGCACTTCCTCAGTTATAGGGGCAACATAAACACTTGCAGGAGTGGACAGTCAGGGCACAAATACACTCAGTTATCCCAACCATCTGCCTAAGTAAGACATCCCACTTCATAGAGGCAGAGACTTCCACACTGGGCAAGAGAGGCTCTCCTGGTCAGGAGCTGCTAATTTGGTTTTTTTTTTTAGTTGTTGATGGACATTTATTTTTTTTTTAATTTATTTATATGTGGTGCTGAGAATCGAACCCAGTGCCTCACACATGCTGGGTGAGTGTGCTACCACTGAGCCACGATCCCAGCCCTAGGAGCTGCTTATTTGTGACCTGTGTCTTGTCTCAGGTAGGACGCTGCATCACTCTACTAGAAGGTGATTGTTAAGCAATGAATGGACAAAACCCTCCACCCCCACTCCCAGTGTACATTTTTAAAAGAATTCTCCAGTAATTCAGATTCATGGTTACCAGGAAATTCTGCAGCTTTCATATAAAGTCACCCAATTCTTTTGCAGTGATAAAGGTGCCCAGTCAGCAGAGTTATCAACTGGAGAGTATCATGGCAGGGATGGGGGATGGGAGGAAGGGGCATGAAGTAGGACCTAGGTATCCAGACTCAGTTGCCAATTCCAGCTAAGGAGCTGGCTCACAGAATTTGCAGTCTGTTTTATGATTTTTCAGCCTCAGGCAGAACTCTCAAATATGACTACATGTTGAGAGGCACATGAAAACAGGGGCATACTTCTATAGTGTTTTTTAGTTCCAATGTAAGTGAACTCTGGGGCATAATTTTCTCCTTCCTCCTCCCCAGGGCAAGGCTTCAGTAGTAAATCACCATTACTCTGGGAAGCAGGACCTAGAATTTCAGGGCTACCTTTCCTTATAGTAAGCAGTCATCTGCTTCTGCCCACTCTGGTCTTCTAAGGATTATAAACAAAAACACAACTTAATTGCTGCTCTAGAGAGAGCCTGCAAAGTAGTAGCTCTCATCTCTCACTGAACAATCGCTAGGGAGCTTGTTTTAAAAATCCATGTGTGGGGTAGGGGAAGGACCACCTGTAGCAAAATGAAAAGTTGCACACACTAGTCTGGGAATATAGCTCAGTAGTGTTGCCCAGCAGGTCTGAGTACATGAGTTCAATCCCCAGTACCACAAAAGGGGCGGGGGGTGGGGGAGAGGCAGGTGTGTATGTGTGGGGGGCGATGCATACACACAAAACCAGAAAATACAATTATAGTTGGTTAAGAGATAGAGAGAAAATATTTTAAAATTACTTATCTCACAAAGGACTAGTATTCAGAATATATAAAGAAGCCCCAAACTCAAGGAAAAAACTTTTTAGAAAAGATTTGGAAATACTTTATCAAAGAGCAATATAGGGCCAACAGACATCTGAAAAGATGCTCAATAATTATTTATTAAGAAATACAGGGGCTGGGGAGATAGCTCAGTCGGTAGAGTGCTTGCTTTGTAAGCACAAGGCCCTAGGTTCGATCCCCAGCCCCCCCCCCCCCAAAAAAAGAAAGAAAAAGAAAAAGAAATGCAGGGCTGGAGAGTGGCTCAGTGGTAGAGCACTTGCCTGGCTTGTGTGAGGCCCTGGGTTCAATACTCGGCACAAACCCCTGACAAAACTAAGTGCCAGTGAAGAACTCTCATCCACTGCTGATAGGAAAGAAAAATAGCATAGACACTCTGGAAATGTCTGACAGTTTCTTATAAAGCTCAAATATACTTATTCTAATTACCCAGCCATCCCATGTACAGGTCTTTAACTGAGACCTACAGAGAAGGGGAGGGAGGAGAGAAAACATGGCTGCGCATGGAGACACACACACACACACACCTGTAATTCAAGCTGAGAGACTGACATAGTAAAATCACAAGTTCAAGGCCAGCATGGTCAGCTTAGTAAGACCTTGTCTCAAAATAAAAAATAATTGCTGAGGATGTAGCTCAGTGGTACAGTACTGAGTTCAAATCCCCGTATCACAAAAAAAAGGAAAATATGTTCACACAGAGACCATTTTATAGCAGCAGCTTCATTCAAAACAACCACTGAGACCCCTCCCCCACCACTGCAGGGAGGTCCTGAGGGTGCTGTTTTGCAGGGGAGGAGAGAGATCAGGCAAGGACGGTCTATTCAGAACCCCAAGGTCCAATGCTAACCCGGGAGACTAAGTGACAGACATCATTAGGCTTAGATCCCTTCACCCTACCCAAGCAAAAAAAAAGCCCAAAATGGTTCAGAGGATCCAAGTTCAGGTTTTTTCCAAAGATTAGCAGGCTTACAAATAGTGCCTGATGGTTTGCTCAACAGATGTTCAATCAGACTCCACTGTGGAGGGATATATAATGCAAACTATTCTCTTTCTGGAAAGATTCATCTATCTAGTGTAGACTGGGAGTTCCTCCAAGACAAAGGGCTACTGGAACACTGCTGAACAAGTAACAATTACAAAGTGCTTTTCTGAAACAAAATCTCTAGTTAAGATAAAGAAAGGATTCTGTAACTTGAAAGTAATCAAGAATTGGAGTAGGTTGTGGGACCCCTGCATTTACACCTGCTGGAGAAGAGAAGCAACTCCTAGCTTAGAGTGGGGAAAAGCTGATACCCAGGTATCCAAGAGAATTTAATGTATAGCTAATCATTTGAGAGAACTCAATTGTGCTAACAGAGCAAAGCTGCTATTTAGAATGTTTTTCATACTAATGTTTCCTGGAGGAACTTGGCCCAATTTTTAAAGTGTTGATTAAATCTCAAACTAGTAAAGATATTTGTCTCTGCAACAATGGGGAAAGGAAAAGAATTCCTAGACAACAAAGAGCCAGATTCAAAACCTCCTTCGGCTTCAATAGCAGAACATCTTCAGGTTCAGAGGGAAAAAGCAGCATTGAACAATTCTGCCTGTGAACTGAGTTCCTGTGATTAAATCATATAACTGCTATTACAATAAAATACAAAAGAGCGAGGGAAGAGCTGGATATGGCAGCTCATGCCTATAATTCCAGAGACTCAGGAAGCTGAGACAGAAGGATCATTAAAAGTTCAAGGTCAGCCTCGCCACTTAGCACAACCCTGTCACAAAATAAAATATAAAAAGGATTGGGGATGTAGCGACCCTAGGGTACAGCCTCAGTTACCACCACCCCCTCCCTGAAAAAAGTGCTAGAGATAAGGCCTCCTGGCACCATAACCTCTATCTCCACACCCAGACCACAGGATTACCTGCAATCAAAGTTTGTCTCAGTCTTGTGTTCTGTTTTTAATGGAATATTGTATGTCAGTCACCTTTAACTGTGATGTTATAGCCACTACCTTGTGAAGGGCCCATGAGCATATAACCACTCCTAGCTATTTATGTTGGGATGTTTCCAGTTTTTCAGGTATTATCATTACAGGGTCAAGAGAGGGATCAACAAGCATTTGACATCTAATTATTATGTGCCCTGCTCCACAGTCCCCACCGTGAAAGATACAGGTCAAAGCCCTTGACTAAGATGCCAACAAAAACATTCACCACAACAGACTCCATTGGCAATGCTTGGACTTAGTGCCCTTTGGACAACTGAGGCCCTCATTCTGATGTCTCACCATCAAGGGCTAGGACTGAAAGAGTTCAGAGCACACAAAGAAATGACCAACCCAAGCTTCACGGTCATTACTCTCCTCCAGAGAAGACAAATTTAAAGCCTCTCTTATTCCACCATCTTAAGCCTACCATACAATCCCAATCCATCCTATCCCTTCACAAGTCATCCAGAGAAGACACATTGCAACACAAATGCCAGGCAACCACCAGATCCCTAGCAATCTGTTTGCTTGCCCTCACGAACTGACGATGTCTTCAACTGTGGTCACTAAAGCATTTCTACCTCAGAAAGCTTTGTTCCACTCATGGCCTTAAGGCTCCTCACAATGGTTAAGCAAGCGGTTGTCTGGATTTAGCCTTGTGACGACACTAGGGACATAGTGAGCAGTTAGAACATGTTCTTATGCTTTCATTTCTAGAATGCATTTCATTTCACACCAAATAAACTCAGCTCTAGGACTCACTGAACACCTGTGTGCACTGGGAAAGCTTTCCATGTAGCTATACATTCTCCAGGCTGCTAGTGCCCTGCCAGGGAATTGCTGAGCAGCCAAACCCAGGCTGGCCACAATGCCTGTAGTAGTTGGCAGGCAATATGCTAGCAGCAATTTTCCCAGTTAAGTGCCAACTTTCCCTGAGTGTCCACATGCTTAGGGAACACTGCTGGATTCAGATCAAGAAGCAATTACTGAATGCCTATGAGGCAGAAGGCTCAATGTGTTTGTATGTTATATTCCAATCTCATGAGAGCCTTGCACATGGTAGGATCTAGGAACTCAGTTTTACAGTTGAGGAAGGGATACTAAAGAAATCAGCGATTTATCTGAGATCACAGAATCCATAAGAGATTTAGAATCTACATGACTCCTCACCCTATTACCCCCCCCCACAAATCATTTTTGGATGAATCAAGGGCATAAACTGGATAGGCAAAATCTTACAACATTATTCTTAGAATAGAGAATATATTTGACTTCAGGGTAATGTTCTTCCCATAAACCACAAAACAAGGATTCATAAATTCAGACACATTAAAATTAAGATCTTCTGTTCATCAAAAGATACTATTGAGGGGTCATCAAATGAGGGGAAGATATTTTCAAAATATATTATCCACAATGATCCTATAAAGAACTACAAATAATTTTTTTAAAAAAGATATACAACCTAAAAGAAATTAAACAAAAGACTTACACAGACACTGTAAACATAGACAATGAATAAATACAAGGGATGCTCAGCCAGACACATGCCTATACTCCCAAAATGTGGAAGTCTGAGGCAAAAGGATTCCAAGTTCCAGGCCAGCGAACTTAGTGAGAACTTGTTTCAAAATAAAAAAGGAAAAGAAAAAGAAAAAACAGGGCTGGGGCTATACCTCAATGGTAAAGCACCCCTGGGTTCAACCTTCAGTACTGGAGTGGGGAGAGGAAGGACAGTCGTTCAGCTTCATTAATTTATAACTCTGGTCACAATGACATTGTATATGATCAAAACTAGAAAAAAAAATCCATTAATTTAATGGTAGCAAAAACATGGTTCAACATTTTGGGATATAGGAAGGTAAACTGCTGCAACTATTTTTGAAAATAATCTGACACTGTGGTTATCCCTGATAGCCTTGCAAATCCTTTCCTGGTCATTTGCTGAGAAACCTGCACATCTCACATGAATGCAGAATGTTCATAACGGTGTTTCTTTCACCCTTCAATATGAACAACTCTAAGGGCTGGGAATGCAGTTCAGTAGTTGAGCACTTGCCTAGCATGTGCAAGGTCCTGGGTTCAATCCCAGTACTGCCCAAGGGAAAGAAAAAGAACAACTCTAGTCAGTAGAGTGCTTGCCTTGTAAGCACAAGGCCCTGGGTTCGATCCCCAGCACCCAAAAACAAAACAAAACAAAACAAAACAAAACAAAACAAAACAAAACAACAACTCTAATGACCCAAATGTTCACCAGTACAAGAATAAATAATCCATGCCACATTCACACTTCAGTGAAGATGAGTGAGCTATACCTACTGCAGCATATTTGAATCACTAACCCCATAAGCCCCAAGTTTTAAATTGTTACTATTTCAATGAAACTGACAAAGATGCATTAAAATAGCTAGGAAATCATAATCTAGATCTTATACATACCTTATATATACTTTCATAAACATGAAATATATTTTTCAAATGCTCTAATCATTTGCCTAATCACAAGAAAAGAACTTTAAAAAATCTCACACTGGGAGTTACAAATCAGTCATTCAAATTTTAAGTGCAAACCAAACAATCACCTACAACTGAGTCTCACAGCATCTCCAGGAAAACTGAGCATTTCAGGGTGGGTAGGTACAATGCTCTCTTCTATGCTTGACTTCTATTTGTCCCAAGCAGAACTTGATCCCAAATGTAGGACCTCCATAATCCTGGAATGGTAGGTGGAAGGCTTGTTATCCAACCCCCCCCCCCCTTTTTTTTTGGATAGGAAAACAGGCCTGGAGGCCAAGTAGCTTATCCCAGGATGACTACCCAAATTTCAGTGAGCAACTGTTTTCAGCTTCAGTACTAAGAGCCACAATGGTACTCATCTGCTTACCTCTTAGGTAGTCTACTCCATTTTCACCAGGCTACCAAACACATCAGAGAAACAGGTAATTCAACTAATCAACTAATCAAGAAATCCAACACTCAGTGACTATCCCATTCCTTTCCCAAGACAAAATAACATCAATGATGGTGAAACAGTAAAGAGCAGCTTCACTGATATGTCTGGTTGCCAAACCTGTGAGGTACCACCTGCAGAAGATCCCTAATGAATCAAGTCTTCATCTTCCAGATGAAGCTGTCAACCAGAAGTTGTTCAGCACAAGCTCAAAGAGTAAGATGGTTTGCTTGTGAGTAAACTCAAATGTGAACTGGAATCCTTGAACCAAGATCTCAGTATCGAACTACTAAAAAGATCAATTAAAATACTAGCTGAATAAAAACACATAAAATAAGCCCAATAATACAGACTTTGAATTTAACAACTTAGATGGTGCAGTGGTCCACACTTGTAATCCCAGGTACTTGAGATTCAGAAAGAACTCAAGTTCAAGGTCAACCTCTGCAACATAGCACAACAACGTCTCAAAAATAAAAATGGCTGGTGGTGAAGTTCAATGGTAGAGCACCCCTGGGCTTAATCTCTAGTATGATCAACAAACAAACATCATCTTGTCTACACCATGCATTCAGGTCTGCACCAAGGACCATCTTGTAACTGGTCACATAACAAGACTCACTTGAAGAAAATATATCCTCCAAGAACCTGAAAACATAACCACTTTTCATTCAACTGCTGCTCAGAGTGGTAAGGGAAGGGTTACAAAGCAGAAGCCAGGTGTGGTGTGTCCTCTGTAATCTCAGTTATTTAGGATGCTGAGGCAGGAGGATCACAAGTTGGCAGTCAGTATGAACAACTTGGCACAACCCTTTCCAAATAAAAAGTAAAAAGGTTTAGAGATGTAGCTCTGTAATTGAAGGCCCCTGGGTTCAATCCTCAGTATCTGGTGAGTTTAAAAGGAATTTGTGCTGTAATAAAAAATAATAATAATAAAAATCAACAAGTACTGTAAAAATGTGAAGAAATCAGAACCTCAAACACTGCTGGTGGGAATGTAAAATGGAGCAGCCACTTTGGAAAACAGTATGGCAGTTCTACAAAAGGTACCTAAACAAAGGTACTGTATGATCCAGAAATCCCCTATACTCCTAAGTATATACCAAAAAGAAAGGAAAACATTTGTACACAAAAACATATGAACATTCATAAAAGCAAAAAGTAGAATTACCAAAATACCCATGAGGGGCTGGGGCTGTAGCTCAGTGGCAGAGTGGTTGCCTAGCACTTGTAGGACACAAGCACCACTTGTGAGGATCCTTAGTACCACATAAAAAAATAAAAAATAGGGCTGGGGAGATAGCTCAGTCGGTAGAGTGCTTGCCTTGCCTTGCAAGCACAAGGCCCTGGGTTCGATCCCCAGCACTGCAAAAAACAAAAACAAAACAAAACAAAACAAAACAAAAAAAAAAAAAAAAAAAAAAAAAAAAACAAACCCATGAACTGATGAGTAAACCATCTCATCTATAAGGATGAACCAGATTTTCGCGGGTGGGGGGACATCCTTTTTGGGGAGCAAATTATATAATATGGTAATCAATCTCCAAGCTACCCCACTTACAAGGACTAATGTTCAATATCCAAGGATCACTAAAGGAAGAAGAGTAGAAAGTAAAAGAAGTTGTCCAGGCGTAAGTCATTAAACAGACAGCTTGCCATTACAGGCATCACTAGAGGCTTGCCTACCCTCTGCTACATTTTATCAAGAGTCAGAGGAGACCCCCTGGCTTAAAGCATTTCAGAAATTAAGCTCTCTGAATACCTTCTGAGGCAATACATAGAGAAATGTTAAGCTACTTTGATTCTCGGAGTCATTTCTGGAGGAGAGAGCTGAAATCAAGACAGAATTCAAACTACCTGCTATGTGAATTTTTATGTAAAGTGCACAGGGTGAGATAACTTATAAGGTAAGATCCTAGCAAGTAAAGGAGTGAGGCCTAATCCATCTTTAACAGGCCTCTGATTTTTCTTTTAGGCTGCTCTGAAAAACAACTGGCTAAACATCCTGATGCCACTGCTTGAACCATCTCCACTGCCCTTGGGTCCACTTTTTACAGCCACCCCTACAAAATTCTCCCAATCCCCAATCAGTTGCAGTGTGCAGGCAGTATCCAGGGAGGTTTGTAGGGACCAGCAGTCTTCTGTGTTCACAAAGTGAACAAGTATGTGTGAATAACCACTTGCCTTGTGGTTATTCACACACCCATGTTCACTGCAGCATTATTCACAACAGTAAAGAGGTGGAAGAAACCCAAGTGTCCAAGAGCAGGAGATAAAATGCTGCATATCCACACAGTGGAGTATTATTCAGTTTTTAAAATGAAATTCTGACACATGCTACAACACTGATCAATCTGGAAGACATTATGCTAAGTGAAATGCCAGTCACAAAAAACAAATCCTATCTGATTTCATTTATATAACATATCTTGAATAGTCAACTGACAGAAACACAAAGTAGACAGGTAACTGTCACAGTTTGTTGAGGGGAGGAAAATGAATTGTTCAATACTTTGTTTTGCAAGAGAAAAAAAATTTTAGCTGGGTGTGATGGAGCACACCTATAATCCCAGCAACTTGGGAGACTGAGACAGGAGGATCCTGTGTTCAAAGCCAGTCTCAGCAAATCAGCAAGGCCCCTAAGCAACTCAGCAAGACCCCATCTCTAAATAGAATATAAAATAAAGGGTTGGGGACATGGGGACGTGGTGGTTAAATACCCCCAGGCTCAATCCCCAGTACCAAAAAAAAAAAAAAAAAAAACCCAAATTTTTAAACATCTACTGCACAACTACGTGCATATATAAACATGTTTTATACTGAAAACTGGTTAAAGTGGCAAATTTGTGTGTGAAATAATGGAGATTGAACCCAGGAATTTGCACATGCTAGGCAAGCACTCTACCACTGGTATAACCCCCAGTCCTTTCTAATTTTGAGATAGGCCCTCCCTTAGTTGCCAGGGCAGTCTAAAACTTAGAGCCTCAGTCTCCTGCCTAGCTAGGATCATAAGTGTGCACCACCACATTCGGCTTATGTTAATGCATCTTGACAAACCCCCAAACCAACACACATGTATACAAGAAGCTTTATCTGAGATTCTTCAACTCTAAAATGAAGGCAAGGGGCTGGAGATATAGCTCAGTTCATAGAGTACTTGCCTCGCAAGCTCAAGGCCCAGGTTCGATCCCCAGCACCACTAAATAAATAAGTAAATAAAATAAAATAAAATGAAGGCAAAACCCTCACAGGGATGGTCTAATGTCAAAAGAGAAGCTACACAAAAGTGCTCAATAAACACCCCAAATTAATAAAGTCATAATTTACTAACAACTTTTAAATATTTACATTTCATAAACCTATGATCATGGAGTAAAACCAAGTGGTGGCACAGTTTGCCCTGCAGTCCACTAGCAAATGAGTTCTGTAGGAAGACAGGATTTATCCACCTTCTTCATAGCTGACATCCAGCTCTGGATGGTCCCTGACACTCAGCACAAACTGCTAAATGACAAGACAGAACAAGTGCTCACTAGAAAAAACCCATAATAAAGGACAGGAAGGGGTATATAGGTCAAATTTTGGAATCTGCTATGGGAGCTCAGGAGTCATCCTGCCTCATCCATCAGGTAATACTTTTAAGCCATCTTGAGTTGACTCACTCCATGTGGACCCAACATTAGTGGCATCTTCCAGAATCACAGTTCAACCTAAGTCCTCACTCGAACTTTTGTTCCCATTCTCTACACATAAAGATAATGCACCAAAATGGGTCAGTCTTGCTCCCAAGCACTGCTCACAAAACGGGAGGGGGGAAATGAAATGAAAGATGTCATATAAAGCAAATTCCAAAGAGAGGTGGGGAACTTTCTCCAAGAACAGAAGAATAAAACTAGAGGACATGATCCTTATCTAGATAATTAGCATTCATTCCAGGACAACCATTTTGAAAAGAAAAGTCCTTCCACTGATGAGGGCAAATTTAAGTGTTCCTACCCTCCCACGAGCTTGAACTCTTCTCAAGCCTGGGATCCTACTGGAACTCCATTTCCAAACTTCAACAGGGGAAAGAGTGATGTGCCTATTTCCCACATCAAAATTCAGGTTTCTGGGCTGGGGAGATAGCTCAGTTCGTAGAGTGCTCACCTCGCAAGCAATAAGGCCCTGAGTTCAATCCCCAGCACCACAAAAATAAATAAATAAATAAATAAATAAATAAATAAATAAATAAATAATTCAGGTTTCTGTTTGTCTGTCTTTTACTGTGGTGCTGGGGGAATCAAACCCAGGGTCTTGTGCATGCTAGACACCGCTCTACAACTGAGCCACATCCCCAGTTCTTTCTATTTTTTCTGAGACAGGGTCTCAACCAAATTACACTGTCTGTTAGGTTGGTCTGGAACTTGCAATCCTCCTGCCTTAGCCTCCCAAATAGCTTCCCAAATAGGATTACAGGCATGTGCCTGGCAGGAAATTCTTTTTGAGTAAGAGTCCCTAAATTGGAAAAAAGCACCCACAGTCTAGAACTTAATACCATCCTACAAAAAAGCAGTACTTCAAGACTGAGAGGTTCCCTAAAATCCCAAGAGATCATCTAGCTCACACTACCATTTAAAAAGCCTGGGAACCTGGATTAAGGACAAATTCGCTCCAGTTTACAGTCTTCCTCAAACCCCTTCTCACTCACAGCTTCCACTGGAGTATCAAACAAAGCAAAATAAAACAAAACAATGGAAGTGAAAGATATCAAGGCAGCCTGGTGCTCTAGTGGAAACATCAAGATGAGGTTAAATTTCACCTATGTGATTATTTTCACAAACTCCTCAGCAGGGTGGCACTGCTTTTACTGATAGCTGAAAATAAGATCTGCCCAATTAGTTATGCAGTCTTCTTCTAACCTCCCACCCTGGTGAACACTGAAGGGCCAGCCTATAGGTTACCTACCTCCTTCCTTACACTCAGATGAAAAGTTTCTTTCCCTCCTCAGACTGTACCTTACTGAGTATTTCTTGGGTTGCCTTTTGTATATAATGCATCATCTAAACCATGAGTTTCCTGAAAACAAAGTTACACATGATGGATTCCCTCCTCCCACAATTTGTAGCACAGGAGTTCAGAATTCATGGGCTCTGTAGCCAGTTGCTACCACTAAACCAGCTCTGTGACCTTGCAAACCTGCCCAAGTGACTCAGCTCTTCCAGGTTATAGTCTTCCTTATCAGGAGTGGAGATGATACGACTGCCCCAATTTTAATGAGGTGGTTTTTTGATGACTTGAGGAATACATAGCAATTTACAGATTCAGTGCCAGAACACAACAATTACTCATATATTCACTAAAATGGAGTGAGCAGAAGCAGTGAGCTCAAGCTCATAGCCTGGGGAGACAGCACATGGTGAAGGAGGAAAGGCACCAGCACTGCAGCTCCAGATAACATTATGGCTGAACAGACATCACAGTAGCTGATCTTTGGCATCACCATTTCAGAGGAGGCATGCAGGAAGTAACAGAAAAAAAAAAAAAAAAAAAGATGTCAAAATATAGTTCTGAACTTTACAGGTAAGCCCATTCATTGGCAGTTGTTTTGCTAAAAATCCTGAAGTTTTCATAGAGCCACCAAAGATAAGCACTGCCTTCAGGTGAAAAATGGGAAATGGGGGATCAGAAAGGCAAGTGAGAAGAGCTAGAGTCCAGAGAGCCAGAGGCCACATAAAAAGCAAATACATTGGTTACCAGAACAAAAAGGCCCAGATATGTCCTGTAAGATGACACTGAGGATAGGTAAGCTGCAGACAGTATTTGGTGCAACTCAAAGGGTCCTACAGAGAACCTGCTCCAACACTGGTAATTCAAAACTGCGCTTTTGGGATTATAAAGATATGTGAGTTATTACCTTGAAACAGATGAATGTGAAGGTGGTGTTATTTCCAGACAGCTAATCTGTCAGCTCAATGGTTTCCTAGTGTCAAAAGGGAAACAAATGAAGAGTCACACACACAACTTTATTATTTAGCAGTATTTTTAATAACTGAAAGCACTTCAAAGCCAAGTAATTTTTATGAAGATTAAAATGAAAACAACAAACACATGGATAGCACCACCTTTTATAAAACAAAAATTTACATACTCAATCTCGTTTCTGTTTAACAGAAGTCATGCCTGCACAGTAAGACCACAATTCAACAGAGTAGTGAAACAGGATTAATTAAAGTCAACATCAATAGTAAATGAACGAGGGAAAATATCCATTAGGGCATATGGATTTAATTTTTAAACTTTAGAGATGTGGGAGGTGAAGTCTACAATAGGCACCATTCTTAGAAGTAGTAATTCTTTTCTACCCTCTGACTCAATTCCACCCCAATTACAGAAGTATGAATTATTCTAGTTTATGGTATTGTATAGCCTATGCCTTTCACCAGACAGGGACATGGGGAGGAAGAGTAGAGTAGCATCTCACATGTCACTTTGTGTCCAAAATTCTAAGCATAAGCATGTTATTCTTAAGATGGTACTGTCCCACAAGCTGTCTTCCTCAGGCTGCAGGTTCAAGTGCATGGTTAAACAAATGTCCCACAGCTAAAAACGGGAGCTAAGCCATGTAAGAGGCCACAGCCATAAATCTTAGTTTTTAAGTCTACCCACATCCAATACCACCAAATACATGATCAGGCTGGCTAGAGGCCCACAGTGTTATCTTCTGTAGCAAAGGCTCCAGAAACACAAAATCCTAGGGACAGTTTTATGAAACAGCAGCAGCTTAGGGACAGACCCAGAACAAAGACCTTTCCTCAATTGTAGACACTGCGATTTGCCTATTCTGAAATTCCTCATCCCTCAGAAAGAGCGCAAACTGAAAAAGTGGGGATGACACACCAATCCTGGACAGGTTCACACACTGTTTACACACAGGTAACTTGAGTTTTTAAAAACCCTCTGTAGGCAGGGTGTGGTGGTGCACACCTGTTATTCCAACAGCTGCGGGGAGGAGGGGGACCTGAGGCAGAAGGATCACAGGTTTGAAGCCAGTCTCAGTAACTTAATGAGGTTGTAAGCAACCTAGTGAGACCCTATCTCAAAATTAAACAAATACTGGGGGGTGGTGTGCGGGACTGGGGATGTGGCTCAGTGGTTAAGCGCCCTTGGGTTCAATCCATCAACAACAAAAAAGACAACAATGATAACAACAACAAAAACCCTTTGTAGAATTTTTACAAAGACAAAGTGGGTGTTCCACACTTGGGTGATAAATTCGTAAATGTCTACAAAAGCAGCATACATATGAGAGTCTTCAAAACCATCAAGAGCTGGGCATGGTGATGTACACTTTTGTAATTCCAGCAACTTGGTAGGCTGAGGCAGCAAGATCACAAATTTGAAGCCAGTGTCAGCAACTCAGCAAGATCCTGTCTCAAAACTTAAAAAATAAATAAATAAGAACTGGGGGTACAGCGCAATGGTAAAGTGCTGCTGGGTTCAATCCCCAGTGCCAAACAAAACAAAACAACCCATCAAGAGTCTTTTGATTAACAACATTATAAATTTCTTATCCTAGAAGTAAAAAGTACAGGAAATCTTTCAGATAGTCTATAGGGTTCAAGGTTCACACACATGGGCAATTTGGGGGGAAAAGAATCCACAGCATTCTTCACATTCTCAAGGGGTCCTCCAACCTCTTCTCAAGAACTGATGCTCTAGTGAGAAGCAGGGCTGGTCTCATTCTTGGCCACAGGATTCTCATTTATTTTTAGTCCCTTAAAGAACACTGAATATTTCCAATGGTTGAAGCTAAAGGGAAAAGATTACTATAGTAGAGCTAAACACTTGTTTTTGATTATGGAAATCTGAGTAGGCCTTTTATAATACTAGAGGAATGCCAAGCAGCAGACTACAAGAACTTGAGTACAGAAACAGCGTAGCAAACAGCAAAATTACAACTGTAGCTTTTGCAGGCATGGAAGATGATTAGTCTAGTATAGTGAAATGTCCTGCAGTACAATTTCATTTGTGTAAACATTCATTGAAATGTATTATCTACCTGGCTTCTAATCTAGGACTTTCCTTCAATTTTTTGACAGTGGAAACTGTCAAGCCTTTGTGCTCTCTCAGGGCTATTTCTTGACAAACTTAACCCTAATAAGGCAAATGAGTCCACCTGCTCAAACAAGTGACTTTTTAAAAAAAAATTTATTTGAGACAGGGTCTCATTAAGCTGCTTAGGGCCTCACTAAGTTGCTGAGGCTGGCCTCAGATTGCAATTCTCCTCCCTAAGCCTCCTGAGTCAGTGGGATTACAGGTATACATCACTGTGTCTGGCCCCAAGTGACTCTCAAGACTTGGCGTGACTCCTCCCAGAGCTCCCACAGCAGAACCATCTGTGCCTGACAAGATAAACCTTGTCTTTCATTTCTTCCTCCAACAACAGATTTGGTTGGGATACATACATCCTTTAGCATCTTCACTTTACTCTCTTCACGAGCAACTCATTCTATAAAGATTTCAATGACTTCTGGTTGACCATGACCTAGTATGGAAAATTAGCTTCCACTGTTCAGGCATTCAAAATTTCTTGCTTGAAGTTAGAGGGTACATGCTACTTCCAGTACAGGGGAGATTGCTGAACAAGCATCCCACCTGGTATGCTTCATAATGATGAGCAAGATGCAGCTGGAGCTACTACTTGGGATGAGTGAATGAATGGACGAGAGACTGGTCAAAGATGCTGTACTGGAGGCAAGGTGGTTCAGCATCCCACTCTGCACAAGAGGAATGGGCAACGATTCAACCCAGAGCCTTCTGCCATAAGAGTGTGCTACTGGGAGGGCACTCTTAACCTTAAGTCACCATATTAAAGAGAGAACAAATTCTGAAGTCATCATTCTGAACCCCTGGATTCAGCTGTGTCTGAGACTGACTTCACACTTCCTTGTCACATCAGTCAAGAATTTTCTAAAAGAAGTCATCTTAATAAACAGGGTGGGAGGACATTATCTTAAAATAAAGAACAAGTACCTTACCATACAACAACCACAAGCATGTACAAAATATTGTTTATATACTTCTTGTTTCAAAATACTAACTAGACCTTCACCACCACATACTTCCTCAAGTCTCTCCCCATCTCCAACAAAGGTTCTAGAAATCAGTGGGTACAAGGAAGAAAAAATAAAGACATGCATTTCACCAGCTACTAGAAAGCATAATAAGGATAACCACTGATGAAAAAATGGAATATAAAGGGCTTAAAAAACAAAACAAACCCAAGGTACTCACAATTACCACAAAATAACAACAAAAAAGAATGTTATTTACATTCCCAGCATGACCCACAGTAAGAAACACATCTAATCATGTACACAACATGTAAGAGCAAAGGTTTTGTGAATTAAAACTTGAAATGAGTAACATTCTCTGACATTTCGCTTTTCCCCTAAACAGAGATTGCAACCCACTAAATTCACTGTATTATCTGATTTGAATAACCCAGATACAAAGAATTACTTTTCCTTAAAACACAAATTTCAGGGCTGGAGCTGGAGCTCAGTGGCAGAGCGCTTGCCTAGCACGTGAGACACTGGGTTCAATCCTTAGCACCAAATACAAATAAATAAAGGCATTCTGTTCATCTACTACTACAAAAAAATAAATAAATAAATAAAAAACAAACAAAAAAAACCCCAAAACCCAGATTCCAGTCCAAGTTCTCTGGAACTCACATCTATTTAATACACTTAAAATAAAAAAAAAAAAAAAAAAAAAAAAAAAAAAAAACCAGACTTGGAGCCAGGCACCATGGTGCATGCCTTATAATCCCAGCTACTCAGGAGGTTAAAGCAGAATTCCGAGTTTGAAGCCAGCCTCTAATTTAAGGAGACTCTGTTCAAAATAAAAAAGAACTGGGAATGTAGCTCAGTGGTAGAGCACCCTAGATTCAATTCCCAGTAAAAATACTAATAAAAAAAAGGGAAGATGGGTGAATAGTCCAAGGCTACACAGCAGATGGGGTCTGCCCCAGTTGAAGTATGGCTGCCCACACTGCTGGGCTGTACTGAAAGGTTCCATATTCTAGCTCATATCAACCTTCAAAATAATGAACCACTCCCACAATATGTGTTCCTCAAACTGCATAGAAAATGTTTCAAATGTAAGGTGCCCAAATTAAACACACCATCTTCTTATTCTTTTACACAAACAACATAACCTAATAGGTCAATCTGCCCACAGGCATGTATGTGTCACTGCCTGAAGCAGGACAACTAGGGATATCAGCCCTACACAAGGACAGGAGAATTACTAATTGGGAGTTTCTCCAAATTGCATAATACCAAGCCCAACACCTCTCCCCTGGCACTGACTCCGCAGTGTGCCAGTGTCTCTTCACTAAACAGCAGCTAGAAACAAACAAAAAAAACCCAACAATAATAACAATAAAAAGGGGTTGGGGATGTGGCTCAGTGATACAATGCCTGAGTTTTCAACTCCTGATACTGCCAAAGGAGGGCGGGGGTCTAGAAAAAAAAAAAAAAATGAATTTCAGCCTTGAGCAGAAATCAAGACAAAGTGTGTGGCAAATGCAAAATAGGAAGGGTCCGAACAACTGTTCTCATAGTCCTTCAGGCAAGGGAAGATTCTTGATCTCCCCCTTTTCTACCCTAAGGAATCTCAGTATTACAGTAAGACGTGCTGCTCAAGTACCCACATGGTGCCACCTTTGTTCACCATCAATGCTGAGGAATACTGACCTAATTTTACAAAGGACAGAACTAAGGCTTATGAGATTATGTAACTTGCTGAAGGTCAAGGACAAAGGGGTGGGGCTGGTCTGAACTCTGACGGGATTCCACAGTTCTTCCTTCCATACACACAGTTCCACCCAAGCCTAACCAACCCTACTTGACACAGCATGAGGTCCCACAGCCTTTCTACACTGGGTCAACAGGTCAACACACATCAAAGAAAATATCACAGAAGATCCCATACCTAGTACAAACTTAAAATAAGGTCTTTATTTATGTCATACATCAAACAGAACACATGAGAAATCTATTCAAATTCTCTTAAGTTAATGCTCAGATTATCTGACCAAGGTCTGAAAGAAATACATGCTTCTAATGATATTTCACAAAAACAAAAGGTATCCCTTAAGGAACTGGATCCCTATGGCCTTAGTAATAGTGACTGGCATCAACTAGTTTTTCTGGTCAAAAGACCCAAAGACCAGAAGTAGACCCCTAGTCTCTCAGTCAAGAACTCCATTCCCCTGGCCCATCTAGCTGCCTGGTTCAAAAAACGAAACCCTTCTCAGGAGATTATGACTGGTGGCACATACCTTCCTGAGGACCACAATACTTTTACAAAGCCTAGATGCCAATACAATTTAAATCAAGGCCAAGGGAGGTGAAGAAGGAATGAAGAGATGTTGTGCCTATCACTGAAAAAGCTTCAGTCCACCAGCACCTCTGGTTCTTGTCCAACACCTTTGTTCAGATAACTAGGTTTTCATAAAAGGGATAAGTTACATTTTAGGCCAGCAGATGCAGTGGATCACCTTCCCCTGCTGGATCATTTTTCTAAACTCTGCAGGATGCATCCCAGGGTGGATGCCTCCAGAGTTGCTTCATTTTCACTAAGCCCATTATCACCATTCTTTATTTCATTATCAGATAAAACAAAAGCAATCCCCTTTCAAATCCCCTCCTCCACTGATCTCCACTCACAACTTCCTTAGAAGATGACACAGTATCCCTGCAAGGCACTGGAGGATTCTGGTGTTACCTACTGACATGGCTGGAAACCAACCCCTGCATCAACTGGTACACATTCTCAACTGTCAATGGCTCTACTCTCATCCCTTGTGTCTTCCTCCTGCTTCTACTGATTGATTGATTGATTGACTTGTATTGGGAACTGAACCCAGGGGTGCTAGGTCACATTCCCAAGCCTTTTAATTTTTTAATTTTCAGATAGGGTCTCACAAAGTTGCTTATTGCTTTGTTGAATAGTTCAGGCTGGCCTCAAACTTGTGATCCTCCTACCTCAGTCTCCTGAGTTTGCTGGTATTAACAGGCATGCACTGAGTCCAGACCCACTTCTATTCTTCACCTTGGGCAATGAGAGCAGACAGCTAACCTTGAGAGGGCACTGCACTGGTGCCAAGATTTGTGCTGTGTGCCCTCTGAGTTCCTCATTTTACCCTCATCTGAAAGGTAGGCAAATGAAGCTCAGGGAAGGTTGAATTAGGGACTAAAGATTGCACAGGAGGCAACAGGGCCAGGAATCAAACTGGGTTTGTGCCAGAAAGGTGGTTTCAAGAGTCTTTGGGACCAGACAGCAAAAGTGAGACTGGACTGGGTGCCCAGAAAGCTGCTTCAGTCCTCTACAGTCACTCTCCCTAGCACATTCAAACAACACTGGGCTGCTATCCCAGGGTCAAGAGACTTAATTTGAGGAAACAAAGTCCAACTCCAGGCAAGAGAGGAGAAAGAACAGAGATCATGTGCCAAAAATGCTTTTGCCTCTCAGAATCCCCCAGAACACATTTTATTTTTAAACAACTATCATTTATAGGGAAAAAATGCTAAAAGCTTCACTTACACACCTGTAATCCCAGCTACTGTGGATGCTGTGGCAGAAGGATCCAAAGTTAGAGGCCAGCCTGGACAATTTAACAAGATTGTGTTCCCCCACTGAGGGGGAGGGGGGCACAGGCGGCTGGGGATGTAGCTCAGGAGTGTGGTAAAGTGCTTGCCTAGCATGGATGAGGCGTAGGGCTCCATCTCAGCACATCCAAAAATAAAGAACGGAACAAATAGTCCCTTTTCCCTAACCCTAACACTGAAATCATCTATTTCTTCAGAATGGAATACATTCTATGACTTATGCTTGTACACACGGCTGTGGTTTTAAGAAGGTTGGAGGCCTGTTTAGACTGAAAAAATAAAATGAAGGTTTTTTTTAAATATTAAAATCAACCTTTACAGTAACAGTAGTTGGTTAAGACTGGGGTACATCTTCCAAAATGTTTTTATATACCAGCATTTCAAATTGTTCTGTAAGCACAGGCAAGTTAAAAATCAAATAAGGATCAAACCATGCAGAGCACAGTACAACATGTCAACATGCTGACCTCGCACTTCCATTTCCTCATTCATTTAAATGGTTACATTGCATTCCATAAAGCTTTTCTTTTGACACTTCTACTAAAAACTCTAGAAAATGAATGAGCTTAAAAAAGTCACTTTGCATCCATCCTTAAAAAGGCTCAGCAATTACAATTACTATGCGACCTAGCCAATTCCATTCCTAGATAGCTGCTCCAGGAAAATTCATACATGTCACACAAACAATTGAATATAAACATTTATAGCAGCACTATTCACAACAAAAAGTGGAAACAATCCAAATTCCACCACTGATCAATAGATACAAATAAAATATGGTATATCCATATAATGGAATATCATTCAGCCATTAAAAACAAAGGTAGTACTGATTCACACTACAAACCTTGAACCTTCTGATAACATCCTGGGTGAAAGAAAGACACAAAATGTTATATATGATTACAAAAATACCTAAAAAAGGCCAATCTAAAAACAGTACAGATTAGTGGTTTCCAAGGTTGAGGGGGAGTGACTGCTACACAGGTATAGGGTTTCTTTTAGGGGAGATGGAAATATCTTAAAATTGATTATAATGATGGATGCTCAATTCTGTGAATATGCTTGAATACTGATTATTTTGTCATATGTGAAAAGTATCTCAAAACTGTTATTAAAAACATAGAAAGAAGCCAGGCGCTATGGCAAAGCCTGTAATCCCTGCCCATAATCCACGCCCCTTCCAGGGGCTGAGGCAAGAAGACTGAATGTTTGAGGCCAGCCGACACAATTTAGCAGATTCAACAACTTCGGTGAGACCCTGTGTGTGTGTGTGGGGGGGGGGGGGGCGGGGGCGCAATAATGTAGCCCTAATGTAGCTCTGTGGTGAAGTGCCCCTGGATTCAACACTCCGTATCCACAAAAAGAAAAACAAACAAAAAAGAATGAAAAACACAAAAAGATGTCTGACAGGATTTTTTTTTCAATAGTGTCATCCTCAAATTATATATGATTGATATCCAATAAACATCTGGGGAATGAACACTTAAAAAAATATATTATCAAAACAATGTTATTGTACAAAATTATCTTTGTCTTCCACATAGTAAGAATCTAGTAATTATATAGATGAGCTGATTGTATACCCATGAAATCACAATATTAAAAAGAATGTGCTCACTGTGTGTGTGTGTTTTAACGTGATTATGTTTTTACTGACAACATGAGATTCACATTAAGAAATGTTACCCATACATGTTTATTATGTCTGGGTTGAATACAACCTAAACTCACTCATCACTTTTCAAACTGCTAAATGGGGGGCTGCAGATGTAGGTCTGTAGTTGAGGGCTTGCCTAGAATGTGAGGCCCTGGGTGTGCTCCCACCACAAAATAAATAAACAAACAGTTAGATGGGAAATGTAAAATAGCCAGTACATGGAAGCAATTTGCATGCCATGATGCTCACATTAGGTCTACGGAAATCCCTAGGGACCTCAATGTTATCTTTTTTTTTTTTTTTTTTTTTTTTATTGTCAATGTTATCTTAAAGTTCACATTCCTTGTAGTTGCTATTGAACAATTATGCCCACTAACAATATTTTTAAAGAATTATTTGCATTTTGTAATATGGACATGCCAAATGCTTGCTCAGTTATCTCTAACAGAAAGAATGACAAAGTCAAAAACCCTGCCTTCATTAAACTTATATTTCTCCTTTTTACATTTTTTAGCTGTAGGTGGACACAATATCTTTATTATTATGGGGTGCTGAGGATTAAACCCAGGACCTCACATATTCTAGGCGAGCGAGTTACCACTTCAACTATAACCCCAGCCCAGAACTTACATTTTTTTAAAAAGGAGCTTAAGGAAACTGTTTTTACAAACATGTCTTATATGCTAGCATCAACAAGGAATTCCCCACCATTCACATTCAAACTACCACTCTTTCCTAAACACTAAAAATCATAAAGATTTATGAAACATTAGTAGCAGTTTCCAATGACAAGCTTTTCTTTCCTTTTATAAGACCAACATGGTCTACTTTACAAGATTATTCAAAATTAGAAATCAAAATAACTGACATCCTCACAATCTTGAGACCATGACTGTGGGTTGTAGGAAGTTCATTTAAACAGTACAGGATTCAAATTGCTGAGGCATCGAACAGTTTTTACTTAAAAAACAAACTTCAAATCTCTCCAAAATCTATGGATCTCAAGTCATTCAATAACTTGAATTGTGTAATGTGAAAATATTGCATTCTCCCCCACCTCCAAAAGAACAATTTAGTACAAAGATCACAAAAACTGACTCAAAAAGGTAACTTTTGGAAACAAAGTCTAAATTCCTTTAAACAATTCAATAATTTAGTGGAAATTTTACTAAGAGGCCTGCTCTAGCTGAGTTTTCTTTTCTTCTTTTTTTTTCCCCGGCCTCCCTGTCCTCCAAGCTAGGAATATAGATAACCCAGAACATCCAAACAATCCTTAGCCACTCTCATGGTTCTAATTTATCTGTATGCAAAATTCCTTTAATCTTCAGCAATCTGCATGTATGGAATGCCGTCAAGATACAAGGAAGTGGAATCTTCCATTTTCAGCTGAAACCAACTAAAATCATCTTAAGAGGTTTAGAGACAACTATACTCCAGCCTGAGCCTTTAGATGCTTTCCAGGCCTATGCAAGTATGGTGGATAACAGAGTAGCAATGCGTGTAGCTCCAGATCAGGTTTTTCCATCTCAATCTGATCAATGGAAATCATCTGAGAGGTTTATCCTTCTCCAAAGTTTTTTTGGGGAAGCAGTGGGCTACCTGCAATTTCTTGGTGGGAAAAGACCCCTATCCAAATTAAACCAAAAGTAATGTTTTATCAAATTATTGTCAATGTCATAAAACAGACTGTGGCATACAAGATCTCCTTGAAACTGGAAACACATTCATAAATTCTTCTGAATATCACTTTCTTTACAACTTCAAAGATCTACAAATTCGAAGAACTAAAAATTTCGGAAACCTAACAGCTCCATTCATAAAAATCTCCCAACCATTATTACAGCACCAAAGATCACTGGCTTAGAGATACACTGCAGCTTGGTTTTTTTGGTAACTAGGGATTAGTAGAGCCCTCTCAAAAGACATTTCGATTCTCAGCAGGCACAGAGTACAAGAGGTCACTTATAACCAATATATACACACAAAAATGATCCCACGAACCGAGAGGATAAACCTCACCCGGTTGCACAAAACGTAAACAAGTAAACAAGAAGATTAAAACAACAATTAAAAAAACAAAGCGTTTTCTTCAGTAAAAGGGAGGTCAGCCACTCAGCAGAGGCACATGACTCATCCACGGGCCTGAACAGAAGTATTTACACCGTCCACTACACCCAAAGTGGGATTTCCCATCTCCATCCAAGGCCGAGCCTTGGGGGCATCACAGGAGAGTGAAGTTGTGCTATTTCCGTGTGTGTGTGCGTGCAGGGTGGATCATTTTATTTCGCTGAATCACAACTCCCCCACATTCCCACCCCAAACCAGAACACGCACACACACAACACCTCAAATAAGAGACCATGGCAAGGACGCCAGCGAGACCGACCCAGCAAAACAAAGCGCCCAGCGAGGGGCTGCCAAGCTGGGAGTGGGTGGGTCAGGAGAGCCCGGCTCGCCCAAGTCACCTCTCCTGTTCCCTGGGGGTTGTCTTCGGACAGGCATGAGACCGCAGCCTCCTCCCTCCAGAGGCAACCTGCCTGGTTCTCCACAGGGCCACGGGAGGCGTCTCAGAAGGTAAGAATATGGGGCGGGGGCGAGCTGCCCCAGCCCGGACAGAAGAATCCAGGTGCCGGAAGAAGAGCGCGCCAGGCAAAACCCACGTGAGCGCCAAGGCCCTGACGGACCCGCACGACCTCAGCCCGGCACAGAGGCGCCCGCGGCCACCACGCCGGGCCCGGACTTACCCCGGCCCGGCGCGCCGCGGACCCCGCGGCGGCCGCTTCCTCCTCCTCCTCCTCCTCCTCCTCCTCCTCCTCACTTGACAAAATGGCGGCGGCAGGAAGTGCCGGGCGCCTCGGCCCGCCCCCCGCCCGCCCCCGGCCGCCCGCCCCGCCGCGGCGCCCGCGCCCCTCGCCTGCAACCCTGCCCCGCCGGTCGACCTGAGCATGGGACCACGACGCCAAAGGTGGGACGCCGGCAAGCCACCCAACCACCCCGACACCAAGGGTGCAGCGGACCCGGCCCGGCGAGAGCGGAGCGGGAGGCCCGCAGGCCCAAGCCCGCGTAGCCCCGGCCTCCCCGCCCCCGCGCCGCGCCGATGGCGTAGGTGGTGGCGCACCGGCCCCATTACGCAATGCAGGTTACGCGGGACGCGCGGCGGACCCCCACTGCCCGCCCTGCGCCGCCCGTCGCCCCGAAGGACACCGGTCCTTACCTGAGACGCTAGGCCGCACGCCGCCCCCGCCGGCCGCCCGCTGCCGCCGCCCCCTCTCCGGGACTGCCTGCGCGGCGCCGGGGCCCGCCCGCCGCGCCCGCCGCTCCGTCGCACTCACAGGCCCAGCTCGCCCGCGGGCACCGCCGGCAGCTGCCGCCGCCGCAGCCGCCGCCGCCACTGCTTCGGCTCCTCGGCTGCGGAGAGCAGAACAAACAGCCCTGCCGCCGCCGCCGCCGCCGCCGCCAGCGCACTGACGTCACCGCGCACGTTGCGCGCGCGACCACGTGCTGTCGCCGCCGCCCTGCGTGCGCGCTCTATCCGGGCGCCCGGAGCGAGCAAGCTGCGCAGAGGTAGGTCTGGAGGTGAGGAGAGTGCTGGGGGCCGGCGCGCCGCCTGGAGTAATGTGGCAGACCGAGAGAGGGGACCGGGAAGATCTAATGAGGGCGATCTCAGACCGAGACCGGGGATCCCGCAGACCGAGGGAGACCCACAGACCGGAGGCTGCGCCTGGGAAAAGATCTGAAGGTTGAGACCGACGTCCAACATTTGAAGGAGGGCATCGGTGATAGATCCTCCGAGGGAGGACGTGCGCAGCGATCCCGAAGACTGATGGACGGGGCGGGGAAGAGACTCCTGTCAGCGGGAGGCCGCCTCAGTGGAAGCCGAGCGCTGAAGTCGGCGGTGCCTGGAAGCGAAGGCGAGAGCTACGATGGGGGCGCTGGGGCTGAGGTGAAGAGAAGGAAAGGAGGTAAGAGGAGGCTGTCGCTAGGCGGAGGCGCCACCTTTCTTGGCTGGCCGCTTGGATCTAAAGATCGGAAAGCGCTGGTCACCGAGCCCGGGCACCTTCGCATCCTTGAGACTCAGCCCGTAAGTCAGCTCCTTCTAGTATGTGCTTAGTCTAGATGTGACTTCGGACAGTCACACACCCCTTCTGGGGCTTGCAAAGAAACACTCGACCTGGAGCACAGAAGGTCTTAAACACTGGGTTTATTTGTGATCCGTCAAAGGAGGTTAAGGTTAGGTCTCTTGCAACTTAATGTGACGATTCTGTGAAACTTTTCAAACCTGGAAACATAACCACCGCCTCTCCCTTTTGCCTTTATCTTCACTCTCAACACTTTTAGTTCCGTCTTTTAAAAATAGACACGATTGTAACTCTGTAGTAGAATGCTTGCCCAGCAAGCATAACCCCCAACACAACCAAACAAGAGAGAGAATGAAAGAAAAGAAAGCAAAGTAAAAATTCTAGCAAAAAAGAAAAAAAGAAAAAAAAAAAATGCTAGCAGGGCATGGTGATGGTGCACCCCGTTAATCCCAGCAATTTATAACCCCAGCAACTGGGGAGGCTGCAGCAGGAGGATGGAAAGGCCAGTCTGGGCCATTTAGCTAGAACCTAAGCAATTTAGTGGGATCCTGTCTCAAACATTAAGGAAAGGGCAGGGAATGTGGCTCAGTAAAGCACCCCTGGGTTCAATTCCCAGGTCAAAAAAAATTTTGTTAAATAAAATAAAATATTCTAGGTAGTAAAATTTTTCCTCATGGTTTCTTATTTTAGAATATATTGACATGACTGGATACCATTAAAATGAATTGTTTTTTGCTGGGCATGGTGGCACATGCCTGTAATCCTAGCCCCTGCATAAACTGAGACAGGAGGATTGCAGGGTTGCAGCCAGCCTGGGGAATTTAGTGAGACCCTGTCTCAAAGTAAAAAATAAAAAGAGCTAGGGCTGTATCCTCAGTACCACCAATTTTTTTAAAATTATGTGTGTGTGTATTTTTTCTACTATGGTGTTTGCTCATGAATAACAAATGGCAATCACAAATTACTGATAAATCCTAATAAGCAAACTAAAAACTAAATTTCACCTTTTATTTATTTATTTACTTACTGATTGATTTTCGTGTTACGGAGGTTGAAACCCAGGGCCTCTCAAATGCTAGACAGATCCTCTACCACTAATCCCCAGCCCTTTTTTATTTTGATCAGCTGTTACACTTGATCTTAGCCAAAAGGCCAAGAAGCAATTTTTATTTTGAGACAGGGTCTCTAAATTGCCCAGGCTGACCTCAGACTCCTGCATCAGCCTTTCAAGTACCTGGAATTATAGGCATGCACCACTGTACTCAATTTACTCTTTATTTTAACAGAGCATGGGATAAATGATTAACTGCAAGAACTACAGGTATTAATAGTAATTCATTCCTCAAAGCCTCCTTCTAATTTTCTGTTGCAGAATATTGAAACTTGTGAATATCTTCTGGCTCCTAATTTTGCAATTTGTGGAAGATGATCAGAAGAAAAACAATAGGAATGTACACAGGACTGTGTCAATATGACAACTAGTTTGTTGTTAAGGAAACAAGAATGTATCCATTTTAGGTTTCCCTTTCCCTTAGTTGTCTTGCATTATCCATATTGCATTATCATTACAGGCAACATATTTTTGGAATTGGGAGCTGCCAGTTTGAAAGTCACACAATAAAATCTGTCATTTTTTATGAATACTTAGAGGAAAATAGAATGCTATTGAGAGATACATTGGTTATTATGAAAAGAACTTACACAAGCCAGGTGTGTTGGCACAAATTTGAGCTCAGCCTAGGCAATTTACTGAGACCCTGTCTAAAAAATAAAAAGTACTGGGGATATGACTCAGTAGAGTGGTCCTGGGTTCAATCCCCAGTACAGGAAGGAAGGAAGGGAACAAGGAAACAGTAAGTCCTGGGGTGAGGTTGTGAGGTACAGAAGACAATTAACAGAACAAAAAGAAAATATCTTTATTTTATTATATAGTCCCACTCATTTTAGACAAAACCATATGTCTAACTTGAAAGACTAGACCCAACTAGATGACTGTTGCCTATTGCTAGAAATTAAATCTAACCTAAAAAAACTGTGAAAGCTATAAAGGCAGTTCCAGAAACTATCTCCAAAACAATTTTAGGAGAAAAATTTCTCTCTCTCTCTCTTTTTTTTTTTTCCTTTCACAGGGCTTAACCTAACTCTTCATATATAGCTCAAACTCAGAAAATGATTATCTGGTTGAATAGGGTTAATAAAAATGGTCTTGTTACTTAATGGTTTGCTTTTCTTTCTTCTTCCTTTTTTTTTTATTGTACTTGGTATTGAACCCAAAGACGTTTAACCACTGAGCTACATCTCCAGGCCTCTCATCCCCTTTTTTAAAATTTTGAGATAAGGTTTGCTGAGTTGCTTAGGGCCTCAAATAAGTTGTGAGGCTGGCCTCAAACTTGCCATCCTCCTGCCTCAGCCTCCCCAGTTGCTGGGATTACAACAGGTTTGCACCACACTGCATGTGGCTAATGGTTTACATTTTGAATAAGTTCTTTTTACTTTCTCTTGTTTGTACTGTATTTGTAATAGTAAAACCTAAAGAAATTAATGAAAATATTAAGGAATGAAACATGAAGTACATTAATAATTCTTATTGATTTTAAATATCTATTACTCATTTTAAATAAAGTAATACATGAAACCAGCTTAACTAAACAATACAAGAGAACAGAGGAAAAATTAAGTTTCCCATCTCTCCCTACCCCAACAGAATAACCAAAGTTATGATCTTAATAATGTTTACTTTTAGTCTTGTGCTATCTAATCCAATGGCCACATGTGACTTTTGAGCACTTAAAATGTGGCTGCCCCAGATTGAAAATTACTGTAAGTGTAAAATACATACTGTATTTCAAACATCAGTGTGAAAAAAAATGTAAAATATCTCATTTTGAATTTTTATATTGATTATATTTTGAAATAATATTTTTAATCTATTGTGTTAAATAAAATATTTAATTTTAACTTCCTTAATAAGACTACTAGAAAATATAAAATTATGTATATGGCTTACGTTATATTTCTTTCTTTCTTTTTGGTATTGGCAATTAAACCCAGGCCCTCACACATGCTAAGCACACACTCTCCTGCTGACTATATCCCTAACCCTCACTTCATATTTCTATTGGACAGTATAATCTCAGCAACTCGGGAGGCTGAGGCAGGAGGATCACAAATTTGAGGCCAGCCTCAGCAATTTAGCAAGAGCTTGTCTCAAAATAAAAATAAGTAAATAAATGAAAGGACTGGGAATGTAGCTCAGCATCCCTGATTCAATTCCCAGGACCAAAAGGGTTGCAGGGGCGGGGAATAGCCCAGGGATTGACAAAATTTCTGAAAAGAACTGAATAGTGTCTTAGGTTTAGTAGGTAAGTGAATGGATGTAGCTGTGGTCCAGTTGAACTTCATGAACATTAGAATTTAGAATACCTTAAATTTCATGTGTCATGAAATATTGTCTTTTTGATTTTTCTAACATTTTTTAAAAATTTAAAAAATAATGAGGCCAGATTTGTCTCATGTGCAGTAATTTGCTGATCCCAGCTCTGGACTTTCAAGTAGATATTTCTTTACTGTCATATAGAAAATACTCTGAAACTTTAATTTGTGGATTTTTTTTTTTTTTTTTTTTTTTTTTTGTGGTGCTGGAATTAAACCCAGGACTTTGCAGAGGCTCTACCACTGAGCTATATCCTTAGTACTTTTTATTTTTTTTAATTAATATTTTAATTTATGAATGGACACAATACCTTTATTTTATTTATTTTTATGTGGTGCTGAGGATCGAACCCAGTGCCTCACACATGCCATGCCAGGCAGTCACTCTACCACTGAGCTATAATCCTAGCCCAGCCCTTTTCGTTTTTCTTGCACTTGTGATCCTTCTGCCTTAGTCCCCTGAGTGGTTAGGATTATAGGGATGCACCATGAGACCCAGCAATAGACTTTTTTTAGTCATTTTAAATTTATATAAAATTTGAGTGGCGGTGGCTGAGGCTATAGCTCAGAGTGCTTGCCTAGCACATGTGAAACACTGTTCGATCCTTAGCACCTCATAAAAAAACAAAGACATGCTGTCCATCTACAACTACAAAAAGAATTATTTTTAAAAAAACTTGAGTGGAAAGTACAGAGTTCCTACATCACTCCTCCATCCCCATTTCCCTCCTTAACTTACCTTGGTGTGATACATTTGACACAATTAGACAATATTAATAGGTTGTTATTAACAAAAGTCCATAGATTAAGCCCATAGTTCAGTGTTTTTGTTGTATATTTTTTGTGTCAAAGGTCATGAGATTTATCTCCATGTTTTATGAGTTATAGTTTTAGTTCTTATATTTAGTTCTATAATCTATTTTGGTTTTCTTTTTTTATGGGGGGTACTGGAAATTGAACCCAGGGGTACTCCGCCACTGAACTATATCCCCACTTTTTATTTTGACACAGTGTCTCACTAAATTGTCCAGGCTGGCCTGGAATTTGCAACTCTCCTATCTCAGCTTTCTGACTTGGTGGGGTTATAGGTATGACGGTCAGCTAATCTTACCAAGTTTTGACCCAAACTAGCTAGGAACAAAAGTATGCTTCAGAGTACAGCATTATAATTGTACCTGCCAAAACAGGTATACATTGGCCCTGAGGATCATTTTAGTCTCTACTGTTTCATTAATTTGTATTTTGCTATGTTTTTACTTAGTAAATTTAAGTTTTCTTTTTTTTTTAATATGGGAGATTGAACTCCGGGGTGCTTAACCACTAAGCCATGTACCCACATTCACAGCCCTTTTTATTTTTTATTTTGAGACAGGGTCTTGCTTAATTGCTTAGGGCTTCACCTAAGTTGCTGAGGCTAGCCTCCAACTCATGATCCTCTGGCTTCAGCCTCCCAAGTCTGGAATTTATTGGCATGCACCACCATGCTTGGCAAGTAAATTTTTCAAAGTTTCAAATATAAATAAAATGCAGAGGTTGTACATAAGACAAAAGTCGGTAGATCAGACGCAGTGATACATGCCTGTCATCTCAGGTATTTGGGAGCCCTGAGGCAGGAGGAGCACAAGTTTGAGACCAGCCTGGGCAACTTAATGAATCTGTCTCAAAGTAAAATATGAAAAAGAGCAGGGGCTGTAGCTTAGTCGTATAGTGCCCCTAGGTTCAATTCCAGCACCACAATAAAAATATAAAATAGGCCAGGCACAGTGCACACACCAGTAATCCCAGTGATTTGTGAGATTGAGCAGTAGGATCACAAGTTCAAGGCCAGACTCAGTCACTCAGGGAGACTCTTCTCAATAATAAATTTAATTTTAATAATAAAATTAAAAATGTGTGTGTGTGTATATGTGTATATAGATATATACATACATATATATGTGTGTGTGTGTGTGTGTGTGTGTGTATATATATATATATATAAATTAAGTCCTTGGGAGGAATAAATCTGAAGGTCAAACAAGGAATACCTGGATGTTTGATTCAAACCATCTTCGGTTTTTTGGTTTGTTTTTGCAGTACTGGGTATTGAACCCAGGACCTCATGCATGTTAAGTTGGTTCAACCATCTTTGAATCTAACAGTTTGACTTTATCTGATGAAGCTGAAGATCAGTAAACCCTATGACCCAGTAGTTGTAATCTCATAGAAACTTGCTGACACACTTAAGGAAGTTTAAAGGTTTGCAATGGTGCTGTTCATAAAAGCTCACACAGAAATCAATCCAAATGTCCATGTATGGTAGCATAAATAGTAATGTAATACAACTGAACATACCACAGGCATGTATGGCAACATGTTACTTGTTTTCTTTTTTTTTTTTTTGGGTGCTGGGGATCGAACCCAGGGCCTTGTGCTTACAAGTCAAGCACTCTACTGACTGAGCTATCTCCCCAGCCCCATGTATGGCAACATGAGTGATTTTTATGAACATAAGGGGAAGCCAAAGAAATGGGCACATGTGCATATATGATGGTTTAATTTTTGTGTACGTGTCAAAAGCAGACAAAAATAGACTGAATAAACTTTAAAAACAAACCAACTGAGGGAATGATCAGGAAAGGATGAGGGCAGGGAGGAGATGGTAGGTTTCTGAGGTTTAGCAATGTTGTATTTCTCTTTTATGAATTTGTTTTCCAAATCGAAGACTCAGCTAGGTGTGGTGATGCACATCTGTAATCCAGTGTCTCAGGAGGCTGAGGCAGGAGGATCACAAATTCAAAGCCGGCCTCAGCAACTTAGTGAGACCCTAAGCAACTTAGTGAAAGATAAAAAGGGCTGGGTCTGTGACTCAGTAGTTAGGCACCCCTGGTTCCAATCCCTGGTACCAAAAAAAAAAAAAAAAAAAAGGCAAAGACTTGGCATAGCCCTGCTGATTTTTTCCCTCTGTCCCCCTGCCCAGACCCCACAACACACACACACTGGGAAAAAACACATAATGTGAAATCTACACTCATAACCAATTTTTTTTTTGGGGGGGTTGTCTTGGGGATTGAACCTGGAGCTTCATACACTCTAAGCATATGCTCTGTCATTAAGCCGCAACTCCAGCCCTCCAGTGACAAATTTTTAAGTGTAGGCCGCGATATTGTTAACTATAAGCCCCATGTTGTACAGTAAATCTCTCTGCAGCATACACTTAAAAATTTCTGAATCTGCATTAGGTTTGTAGTCATACACTATACCTATGCTTTATGCATGTGTTCTTGTTTGATATTTCAGGTATTTTTTCAATCTTTATTGTTTTGGTGGGAGGTTTACTGGGGATTGAACTTAAGGTGCTCTACCACTGAGTTATACCCCCATCCCTTCTTGTTTTTTTTTATTTTGAGACAGGATCTTGATAAGTTGCTGAGTCTCAGTTAAGTTGTAGAAACCGGCCTCAAACTTGCGACTCTCTTGCCTCACCGTCCCCACTTCCTGGTATTATAGGTGTGTACCACCATACCTGGCTCAAACTTTTAAGGGAGGGGAAAACAAAGCATGAATCAATCTATGAGGACAATACAGGAGAAGTGAATAGAAAAAGTTAATGATGCAATTGAAATGGATAAACTTCTGAATGTGTGGCCAGGAAATGGGCAGCTTTGCAAGATACCGCGGTTAAGGCTCCTGCTGAAGGCTGGCAATTTGAAAATATAGAAACTAAGCAAGGTGAAAAGTACTATTAAAATCTTGGGCACAAAGGCTGGCGTTGTAGCACTCACCTAGTGTGAGCAAAGTTGTGGGTTCCATCCCCAGCATAATAAATAAATAAAATTTGGGGTTTGAGCCTCTGGTGATCCCATAAATTCAAGGCCAGAATATGTGACAGTGGGTTAAGTGAGACTGCTTTGGGTGTTGAAGTAATTCTTTGGTATTTGCCGAGCAGGAAAGGAGAAAGTTTTTGTTTCGTTGTGTTTTGTAGTACTGAGAATAATGAACCCAGGACACTCTATCGCGGAGCTACACCCCCAGCCCTTTAGATTTTTTTATTTTGAGACCTATCTCACCAAGTTGCCAAGGCAGGCCTGGAACGTGGGATTCAATGGTCTTGGCCTGCTGAGTCTCTGGGATAACTGTGTGCCACTGTGTCCAGCTAGCGAAGGGTTCCTGCCTTGGCAGATTTTCACTGTAGTTGAAACTAGCCGATTTTGGAGAAGGATGTTTGATAACATTTCAACAAGGAGCCCAGGGGAAGGCCTGTTCTAAAAATGTACAGGAATAACATCCTCCCCCTGTGGGTTTAAGTACATATCAGGAGGGAAAGCTTAAATCTTGTCTTGTTCCTTTCATCTTTCCAGAAAAATGAACTGATCAATCTAGATTTATACAAACATTGTGTGGTAGGTAAATTTCAAATGGATCCCAGTGATCCTGCCTCCAAGTGTCAGGCCCTTGTGTAATCTCTTTCCCTTGTATGTGACTTGCTTCTGAAAAATAAGAGTATGGCAAAAGCGAGTGAAAGAAAACAACTTGCACCATTAAGTTACTAAAGCTTTGACATACATCCAGCTAGACTCTACTTCCTCAGCTTTCACATTCTGGGGGGAGGGGGCATCTTGGGAATTGAACCCAGGGGGGATTAACCACTGAGCTACATCCCCAGGCCTTCTTATTTTTTATTTTGAAGACAGGGTCTAAGTTGCTGAGAGTCTTGCTAAATTGCTGAGGCTGGCCTCAAGCTAGTAATTGTCTTGCCTCAGCCTCCTGAGCCACTGGGATTACAGGTGTGCACCAACACTCCAGGCAGTTCGAATGTTCTGACAAACTGCCCTGTACAAGAGACCCATATGCCAAGGAACCGAGGATGGTTTCTGGCCAAGAGCCAACAAGGAGCTGAAGTCTTTGATCTAGTAGCTGTGAGAGCTTAGTTCTGCCAATGACCATGAGGAACTGGGAAAAGATCCTTGCACAATCGGGCCTTTCCCTCCTTCCTCCCTCTCTCGCTTCCTACCGTGAATCAAATTCGGAGCCTCACTTATGTCAGGCAAGTACTGTACCACTGAGCTACACTCTGGCTCTTTTTAATTTTATTTTGAGACGGGTTTTCCTAAGATGCCCATGCAGGGCTCAAACTTACATCCTCCTGCCTTGGTCTCCTAAGTAACTGGAATTATAGGTGTGTACCACCCTGCCCAGCACAACTGAATCTTTAAATGAAACCCAACCTTGACCAACACTTTGCAAGCTAAGGGCCCAGCTAAGCTGCACTTTGAGTCCTAATCCACAGATATTGAGAAATAATAAATGTGTGTTATCTTAAACAACTAAATTTTTTAATACATTGTTAGACAGCAATGGAAAACTAACAATATACATCCAGGGACCAAATATCCCCTATTCTTAGTGAAGACATATTTCAACATTAGTGAGATTGATGAATAACAGCAGGCAAATTCTTCCTTCTTCCCTTAGTTTCCTGTTTTTGTTTTTCTCTCCTTTTTTTTCCTTGATGCTGTGGATGGAACCCAGGGGCTTTTTACCACTGAGCCATATCCCCAGCCCGTTTTTTTTGAGACAGGGTCTCACAGAATTGCTTAGGGCCTTGGCCAGTTGCTGAGGCTAGCTAGCTCTGAACTTGGGATCCTCCTGTCTCAGCCTCCTGTCACTGGGATTATGGGCATGTGCCACCACACCCAGCTTGTTTGAACTAGACAAAGGGTTATTTTGAACACTGGGGGAAGGTGAACTGTTGCCGTCTTAGTTCATTTGAGATAATCAGTACTTTAGTACTTTCACTCTCATTGTTCTTCAATGAGGAGAAATTAGGAACTTAAGTTTCATTAAGGAGAATACATTTCCTTTTGAGTACCAACACAGCAAAGCATTCTTACATGCACACACACTCTGTAACCTTGAAGTTAGTAATTAACCTGTGAGGAGCATTTTATTTTTATTTTATTTTTTATGGTACCAGGGATTGAACCCAGGGGTGATGAACCACCGAGCTAGATCCCCACCCCCTTTTTTGTATTTTTTTTTTTTTTTAGATATAGGCCTTGCTGAGTTGCTTAGGGCTCTCTAAATTGCTGAGGCTGACTTTGAATTTGCATCCTCCTGCCTCAGCCTCCCAGGCTGCTAGGATCACAGGCATGTCACAACATGCATGGTTTATGAGGGTTATCTTGAAAGAGGACACTATTTAGCACTTCTTTCAGAGATGATTTCTTGGCAACAAATAAGGGAAATTTTCCATGGATTTCTGAAGTCTATCTTTATCCCTACTTATTTGTTCCCAAATCCTTGTAGGCATCTAAGAAGCTAAAATCCATAGGTATTTCTCATAGAGTAGGATCAGGATTAGACTTCAGTGGGTAGGTGCTAGCAGATTACTGAGTAAAGACATGCGTATATAGTGATACTTGCATCCACAATGTCTACGCCCTACAGGCACTAAAACACCTGACTTGTTGACCTGTGACTCATAAACTTAGTACTGATAAGGAGATATTTATGTTTTATTTATTTGGTTCTGGGGATTGAATGCAAGGCTTCACTCATGCTAATCATGTATTCTATCACTAAGTTGTTCTGCAGCACTTTATGTTCTTTATTCAGAGCATTCAGTTAAACTATTTGCAGGAATAATTGGTCTTCCACATAAATTTAATAGAATTCAGTTAGGAGAAAGATTACTGAGGATATAAATATACTTTAAAAAGAAATGCTGTTGGTTGCAGTAGTGCATTCCTGTAATCCCAGTGACTGAGGAGGCTGAGCAGGAGGATCGCAAGTTCGAGGCCAGCCTCAGCAATTTAGCGAGGCTCTATCTCAAAAAGAAATAAAAATGACTGGGGATGTAGCTCAGTGATAGAGCAACCCTGGGTTCAATTCCCAGTACCCATCCCCCAACACACAAAAAAGCAATGTTATCTTCGGGGCACAGTGGCATTGCCGGTATTGCTAGCTTACTCAGGAGCCTGAGGCAAGAGGAACACTTAAGCCCAGGAGTTTAAGACCAGCCTAAGCAACACAGAGATGCTGTCTCAAAAGGAAAAAATAAAAAGAAAGAAGAAGATAAGTTATACAATGAAGCCAACATTATATGGAAGTTCTAGCTAGAGCAAGAGACAAGAAAAAGATAAAATAAGCATCCATATAAGAAACTGACTACGTTCACAGGTGACATATCATATAGATAGGAAATCCTAAAGAATACAAACACGCTATTAGAGCCAATAAACAAATTCAACAAAGTTATAGGATACAAGATAAACACACGAAAATCAGTTATATTTCTATATGCTCACAATGAACAATCCAAAAATGAAATTAAGAAAACAATTACATTTTATAGTAACATCAAGAGAATAAAATAGAATATATTTAACAAAATTTAAAAAGTTAAATGCTGAAAACTAAAAAAACACTATTAAAGACCTAAATAAGTGGAAAAATGTCTGTGTTCATAAATTGGAAGACTGTACAGATGGCAGTACTCCCCAAATTGACCTGTAGATTCCCTATCAGATATTCCTATCAGAGCACAAGTAGGCTCATTCATAGAAATTGACAAGCTGACCCTAAAATTCATATGGAAACTCAGTGAACACAGAATAACTAAAATGGTCTTGAAATAGAGAAAGTTGAAGTATTAATGCTTCTCAATTTCAAAGTCTACCACAAAAGCTACAGTGTTGTACTGGAATAAGAATAGGTATATAGAACAATGGAATACAACTGAGTCCAGAAATGAACCCATGTAGCTATGGTCAGCTGACTTGATAAGGGTGCCAGAACCATTCATTAGGATAAGATTAATTCCTCTGACAAATAGCTTTGGAGCAGGGCTTGGTGCTGGATGCCTGTAATCCCAATTATTCTGGAGACTGAGGCAGCAGGAATGCAAGTTCAAAATCAGCCTGGGCAGCTTGGTGAGTTTGTCCTAGGAAGTGGGTAGGGATATAGCTCAGTGAAGTGCCCCTGGATTTAATCCCTAGTACTCACCACATGCCTATAATCACAGCTGCTTGGAACACTAAGGCAGGAGGATCACAAGTTAGAAGCTAGTTTGGACAATTTAGGGAGATCTCATCTGTAAATAAAATTTTAAAAAAAGGGTTGGCAGATCTAACTCAGTGGTAGAGTACCTGAGTTTAATTCCCAGTACAACCCCACCCCAAAAGCAACCAAACCAAAAATGAATTCTAGATCTAAATATGAGCTATAAAACTCTTAGAAGAAAACAGGTAAATCTGATTACCCAGATATGACATGAAAAGTGACAAACGAAAAGTGACAAATGGCAGTATGTGGGCAAATTGACTTTGTTTGCTCAAAATTAGTTTTTTGGAGCTGGGGATATAGCTCAGTTGGTGGAGTGCTTGCCTCGCATGCACAAGGCCTTGGGTTCAATTAAAAAAAAGTTTTTTTGCAATACTGGGGACTAAAACATTTTGTGCCTCACTGGGGCTGGTGGCACATGCCTACAATCCCAGCAATTTGGGAGCCTGAGGCAGGAGGACTGCAAATTTGAGGCCATCTTGGGCAAATTCAGGAGATCCTATTAAAAAAAGGGGGGGGGGGGGAGCTGGTAAGTTTAATATAACTTTTTTTTTCAGTGCTGGGGATTGCAAGTCAAGCACTCTACCCACTGAGCTATATCCCCAGCACCAATAATTTTTGTGATTTAACAAAAAGACAATCCAGTTTAAAAACGGAAACTGGGCATGGTGGTATACACCTATAGTCCCAGCTACTAATAAGCAAGCTCAGGTGGGAGCATTAAGCCCACAAGTATGAACCCAGACAGACCCATTTCAAAAAGGAGAGAAATGGGCAAAGAACTCAAGTTGATTTACAAAGATACACAAATGGCCAACAAGTACAGAAAGATATGCCCATTATCATCAGTCATTAGGCAAATGCCAGCTAAAATCACAAGAGGGGCTGGGTGTAGTGGTACACACATTCCCAGAAACTTGGGAGACTGAGGCAGGAAGTTTGCAAAGTTCAAGGTCAGCCTCAGCAATTTACAGCCTGGAGATGCAGCTCAGCGGGAGAGGGCCCCAGTACCAGAAACAAACCAGTGAGGTGCTGGGGATACAACACAGTAGTAGAGGTTTGCTTAGGATGTATGAGGTCCTGGGTTCAATCTCTAGTGCCAGGAGCAAAAACTACAGTGAGGCCACTCCTCCCACCATGAGAGCTAGAATATTTTAAAAGAGGAAAATAAGTTGTCAGGGATGTAGAGAGCAGGGTGTGATGGCACACACCTGTAATCCCAACTACTCTGGAAGCAGAGACAGGAGAATCTCAAGTTCAAGGCCACTCTTGGCAATTTAGGGAGACCAAGCCCCCAAATAAAAAAGGGCTGGGGATGTAGCTCAGTGGCGAAACGCCTCTGGTTTCAATCCCCAGTACAAAAAGAAAAGGGAAGGGGGGGAAATGGCAGAAGTAATCCTTATTAATTCAATGAAAAGATTAAAAATAAGGCATAGTGGAATGTTTTTCACCTACGGAAAGGAATGACATTTTGGGTTGGGGTTGTGGCTCAGTGGTAGAGCACTTGCCTAGCATGTGCCTAGCATGTGAGGCACTGGGTTCGAGTCTCAGCACCACATGTAAATAAATGAATAAAATAATGGTCCATCAACGTCTAAAAAGAAAGTGAAAAAAAAGGAATGGGGCTGGGGATTTAGGTCAGTTGGTAGAGTGCTTGCCTTGCAAACATGAGGCCCTGGGTTCAATCCTCAGCACACACACAAAAAAAAAAAAAAAAAAAAAGAATGAAGTTTTGATACATGGTATGAACATGGAGGATCTTTAAAAACATGGTCAATGAAAACAAAAGATCATATATTCCCTTTATATATAGAACACATAATCCAGACACAAAGCAGATTAGTGGTCATCAGAGGCTGTGGGGATTGAAATGGGTGGTTAAGGGGTATGAAGGTTGAGGAAAATGCCTTACAACTTATCAAAACAATGGTTGCACAACCCTGTAAATGCACCAAATTGTTCATTTAAAAATGGTAATGAGTGGGCTGGGGTTGTAGCTCAGTGGTAGTGTTTGCCTAGCATGTGAGGTACTGGGTTCGATCTTCAGTATCATATTGTGTCCAAATATTTTTAAATGGTAATGAGCCAGATGTGGTGGTACACACCTGTAACCCCAGCTACAAGGGCAGTATTAAAAAAAAAAAAAAAAAAAAAAAAAAAAAAAAAAAAAGAGCTTCAAAGGACAAACTCAATCTGCAGTTAGGTCACATCTATGCAGCAGTAAGGAATGATGTGCAGAAATGATTCGAGGCAATATTTTATTGAGCTGTTCTCATTTCAGTATTTGGTTAATATTGACTTATTAATGTTCATCTTTCTCTCCAATAAAGCTCCTTGAGAATTTAGAATTGTTATGAATTAGTGCCAGGTATACAGAGTAGGTAGCTCACCAAATATTTGCCTTATTAATAATTTCCAACTGGCCAGGGTTTCTCAAGATGTGAGATGTACAGGGAAATAGACCCATTAGTATCATTTCAAAAGGGAAAGATTATCCACTCTATCTGATTACATGAAATTAATTGGAGTAAGCAAGCTACCTTCAACACAACTAGCCTCCATTTCTTACATATTCACAAATCTCCAAAGTATTATTTATCTTATTTTTGTTATTGGGGAATTCACTTGAGGTGCCTTACCACTGAACTACATTCTCAAGCCTTTTTTTTTTTTTTTTGAGGCAGAGCCCAAGTTGCTGAGGCTGGCTTGGAATCCTCCTGTCTCAGCCTTTCAAATCGCTGGGATTACAGGTGTGCATCACTGGGCCCCATGGAACTATATTTATCTAAATGAAATGTTTGTTATCTTTGTTAAATCTGGGACCTGCACATGCCAGGCAAGGGTGATATACCAAGGATTCTATGGTCCTACTGCTGTCGGCTTCTTTTTTCTTTTGGTGTTGTGGAATGAACAAATCCAGGGGTGTTTTACCCCTGAGCTACACCCCCAGTTCTTTTTGAGAATCTTGCTAAGTTGCTAAGGTTGGCCTCAAACTTGTGACCCTCCTGCTTTAGCCTCCTGGGTCGCAGGTATTACAGGTATGCCACTGCACCTGGTCTGGATTTTTTTTTCCTTTTTTTTGGGTACTGAGGATTGAACCCAGGGCACTTAACCAGTGAACTACATCCCCAGACCTTTATTTTTTTGAGACTAAGTTGCTAAGGTTGGCCTTGAACTTGAAATCCTCCTGCCTCGGAACACTGAGATTACAGGAGTGTGTTACCACGCCCAGTTGGTTTCCTCATTCTTGAGTGTAGACTAGGTATTTTCAGTAGTGTAGGTCTGCCAGATTCATCAGATCTTTGATAAGAGTTCACTGTTCTCTGATGTGACATGACCATCATCACACGCTAAGATGCTGCCACATCTTGTGAGGATTACACACCATACAGTGTGCTACAAAAGCAGAAGTCAAAAACTGAAGCTGAAGCAAATGCGTGGAAAAAAAATTCACTACAAAGCAATATATGTAAACTAACATTGAGCTGCTCCCAACCAAAAAGAAAAAAAAAAAAAAAAAAGGAGGCATTCAGTCAGTGTCTATATTTAACAAGTATCAATATCTAATTGCCTAAATTTTATTATTCCAACTGCTATGTAAAGAGAAGTGTCAGAGCCGCTTTGGGAATGTACTTCTGCCTTCAAACCAAGGTGGGAAGCCACGCACTGTGTAAGACAAGCTCATGGGTTACATAGTTCAGAAGGAAATAGTTGAGTCTCTTCACCAAAATTAGCTTACAGTATATTCCAGTAACACACACCCTAGTACTGCTTATAAATCAAAGAAGAAAGAACAATGCATTATATAACACATCCCTTGAAACAGGGAAAAAGAGGATTATTCTGCATGAATATTATCTTTGGCCTCCGCATCACTTTGTCCCACTTCAGATTCCACAGCAGCTGGGACAGGAACATCAACTGTTAGAGCATTTTCTGCCTCTGCTGCCAGCACCATGGCCTCACTTCCAGCCTCAGCTTCGATGTTGCTCTTCTCAGATGCTGTTCCACTGGGAGTCTGCTCTTCCAGTAGCTGTTCAGTGTGGAGATCGTTGCTGGCCTCTGCTGCATCCACTGGGCCTTGCCCTTCGGCCAGCACTTCACTACTCTCTCCAGCTGGCACTCCTTCCCCATCGACAGCTCTCACGGCTGCTGTAATCACCTCTGCTAAGACTTCTGCAGCCACCTCCTCAGGTGTCTCTTCCTTATCTTCACCTCCTAAATTGTCATCTCCTTCCATTTCAGGATCAACAGTTTCGTTAGTGAAAGGGTCCTCACCCTGTACAAAAGGAAACACACATCAGTTGGAGAGATGAGTGTGAAGGAGGCCCAGGTTACTAGAAGCTCATATTTTCAGGACTGGCAGAGTCCACCAGAGAATCTCTTAAATTCCTAACAGCTTCAAAAAAACACATCTTAGAAAATGTTCCCCAGCACTATTTTGCAACCTTTTTTTTTTTTTTTTTTTTTTTTTTTTAAATGGTGCGGGGGGATTGAACCCAGGGCCTCACATGTACATGCTAGGGAAGTGCTAAGTACCACTGAGTTATAGCCCCAGTTCCTATTTTGCACTTTTCATTCAAACATAACCATGAGGAAAAGTTTAAAAAGATGCAGGATTTCTTAACTGATTTAAAAAAACAAAACAAGTTAATAGGAAGACTATTTTTAAACTTTAGTTTTATTTAAGCTTGTGGCCCTTACATGAAGATTGTTCTCATTTTATAATTAAGACTCAAAGATCAGTAGCTTACTGGGCACAGTAGTGCACTCCTATAATCCAGTGGTTCTAGAGGCTGAGACAACAAAGCCAGCCTCAGCAACTTAGCAAGGCCCTGCTGTCTCACAAGAATAAAAACCGCTGGGGATGTAACTTAAGTGGTTAAGTGCCCCTGGGTGGGTTCAATCCCCAGTACCCCACCCCCTTAAAAAAATCAGTAACTTGCTTGAGGTCACATAGTTATTAACCATTAGAGTGAGGGTTCTAACCCAAGTCTAACTCCCTCAGAAATCAAACTTTTCACTAGCACTTGCTAAAATTGTCTACCCTAAAAGAGATAAACTAAACAGTATTCCTACAAAATCACAGCATTTTTTAAAATATGGTGCTTGGGCCGGAGGTGTAGTTTCAGTGGCAGACTGTGTGCTTAGTATGTGCAAGACCTTGCAATCAATTCCCAGCACAAAAAACAAGTGAAATCTCCTCAAAAATAACCATCTAGGGACTGGGGTTGTGGCTCAGTGGTAGAGTGCTTGCCTAGCATGTGTGAGGCACTGGGTTCGATTCTCAGCACCACATATAAATAAATACATAAAATGAAGGTCCACCAACAACTAAAAATATGTTTTTTTAAAAAAATAACCATCTACCTTGAACTTTTTTTGGGAAACAGGTCTATGTTGCTCAGGCTGACCCTCCCAACTCCTGGGTTCATACTATCCTCCTGTTTTAGCCCCTGAGTAGCTGTGACTAAAGGTATGCTGACACTAGCTCAGCTTGGATTTTTAGAAACAGCATCTCATCATCATTTGTACTTTATTTTTATGGCTAAATAGTCACTGTTTCTCAAGGTAAGAGTCAGCTCCACTGCACAGTAATTAACCAAACTGCACTCCATCCCCAGAGTTCTTGGGCAAGCACTGTCTTAGGAAATCCCCAGTTGTCACATAGCCAAGGTTGATGCATTCCAATATCCCTCAATTTTTCAAAATATTAAAAAATGGGAGTCTTTTGACTAAATAAATACTGCTCTCTGGGATATAATTCCATACTCATCCTCCATTTAAAGGTTTCTCCTGTCCACTGGATTTTAAAACACAAACCTTGAGGTATTTTTCCAGCATCTTCACTATGTGTCTGTTGTTCAAAACACTTTTAGCCACATGGAGACTTGTTTTCTTGAACTGTTCAGCAGCCAACTGCAAAGGGAACCAAACATGGATTTCTAAAATGCAGAGGAGCAAGAGAACCAGCCAGATTATGCCAAGCAGCCCTCAGAAGCAATTTGATACAAATTTTAATATTTGTTGATACAAATATTAAAATGTCAATGTCAGGCTCTAAGAATGAGAGAAAGAGCCTTTGGAACAAAGATGGCATAACCAAGTAGAACAGTTAAATAATCTGAAGATAAAACCAGAGACACACCACTTATCAACATACCATGTGAAGAAGCAAGAAAATTTACAATTAGAAACTATATAGACTAAGTAGGGGAAATGGGTAAGCCTTTTCAGCCCTTTGGGTTATATTAACTTCACAGTAAGTTTAACAGCAGAAGAATGCGTCAACCATCTGACCATTGTAGAGCTTGCACATTCACATACGAATCCCTTGCTTGTAGAATGCTTTTTTTACTCATTTTTAATAGTATTGTGGCATGGGTAGGCATCTATTGAAACCACCATTTACAAATTGGGTAAACTAAAGATAAAGATTTTAGTAGGGTGTGGTGGAGAATGCCTGCAATCCCAACTACTTGGGAGGGTGAAGCAGGAGGATTCCAAGTTCCAGGTCAACCTAAGCAATTTACCAAGACGTTGTCTCAAAAACTAAAGGGCTAGGTATATACCTCAGTGATAGAGCCCCCTGGGTTCAATTCTCTGTATAGAAAAACAGTAACGAAAACCCAACAACAATGCCACATTAAACCAGTAGTCCATAACACTACAGCCTACGGACCAAATGTAGCCACACCCACTCTATCACCTGTCACCAGACACAGATCCATGGCCTTGCAGGGAATGGGCTCTAGGAACCCTTCAGATCACAAAATTCAAAGGTGCTAAGGCCCATATATCAAATGGTACAGGCACTTGCATGAAACCTATGCATTGCCATATATCCTCCCTACACTTTAGATGACTGTGACAGAGTACCTTATACAATGTAAATACTATGTACATAGTTGTTACACTGATCAGCAACTACTTCAATCTATGGGTGTGGAAATCATGGATAAGAAGGACTGACTATATTTACAATCTGACTTGAACAACAACAAAAACCCTTGCTGTCCCTTAAGTTAAACATTTAGTCTCAGGCCCCATTAGCTCATAAGGAAACAACTTGTCTTAATGGCCCTGAGCCTCAGTTTACAGAAGTCAACAGTTATTCAGCTACTGGGGAATGTACCTGGTAGTTAAGAGAACATTCTGAAATCAGGACAATTTCAGTCATTCTATCTGATTCTAAGCAACTTATTTTCTCACTTTTGTGTGTGTTGTTGGGTGGGGTGTGGGGAGCGCGCGGTAGGGAAGTGTCAGTATATTTTATTTAGAGACAGGATCTCACTGAACTGTTTAGTGCCTCACCATTGCTGAGGCTGGCTTTGAACTCGTGATCCTCCTGCCTCAGCCTCCTGAGCTGCTGGGATTACAGGCTTGCACATAGGGTTACTCTTTTTTTTTTTTTTTTTTTTTTTTTTGCGGTACTGGGGATCGAACTCAGGGCCTTGTGCTTGCAAGGCAAGCACTGTACCAGCTGAGCTATCTCCCCAGCCCCAGGGTTACTTTTTAACAGAAATTGGGGTGAATCTTACAACTGATGAAATGATACTCAAAATACAGCAAGAGTCCCTACAGATTTGAGCACTTTGGTATGACACAGGTTTGAGCCCTACCTTCCAGGCACCTAAGCCCACATTAGAAGACTCACCCTGCGGTTATGGTTGTGGTCCACAGAATGCAGATGCCTTTGGAGGAGCTGGTGCTGTGCGGGAATCAGCATGTCACAGGCCAGGCAATGCGCAGCCTCGATCTTCTTAAAGAAGTGCTCCTGGCCAATCCCTGTGATGGAACCCAAGCAAGTGATCCCCTCTTACTGCTCCCATATTTTCTCCCTGCAATGCTCTCTAAGGATTCAGTTAGGACAAAACGAGAAAGGTACTGTCTATTCTCCCACAGCAATATGGGGTCAGAGCACCTGGCCTCTATACACAGGAATTGTGTCAAATCTTCTGATCATTACAATTCGTTACAATCCTCTCTTCGTAACAAGGGGGGAAAACCATCATATTGTTTAACATCACTCTGATAAGCTGTGATCTCCATTAGGCCACTCCTGGGACTTTTTTCCATTGGTAAGTGTTCTTCCCATGGGGCCTGACTTCACATTTTCAGCAGCCCTCTGTTAGGGACGACGCCCAGGCCTTCTACATGCTAAGAAGCACTCTACTTTAGATAAGCTACACCACCAGCCCCATTTGTACTACTATAAGGGTTACTTCCCAGACCTTATGATCATTTAAAATAACCTGCTCCCTGGCATCGAACTCACCTTTGAAAGGATCTGGTTTTGGTTTTGTGCTTTCCTTGTCTATCAGTTCCTGTCGCCTCTTCTCAATCTTCTTATTCCTGTTTACGATGTATTCCTAGAGGAGCGGGATATGGCACCAAATGAAATGAGAGGTCAATTTTTCTCACCTGCACAGAGGGTGGGATGATGCTATCTGAGAGTCCGGTGGCTGGAGCTCTCAACTGTACCTCTGACTCGGGGAGAAGAAATTGATCCCATTTAGGCCTCTCATTTCCCTACTGCTTCCCTTTTCTGCAAGGGATCGGATACCTGTGGAATAGTTAGGAAATGCTGCAGTGAAGCTCAAGTGTCCTTTACCTGGAGGAACTCTACCGTCTTGTCAGGCAGCTTGGTACTTATAAATCGCAGTGTCTCTTTGTGGAACTTGCTTTGCAAATGCTTCTGGATTTCTTCATCTTCGAAACTTCGAAACTTGCACACTGAACAGGCAAACTGAATCCTGAAGAAAGAACATGCAAAGAATAGTGGTGAGGCAGGGATCAGTGGTTCACCTCTGGGTACAGCTGAAATGGAAACGGAAACACAATTTCTGAACCAAGACCTCTCACTTCTTGCAGTGAGGCAGAGCAGCAGTTATCTGAACATTCCCCCTCACCATCTGAGGAACAGGATACAGCCTTGCAGCTATTTCAGGAAAATGATTCACACAGTAACTCCTTGACATATCAGTCTCTCTTTGGCCCAAATTCTCTAAGAGAGCACCCTGAGGTGGTGACTTTTTAGAATTGTGGACTCCCCAAACTCTTGCTGATTGCTTTGGGAACTTGGTATTTAACTCCATAGTTTCTGATGTGATTCTGTCTTTGGCCATCAAGATGACATACGACAATCTTATTTTACGTGAGGGAAAAATTCTGCACTGCACACCTGTAATCCTAGTGATTCAGGAGGCTGAGACAAGAGGATCCCAAAGTTCCAGGCTATCCTTGGCAACTCAATGAGACCCTGTCTCAAAATAAAATTATTAAGGGCTGGCATATAGGTTGGTGGTAGAGCACCTCTAGGTTCAATCCCCAGTACGAAGGGAAAAAACATTTCTGAAGACTCTACACAATTCAAAGCTCACATAACAGGCTGGGGTTGTGGCTCAGTGGTAGCATGCTTGCCTACCATGCATGAGGCCCAGAGTTCAATCCTCAGCACCACATAAAAACAAGTTATTGTGTCCACTTACAACTTAAAAAACAAAAAAACCAAAAAAATACACCTCACATAACACAAAATGATTTCTTCCTTGGGACTTGACATTCTAGATTCTTATAAACAAAAGTTTAGGCTCCTGTCATGTGCTTCCAAAGCCTCACTAAATGCAATCAGGTTGTATGGCAAGGGAGAGCCGCTTGCAGCCCCCCTGCCCTGCCACCAACCAAGTGAGAGGGTTAAGGGTGCAGACAGGTGGCATTCAGGATTCTTCCTCTGCCAACTCAGATTTCTGTTGGCTCCCTGCTTGGTTCTGATCTCTGACTACACTAAAGACACTGGCTTTTACAGACAACTCCAAACAGGAGTAAAGAAGACAATTTCATGAGTCCCATGAAGAGGGCTACCAGGAAGCTGCCAAAGAGAGGGAATTCACACCTCCCTACTGCAATTTTATCTCCTCTGTGACAATCTAAGATGATTGAGATTCGTGGTTACTGGTGTAGTCTAATAAGTTTCCTTTTTTTTTTTTTTTTTTTAAATAAAAAAGGTATTTGTTTCCATCTTATATGAAAATAGACCTATTTCCTGATCAGTTATCTTTTAAAAACCAAAGGTTTTGATGAGTTTCTGTACCACTTAGAAAGAAATGACTTTGTGACTTCCCAAACTCTCCTAGTCTTTTTTTCTTTTTTTTTTCTTTTTGGGTGCTGGGGATCGAACCCAGGCCTTGTGCTTACAAGGCAAGCACTCTACCGACCGAGCTATCTCCCCAGCCCCTCTCCTAGTCTTTCGCCAAGCATTTTTTTGCATGGGAAAATCACTGTCCTATTTCTGAGCTTTAAGGTCAAAGAACCCTGCACAGAGAAAGCCACAAAATCTGCATGGCAGGACCATGTATACATTTATTCTTGCTATATCTTATTCCAGAGGAGGTCTGGACTTGGACAAAGCACAAGTCACCTTTTTGCCGACTCTGCTAAATGAAGGTCACTTCCTGGGATGCCAAATGCCAAGCTAGGAGACAGGGCACCCCTCAGACCTGCTGGAGCACAAGGGAGACCCCTGCTGGGCATGTATGGGTCACACAGTCCTACCAACAAGGTATAATTCCAAATGTGAGACTGAGAAAGAAGTCCGCCTCAGAGGTTAATTCACCAAGCAAAGCAGAAACACAACTTCACCTCTTTTCCACATGTTCCCAACTGTTTTCGGCATTTTTTCTCCCAATGACTTAGCTAAGATTTCCTGACACTTTGGAGTCAGATCAAGCAAGACATTCCTAAGTTATGGAGCAAAGACAGGTAAGCTCAGGAGAGCCTAGACAGTGCCCAGGTCTGGCCACCTTCAACAAGGGATCTGTGCCTAATTCTTTGCCTCTGCCCATCTGGCTTCTCACCTGTCAGCTGCTCGGTCCCGCATCCTGTCTCTCCTCCTCTGCTTTTCCCGTCTCTTCTTTACTTCCTCGTCCTCCTCGTCTTTCTCTCCTGAAACAAAAAAGTCCCTTCGAGATGCTCTGAGGAGCCTGCAGAGGAACTGAGCTCCAAGGCCTTGTTGGGGGCTGCAGTTTGGCCAGCACACCCTATGGCCATGCCCGGCCTCTGCCTCCACAATGTGGCAGAGTCAGGACACCCTGATGCATTGAGGGCCATCAAAGGCTCCTGATGGGCAAGAGTCTTTGATGAGAACCCAGAGGAGTCACCTTACTCCTCACATGGCCTGACAAGGCTAGGATGGCATGTCCATCCCACACATATGTATCCCACCTGCTCTTACCTGCCCCAGTTTGCTAGTCAATCTGGTGCCCTATCATTGGTTCTTCTCACATTGTCACTTAAGAGAAAAGCAATTTTCCCCAGGTCCCGAGGCAGTAGCTGGAAGGCCCCCGGGAAATAAAGCAAGCTGCTCTACTGCCCTCCGGACGACCATTCTGTCAGCCTCATCTGAACTAGGGCCTCAGCAGGTCTGACAGTCCTTGCTGGCCCAAACTCTATCTTCCATTCACAAAAACCACCAACCTAGGGCTTTCCCAGGACTGTGTGGGAAGCAATCCTAGAAACAAAAATGGGAAGAGACCAATTGGTCCTCCCATCTGCCCCCTGGGGCCAGCGCAGGAGCTCACTGGAGAGCTGTGTGGCCAGCGTCCCAGTATGAGACCAGGCAGGTCCTGAGGCTCAGGGCCAGGGCTGAATGCTGGAAAAAGGTCGGATAAGCATCTGAACTGTGACCCCTACCCCTGAAGCCAGTCCCGATACTGTCCCACGAAGATGGCGACCGGCGTGCGCTGCTCAGAAGCCTCTCAAAAGGGCGTGTGGGACTTTTGGCAAGAGGTCACTGCCTGAAACTATGACTGCTGTTTAATAGCAAAGTCATCCCGGGTAGGTAGCAGGACCTGCGCGCAATAAACACGTCACCTTTGCTTTAGCATTTACCCGGCTACGTAGCTGCTGAACACTTGGTGTGGTCCTGCGCTAAGGACACAAGTGCTTCAATATGTGGGGTGGGGGGACCTCAGAGCATCAGCTAAACTTGAGAACCTAAAAGGAGAAGCCAGGCCAAGGGCCTTCACCAATTACCACAAAAGGGCCAGCCTGTGATCCTTGGGGTAACCAGTTATGAACAGAACAGGAAAAGAAACAAGTGGCTTTTGGGAGAACTCAAGCAGACTATAGCTCAGATTTCTTCATGTCCCTCCAAAGGGTATAACCTTGTTCTTTCCTCACTGCTTACTTTGGGCTCCTAGGTCTCCTATACCGGAGCTGATGAGACCTGCTGAGCAATGTGACTGCGTCTAGAGACCTGGGCCTGGTGTACCTGACAGGCTGCCCTCTACTACCTTACTCCCAAGCCCTGGTAGATATATGCTGTCACACACCAGCAGGCACTACAGGTGCCAGTATCCCCAGTAGAGACTGAGGGCACAGCTCTGGATTGGCGATTGACAGACTGGATTCATGAAGTCCAGAACAGTTCAGGAACCTGCACTGGCAGGAGGGAGACAGAGAAGATCGGCCAGAATGGGGGCCTTTTCCCTTAGGCTTCTGAGACTCTCCCTTCCCTACCACCACAAATGTCACAGACACTGAGACAGGCTCCACACTCTGCAGTGTGCATCAAGTAAGGCAAATGGATACGTTTCCAGCAAATACTGCCCCAGACATTTTGGAACAAAGCCTCAGAGTGACTGGCACAGCTTAGCCCCACCCAGCAGCCATAGCCCCTCTTCTACCCTGAGTCACGGGCCCCTCCATGCAGGCCTGTGGCATGCTCATAAGCCCACCCTGACTGGGTGATGGGTGGTAAGTGTGGGACAGACACAGGAAACTTTGCAAGTGACACTGGGTAATGCCTACCTCTCTGCCTCCCGGAGTCGCAGAATTCGTCCTCCTGAAAAAGGGCACATGCAAAGTTGGGCAGTGAGGTGGTACTTCCAGAATTCTCCACAAAAAGTCCAGCCCATGTCAACACCTGGTAGGTGGTCTCAACCTAGACTTAGGATGCTGTGCCACCAGGAAATGAGCCACTGTGCATCAGGACAAGCCTCAAGACTTGAGTGGAGTTTGAATGCCTTGCTGCTATTCCTGTTTGCCTTCAGAGGCTCTGTGATGATGACTTTTGTATCTTTAAGACACTGACCCTTTTCCAGTTCTTTCTAAAGCTAGAAAACTTGCCTCTTCGCAAATGCACACCTGCAGTTTTGTGCCCCAGAATACCAGGAGCCCATCTATTAACTGTAGGTTAAGAAGCTATGATTTGTGGGATGCCAATTCCAGCATTCTTAATTGAAAATAGGCTTTACCAAATTTCCGAGCATTTGTTTACATTCAGTATTCTAACAAAGCAGGTGTAGATACAACACAATGGCTCTGATACCTGAACAGAGCTGATGCCTTAGGCAGTGAGCCTAAGATTAAAGTAGCAATCAGAAAACTTGCAGAGCCATGACTTAAGCCATGGGTTTGATAAAGATCTAAGCCAGCTGACAGGAGGCAAGTGAGACTTGAAAGCTATGAAGTCACTGTCCTGAGAACCCCCCTAACCATCAAAAGAACCTAGAAGAAGCCTTCTCATACAAGAAATCTTCCCCAGGTCCGACCCCTCACATTCATCAGAATTTGCAGAACACAGGGAAAGTACCCTCCCCAGGTACATGCTGTGGTCCTAAGTACTGGCCTTAGAAGCCACTAGCCTGTGGTTAGCTGTGAGGACAGAAAGACATGGAGTTGGGTCAGTCACACGTGGCATGTAGCTGGCAGCCAACGAGCCTCCAGCATCTGCCTACTACTCTCAGCCTGCACAACCCCTACATTTACCATACTCATGGCTAGGTCCAACACTACAAGGACATAGGGCCAGGAACAGGGGCTAGGAGCTCTTTTTTAGGAAGACAATCACTCTTGTCAGAAAAATTTTATACAAACGTAGGTACAAGTTGGGGTTCCAAATCCACTCAGAGGTAGAGTGGAGTTTAGCAGGGCAGCTGATCCCACCTCTTTAAGAAGAGCAATAAAGGAAAATATCCCACTGAGACAAAAGGGGTTAGCCCTTAAAGGTGGACTTACACCCCTGAATTCTTCATCTCCTGACCGGAAGTCACCAGCTCCATCATCTGCCAGACACAAGAGAAAAGGAAAAGTCAGTCCCTGGGCAGATGGTGCCACTCCCTGTTTTCACTTTCCTATGCTTACTAAGCAGACCAACAAGTCCATCCTGACCACAGTAGTGGCCAGGGGATCATGGAGTTAACACACCACCCTTGATCTCCCCATGTGTCTACTGGGCAAACAACTGACTCATCTCATTCATCCAGTCCACCAGCCCCAGGGCATACCATTTTCAGAAAAATCTCCTTCGCTGTCAGCCCGAGCCAGTTTGGCTTCTGGTTCCTCGTACATGGGAAACTGCTTTCGCTTCCTGCCCATGCTGTCTGGTCCGAAGCGCTCAAACCCTCTCCTCCTGGGCTACAGATACAAGCACACCCCATGTACCACTTCCCTGGGCCATTAAAATATCCCACAGAAATGAACAGAGTTCTTAAGATCCGAGAACAAAAGCAGAAAACTAGAGAAAAGACCACATAGTTGAAATTCAAAGAAAACATGGTGCTCAACAAAAGAAGCCAAACACAAATGGCCACATGTGTGATTCCACTTATATGAAATGTTCAGAAGAGGTAAATCCACAGAGACAGGAACCAGATGAATGGTTTTCAGGGCCCAGGGGGAGGGAATAGGGAATGACTGGTAACTGGCAGAGGTTTCATTTGGGGTTGATAAAAATATTCTAAAATAAAATTGTGGCAATAAATGTACAAATCTGTAAACTTGCTGAAAGTGAAATTGTATACTTAAAAATAAGCAAGATCTTGTAGGATTTTTTTTTTTTTTTTTTTTTTACCTCAGTAAAACCATTAAGAAGAAAAGCCAAGAAGACCTGATGGAACTTAGTGCTTACCCGATCCCGAATCCGAGTCTGAGCCCGACCACATCCATAAGGCATAGTGTTGTCATAATTGCTTGCTCCCTGCATGCCCATCATGCCGTAGTCAGGGGCCATGGACTGGGAGAAGAGGGAAGGAGGTGGCCTGCTGGGGGAAGGGCCTCCCAGGCCTCGTCCCCCCACGTAGTTGAGCTCATTCCAGGAAACGGAGAGGGGTTCCGAGGAAGCCGGGGGTGGCATAAAGTGGTCATTGCGCATGAAGGTGCTGGAATTGCTCCGATCCTGGAAGCGGCCCTGGCCCTGGCCCTGGCCCTGGCCTCGGCCCCGCATGAAGCTATCAAGGGAGCCCCGCTCACGGACTGGGTCCCGGCAGTCGCTGTACTGCCCACCAAAGCTGCCATTGCGGTCGGTCCCCAGGTCAAAGTCATAGTCGTAACTATAGCTGGGGCGGTAGGGATTATGTTCGGGCAAGCAAGGCCTGGAGTCATAGGACTCATATGGCTGAAAGCGGAAGGAGCTGTGAAGGAAGCACAAATCATCAGGGGCAGCTGGGGGCTTTGTCCAGCTACCCAGACTATCCACTTCTACCCTCCCTCAGTATAACCTCAACACCTCCAGCAAATATGATCCCTGATATTCAGACCAACCAACCAAACCACTAAGCACCCCTCCTGAATACTATGAAGGCAAAACATCAACATTTTTTTGCAGTGCTGGGATGGAACCCAGGGCCTCCCACGTACTAAGCAAGAGCTCTACCACTGAACTATACCCACAGCCCCTCCCCACCAACACCCTCCAAACATTGTTGAATGAAGGGCATGGAGCCCTTGGCCATAGGAGCAGCATGAAGCAGAAGTTAGTAATCTGAGGTAGCTTAGCCAAGAACCATGCCCCAAACCCCAACTCAGAATTAACAACAAAGTACTACTGAATGCTTTGCTTCCACACCCCGCCACCAAAAGCCCCAACTCAGGAGAAAGGCAAGTAAGAGAGGGTGTCTGTTCTCATCTGCATGAAGGCAGGTAGGCAAGTCTCCCAGGAAAGGGCTCAGGTTGATATTCACCTCTCTCGGTCCTGCATACCCTCCCCACAGCTGCTGCTCCCGCCCCTGCCTCCTTCCTTGGACATCATGTCCAAACGCTGGTTGATCTTGGCAATGAGAGAATCGGAATTGTCGGTGCATGGCTCTGGGCCATAGGATGCCATGTGCATGGCAGGGCCCCCTGCTGCCAAGCCGCCATCATTGGCCTTGGTGGCCTCCCAAGAGGCTGGGCCATAGCTGTAAGTTGCTCCTGCAGTGACACTGGTGTTCTGGGCACTATAGTAATTGTAGTTGTCATAACCTATCACAAGAAAAAGGAAACAAGTCAGATCTCAGCAGCCATAAGGACTGTCCACGGCAGAAATGTGCAGGAGCACCCCCTGGTCCACCCACGAAGGAAGTGGTTTATGGGACCAAGTGCCGCTGGCATTACTCCACATTGTGCACATAACCTGCCAAAAGGTAGCAGGAAGAGGCTAGAGGAAAGAGCAGCCTCAGCTGAGTGGTGGGTTTTCTGGGTCAAAGCCTAGTAACTTGCTTTCCATCTCAAGCCAGAGGTGGCTGAGGGCCTGGGAGTGGCAGCTTGGGCTATTGACAGATCCGGCTCTGCTTTCAGAACACAATCACAGCCTCTTAAGGCTGGCTTCATCCCTAGGCCTCCACAGCACCTGATGCTCAGTATAGCAGCCCTGGCCAGCTGGGTCCTCAGAGCCAGGAAAACAACACTAAAGCTTGCTGATGGCCTGATCTGCCCAGGCTTCAGAGAAGCTGTGAGTGCAGCCAGGATGGGAGGCCAGGGTGCCTGCTCACAGGCCCACTTGCCTACCTACAGAACCTCATAAGGGCTTACCTTGCCAGCTGGCCACACCACTTCCATATGTACCTTAGGAGAAAAAAAGCACGCAAGAGCTTTAGTGGCAGAACAATAGTATCTGAAACCACTCTGGAGGGACAACTGTCATTTCACTCCAGAAGAGCCAAAGCTGCAGTGACCACAGAAGTGCTCCTGAGGCACCCTTGGTTACCCTTAGGCTTGTTCATTTGCTATAGAAAATAGGCTAAGCAACAGCATGGCATCTCCCCAACTTTCCACATGAGGACCAGTGAGGGAAAGAAGGCTGCAACACCCCCAGAAAGCTGGTCCACTGCAGAATATCAGCTGAGAAGTCAGCGTGGACACCAGGGAGAGTCCTTAAGAAGGGCCAGTCTCAAACTGGGCACTGTGGTGCAAGTACACCTATAATCTCAGCTACTTAGGAGACTGGGGAAGGAGGATCCTAAGTTCAAGGCCAACCTGGGCAACTTCATAAGACCCTGTGTCTCAAAATTAAAACCAAAAGGGGTGGGGGTTCTAGCTTAGTGGTAGAATGCCCTGGGTTCAACTACCAGTATGTGATGGGCTTCAATTTCACCAGGTGCTAGAGACCAGCGACTGCCAACCACACAAACAGGTTATCAGTGGAAAACCATGTTCTCAACACAACTGAGCAAGGGGATATTTGTGCTACAAGGGACCTGGGAGGCCTGCTTCTGGGACACAAGGTAATCTAAGAAAAGTAGCCCACTCCCACTGGTCCAGGCCCAGAAAACAAAGGATTCTGTGGAATAGGGGCTGGCAGAAAGCAAAAGACCCTCACCACCTAACAGCAATTCTGGTCCTCCAATATAAGACAAAAATCATGATTCAGACTCTAGAGCAGGGGTCAGCCAAAAGCCCTGGGCCACATGCAGACTGCTGTTGTTTTTTTTTTGTTTTGTTTTGTTTTTGTATTACTGGGGATCAGAATCCAGGGCTGCAAGCATGTTAATGAAGCAAACACCCTACTACTGAGCTACATCCTCAGGTATCTTTTAATTTTTGAGACAGGGTCTCGCTAACTGGCCGAGATCAAGACTGGCCTTGAACTTAAGATTCTCTTGCGTAAGCCCCCCAAGTAGCTCAGATGACAGGTGAACAGTAGTACACCTGGCCAACTGCTGGTTTTTGTACAGCCCTCAAGCTAAGAAAGGGTTTTACGCTTCTAAAAGGTCAGTGGAAAACAACTTAAAAGAACATCTCATTACATGTAAATTGATGTGAAATGAATTGCTTATCAATACAGCGAATCAACGTAAAATAAACTGGTTACTTATGTATCAACATTGGTTTATTAATTGAAACAAATGTAACATACTATATGTTAGATTTCTTTTTTGGGGGTGGGGCTTCTAGGGATCTAACCCATGGGTTCCTATATGCTAAGCATATGCTCAACTACTGAGCTACATCACAGCCCCATGCCAGATTTTTTTTTTTTTTTTTTTTTTTTTTTTTTTTTTTGTGGTACTGGGAATCAAACCCAGGGCCTGGTGCATGTTAGGCAAGCACTCTACCACTATATTCTCAGCCCTATTTATTTTATTTTGAGTCTGGGTCTATAAGTTGCCCAGATTGGCCTTGAACTTAGAATCCTCCTGCCTTGGCTTCCCAAACAGCTGGAATTATAAGGCTACACCCCCATGTGTGGCTCCTGCCAGATCTTAATGGAAAAAACTGTGCCTGGGTGGCGACTGTATCCACTTAATTCTATAAGTCTAAAGTTGTAATGAAAAGTAAAGTATAGGGCTGGGGAGATAGCTCAGCTGGTAGAGTGCTTGCCTCGCAAGTACCAGGCCCTTAGTTTGATCCCCAGTACCAAAAAAAAAAAAAAGTATATCGATCATATACAGAAAAAACAATCTCTGATGATTATACTCTCATCTATCTATTTACCTCCACCAAAAAATACATATTTTAGCCAGGTACAGTGGTACAAGCCTGTAATCCCAGCGACACCAGCGGCTGAGAGAGAACTCTGTCTCATAATAAAAAATAAAGGGCTGGGGATGCAGCTCAGTGGTAAAGCACCCCTGTGGTCAATCCCCAATACCAAAAAAAGAGAAAAAAGAAAAGAAAACTGTTGCTAAAATTAAGATTATGGGGTTGGGGTTGTAGCTCAGCGGTAGGGCGCTTGCCTCACATGCATGAGGCACTGGGTTCAATCCTCAGCACCACATAAATGGGTAAAATAAGGGTATTATGTTCATCTACAACTAAAAATTAAAAATAAATAAAATTAAGAATATTTCATGAGAATTCTGATATTCAAATTTCATATCCATAAGTATACGCTGACCTAAACTTATCCATTTGTTTATATTATCTATGGCTGTTTTTGTACTACAGAGATCACATGCCAAACCAGAGATACTTTTTATTTGAAACTTCCTCTTGACCAGGCAAGCATCACATTCAGCTCTTCCACACAGGCAGAGGACGTCCATAGTAACACATTAAGCAGGACCAGCTTACCCTGGGTGTTCGCAGGTCCAGCACTCCATGCCCCATAGCCTGTGAAAAGAAGACCCTGTGTGTTAAGATCTTATTTATCACACTAGAAAATGTAGGCTTTAAAGGTTCTCTGAGGAGTCAAAAGGGATGTCCTCCCAGGAGTTCAGTGCCAGCCTTACAGGAAGGCAGGAAAGCCACAGCAGCACCACCCCTCTAAAAGTCATCCTCCGACCCAGCTGGGCGATGTTTTATCACACTCCACCAGGTTAAAGTCAAATATGGAAAGGAAAAAAAAAAAAAAAAGAGAGGGAACCAGGTCTGGAAGTCACCCTGGGCAATCACCCTCAAGCCTCAATTCACAACTGAGGATGTCACAGGACAAGCTATGCATTAGGTCACAGTCCCCCATCCCGGTTGACCCACCCACCATGCAGCTGGGATCAGGCTGCCACAAGTACCCTATACATGAAAGAAACTTGAAAATCTGGAGATAAAAATTGTGCCCCTCCTTGGGGTGTCCCTTTTGACTTTAAACCTTCTAATGCTCCCCAGGGCCTTTAAGTCCCAAAATCTCAGCCTGGCCCTAAGGCATCAAACTGGGCCCCCCTTGTCCCAGCAGGTAGGAGTGTGAAAGTTGCTTCATTTGGGTTCCTGGAGCAGGGCACAGGAGGCTGGCTGCCCATGCCAGTCAAACGACTTCATTTCGATGAAGCAAGAAGGTAGCCTCCTTTACCAGATCAACCACCATCAGTAACTGAATGCCTACCATATATCTACACATGACATACATTCAGCAAATGCTGCTGCCCCTGAATGCCATTCAGAGACATGGGAGCACAGGCACAGAGGTAAGGGGTCTTGATTCATTGTTTTGCTGTGCTTCAGGTTTGCCCTCTTCTCACCTGTGCAAGCTATACCCTTCCGTCCCTACCCTATCCTGCAAAACCAAGCAGTCTTCCCCATCTGTTCAGCAATGAACACTAACCTTGGGACACTGCTTTCCTGTGCGGTACTAGTCTATCAATCCAATCTTAAAACACTTCCTCAGACAGATGAAATCAGGAAGGTTGCAGTATCTTAATTGATTCTGAAAGGTTTTGGGCAGTAGGAAGTGGGGGTGGGAGGTCTCTCTAAAATAAGGATCTAAAGCAGGATTACAAAAATATCTGGCGGGTAAAAAGGCAAAATACTGGAAGATCTAGCCTGACATTGAAAGGCCAGGACAGCCAGGCTAAGCCTCCCCTAGGGCCCTGCAGAAACCCAGGACATGTGCATCGCCTGATCTCAGAACCTTTCCTTCTGCAATCCCGGCTGCTGGGAATCCTCCTAGTTTGCCACCTCTCAAAATCCTGCCCTCTCCAGCAGCTGCAGCCAGGATCAGACCACTAAGTTTTCTGCACCAGATCGGGCCCCACCCTGCATGTTCCAATTGTTCCCTGTGGGCAAACTCGGCTCTCAGCACAAAGTAAAGGCCTCCCAGGAGGCTCATTCCAGAGACTGGAAACAAGGAACTCCAGAAGAGCGGCCCTAAGGCAGGCGGATACTTAAGGCCAATGGAGAAAGGGCACGTTTTCTCCTACACAACCCCTCGGGCCCTCTAGTCCCACAAGAGGATGCCTGAAGGAGAATGGCCAATCTGTCGCATAGCCCAAAGCACATCAGGTTTCCAGCTTTGCACATAAGATACTCTTAATTAAGACACCCAAGACCTCGAACTATGCAGTCTCTAGCTCCCACGGTCGACAAACGCCAGGCGGGCCCGCACTCTGCCCCGCCGCGCAGCACGGCGGGGCTGGCGGCGATAGGTCTGACCCCAAGCAGCTCAGGTCGCTTCCGGGACGGGTGCCCAGGCCTAGTGCTCCCAAGGAGGCCCAGCCGAGCCCCACGGAACGACACCGGCGCGGCGGCTGGGAGACAGGAGACCCCTGCACTGGATCCTTGGCTGCAGACCCCAGGCCCGGGCCTCGACCCCACGACCGGGCGCTGAAGCTCCGCCCCCTGGCGCCGCCATTTTGTGGCGTCTTCCGAAGAGAAAGGCGGGACTTCGAACTTCGAGGTCGCTAATGCCGGCCCGAGCTCCGCCAGGTCTTGGGGGTAAAAGCCACCCCGACGGCCCAAGGCGACCCCCGAAGCCAGCCGCAGCGTCACCCGTCGAGTCCTGACCGTCCCCCCGGGCCCTGACGACCAATCCGCACGCAGCAACCCGGGAGCGACTACGCCGAGGACCAATGAACGGTGCGCGCGCGTCCCGGCAGCCTCTCAGCAGGGCCGGGCCTGCGGCAACCGCACTTCGACTTAAAGCCCGATAATGCGAACCCTGTACGACGGTGGCTTCATTAGCCGGACACCTTCTCGCCCCGCGCCGAGCAGTTCATACTGACCTCCGTAGCCCTGCTCCATGTCTTCGACGCGACTCGCCAGCAGACCCTTTTTCTAGTCTTCCACAAGACGCATGCGTTCAACGCACCTCCCGCCGTCTGCTACTGGAAGGCCCGGTGCACACGTCACTCTTCCCGCGTACTACCATTGGCTGGCGACCTCGGAGGCCCGCCCCCACCGTTCCTCTTAGTCTTCCGGGTTGCTCAGGATGGGCGCCCACAGGATCTTGGGAATTGTGGTCGAGCTGCAGTGCCTCAGGGTTAATCCCGCGCACAGGCGCGCCCCGCTTCTCCCTCCCCGCCGCCAAGCTCCCGTGCGCAGGCGCGCTCCGCTCTCGCGCAGACGTATCGCTTCGCTCGCGCCCCACACCCGCCAGCAACGCCCATTGACACAAACTAGGAGGCGCATAGGAAGAACTTTATTAGGCTCTACTTCCAGCCTCGGCCACGCGGGCCGCACGGGCTCCGCCCGCCTGGGATCCGGGTCAAGGGGCGCCACCGCCGCCCTCCTCGTCATCCTCCACGTCTAGGCCCGGGATGCCGCGGATCTGGCGCTGCAGCGCCCCGCCCAGCAGGGGTACGACGCCCTCTTCCTCCTCATCCTCCGGTGGCGGGGGCGGCGGCGGCGGTGACGTTGTCCCGGGGGCCGGCTCAGGAGGCACGGGGGGCTGCACTAGGGCACTGTCTTCTCCCTCCACGACTCCCGCGGCTTCGCCCGGTGGCCCCTCGTCCAGGGCGCTGCCCTCTGCCTCCTCCTGCTCCTTCTCCTCCTCGGGACTGTCAGTGAAAGGGTTCTCTCCCTGCAGGGAGAAGCAAAGACACTGAAGGGAAGGAGGGCCCCCCAGAGCAGGGTTGGGGTTGGGGCGGGGACCAGTCCAAGGCTGGCGTCAAGACTGGTGGTGGAGGAGGAATGTGCGCCTTCACCTCACCTTCAGGTAGCGCTCCAGCTTCTTGCTGATGAGCTTGTTGTTGAGGATACTGCGGGCCACCATGAGCGAGGACTTCTTAGACTGCTCCATCATGAGCTGAGGGCAGGGCAGACAGGGCTGGAGAGGCTGCTCCAGCAACCCAGCAAGCCCACCCGACCCGACCGGCGCTTCTACACCCAGGGCTCAGCTCCACCAAAGCCTCTAACCAGACTGAGGGTCTTAAAGTGTACACCTCTAGTGTAATCCTGCGGCCACTTCACAAGCATGGAACCACTATCTGATCTGATCTCTTGCTTAAATGCTCCATCCTTCCACATCATACTTACTGTGTGACTGATTTAAAGAGAGAGAGCTACAGGTCTATATATATCTTTATAGGCCTATTGATCAAATCTAACTTCCGAGGATAAAAACTCTAGGGCTGGGTGCGGTGGCGCACGCATTTAATCCCAACAGCTGGGGAGGCTGAGGCAGGAAGATCACGAGTTCAAAGCCAGCCTCAGCAACTTAGCGAGGCCCTGTATAAAAAGGGCTGGAGACATAGCTCAGTTAGTAGAGTGCTTGCCTGTCAAGTACAAGGCCCTGGGTTCAATCCCCAGCAGCACAAAAAATAAATAAATAAATAAACAAATAAATAAATAAACAAATAAATAGGGCTGGAGATGTGGCTCAGTGGTTAAGCATCCCTGGGTTCAATCCCCAGTAAAACAACAACAAAAACCCCAAAAACCTCTAAAAAGTGAACAAATTTCAAATACCTATTTAAATGCCAAATGCACAACCTGTAGTATCAATACAGAGAATATAAAAACAGAAATACAGTCTAACAGTATATTTTAATAAATGATACATATCCCTTTAGGATTCCGAGAATGACAAAACACATGCAGTAATGGTAAGGCTGAAAAGAGACTGCTGGTGGGAAGAGCAATTGTTTACGTATTTTTTTGGAAAGCAGTTGTATAGAATGTATTAAAAGTAAACTCTCAGTAATTCCTATCCCTGAGTTTAATACCTCAAAACATGCATGCAGACTGGTTGTGGGTTAAAGCGCCTGAAGGTTCTTAAAAGGAGAAGTAAATAAATCATACATACAGCCCTTAAATGGTTCATCTCTCTGTGGCACAGTAAGAAAGGTGTGTGACTGACAGTTATCAAGACTTGAGTGTTGTGTGGAAGGATTTACAGGGAGAAGCTAGGTCATTTCCTCAGTGGTGAGAGACCAGGTAAATCTCACTTTCATCATCATAAAGCCATAAAGAGAAAGAGGATGAAGCCATTTTTGTCCTGTAGGAGAACAGACTTCACCTTAGGAATTAATTAAGCTCAGCCAACTCTGCTTATATGTTTCTGGAAGCCACATAACTTGCTGTTTATACTCCCTTTCCCATATTCACTTTTTTCTTTACACATTTTTCATTCTACTGCTTGGCAAGATATTAGCCTCATGCATGCTCATAACAAGTTAAAGATACACAGTCAGTAATCCTTAGCAACTGTTTCTTGCTGCCACATTATCCATCCCCCTCTAGGCATACAGATGGACACACTACAAATTCTCCCAACTGAGTCACATTTAATGTTTCCAGATTTTCATCAACCAAACACCACCAGAATAAGTTCAGTATTTCCAGGCTGGTGCTTTTATGCTTTTAATTCTTTTTTTTTTTTTTTTTTTTTTTTTGGGGGGGGGGGTGCTGGGGAATCGAACCCAGGGCCTTGTGCTTACAAGGCAATCACTCTTCTGACTGAGCTATCTCCCCAGCCCCCTGGTGCTTTTAATTCTAACCAAAAAGGTCACACTTTCTCCACCTGTATTAAAACAACAAAGTAAGTAAACCTGGTGAAGTGCATGCCTGTAGTCTCTGCTACTGGGGAGGCTTAGGTGGGAGGATCACATCAGCCCAGGAGTTGGGAGACTGGACCAGGCAACGTGGCTACCCTGTCTCAAAAAACAACCAATTGGTCCTCCCACCTTCTGTCAGCATTGGATGCCATCACTATGGGATATTTTTGCTTCCAGATGAAAGAGAAAATAATGTGTGCTGCTGCCCCTAACACTTCCCTGCCTACTAGCAAGCCTGAGAGTGGATATGCACCCTGGGCTACCTGCCCAGCACTCTATGAGATTAACTTGTCTTTGTCTATAGATTTCCTGGCTTGCTTAAGAAGGATTTCTTTAACATACTTAAAGCAAATGATCTAAGTTTTCTGGAATTTAATATACAGTATGAGGCAGGGATCCAACTTACTTTCCAAAAATTTAGAAAATGAATCATCACTTCCCTGCTTTATTGAAACATAGGTCTACAATCCATTTTTAATAAATCCGAAGTCTAAAAGGCTCTATAAAACAAATATTTTCCCTGAAATTCATTTGGTGACAAGACAAGAGATGACATTTCATTTTCTTGGGCAGAGGGGCTACCAGGGATTGAACTCAAGGGTGCTCAACAACTGGGCCATATACCCAGCCCTTTTTTGTATTTTATTTAGAGACTAAGTGGCATAGGGCTTTGCTAAGTTGCTGAGGCTGGCTTTGAACTTTTAATCCTTCTGCATCAGCCTCCCAAGTCACTGGGATTACAGGTGTGTGCCACTGTACCCAGTTTATTTCATCTTTCTTTATCCCACTTGTATGTCACTTGAATAATTACTGATGATTCAACTACCAGACTCTCAGATTCTGCTGGAGGCTACTGATCACACCATATTGTCTTTCTGGAACCCAAAAATTAACTCAATCACCTGGCCCTAAAGTTTCAGAGAAGGGACCTGCACAAATACTAAATTCTAAAACATACTGGGACCTTTCCCTAGATCTTGGTTGTACTTTTTATTCTAATGCCAACATCATTTTTTGCTGCTGGTTTAAGTTAAGTGACTTTGTTAGGGAAAAAAAAAAAAAAAATATATATATATATATGTGTGTGTGTGTGTGTGTGTGTGTGTGTGTGTGTGTACTTATAATAGATACACATATATAGGTCAATATACATAGTACACATAAATATAGAACATGTATATTACAGTATTTTCTTAATTAAAAAAATTTTTTTTTAACTATCTGTGTGAGTGTCTCTGTGTATGGTGCTGGGGATGGAACCCAGGGCCTCATGCAGGCTAAGTAATTTACAGCCCTACACCACTGAGCTACACCCCCAGACTTAAATAAAAACTTTTAAATTTTGAGGTAGGATCCTGCTAAGTCACCCAGGCTGGCCTTGGATTTGTGATTCTCCTTGCCTTGGCCAACTGCACAGCTGGGGTTACAGGTGTGTGCCACTATGCCTGGCTATAATGACCTTTAATATCTGTAAACTCATAGCTGCCCTTTGTATCATCTTTCTGGCTACTGTTAGACCTGGAAAACGGTCAGGCACAGAAAGACAAATATAGTATGTTCTTTCTTACATGTGGAAGTTTATAAAGCTAATCTCATAGAAAGAGAGAGTAGAATAGAGGTTACTAAAGACTAGAAAAGGAGTGCAAGGGGAGATGGAGAGAGGATGGTTAATGAGTTCATGGGCACATTTGCATAGAGAAATAACTTCTAATGTACTACAGCACAACAGAGTATTATTGACAACAATTAATTGTATATTTCAAAATAGTGTAGAGAGGATTTTGAATGTTCCCAATACCAAAAAAAAAAAAAAAAAAAAAAAAAAAATGACAAATGTATGAGGTGATAGATGTAACAGCTGTGCTGATTTGGTTATGTATTATATACAAGTATTAAAATAGTATACTGTACCTCCTAAATATGTATCAATTAAAAATAAAGGGAAAAAAATGTAAGATTCTAAACATTTTCAACTAATTCACCTGTCCCTGACCTAGATGATGGAAATTGCACTGTCCTCATCAATTGGGGAGAACTGGGGTTTGTTTTACTATTAAATATTAACTCCCCATCTAAGAACATAGTATGTTCCTTATGTTCCTCCATTTGTATCCTTAGAGTATTTGTAGTTCTTTCTCTTTTTTTTTTTTGGGGGGGGGGGGCGGAGGGAGATACCAGTAACTGAACTCAGGAGCCCTCAACGCTGAGTCACACGTCTCACGAGTTGCTTAGCACCTCACTTTTACTGAGGCTGGCTTTGAACTCAAGACCCTCCTGCCCCAGCCACTGGGGTTATAGGTGTGTGCCACTGCACCCGGCTTGTAGTTCTTCTTAAAGATGCCCTGCCTTTCTTTAAATCTATATTCCTAGATACTTCATAACTATGGTTACTGTAAGATTTTTAACCTTGTTTATGTTATTGGTTATTACTAGAATAAAGAAAACCAGCTACTTTTTGTATGCTATCTTGAATTCCACCTCCTCATCAAATTCTACTAACCTAAGAACAGTTTGCAAGGTGCAGTGACTAACATCTGTAATACCAGCTACTATACTAGCTACTCAGGAGGATCCCAAGTTCTAGGCCAGCCTGGACAACTTAGTGAGTACCTTGTTTCAAACAAAAAATAAAAAGGGCTGGGAATGTAGCTCAGTAGTAGAGTACTTGGCTTAGCATGCTTTTAGCCTTAGATTCAGTTCCCAGTACCATACACACAAATATATATATATATATATTTATATATATAAATATATATATATATTTATAAAATATATATATATATTTATATATATATAAATATATATATATTTATATATATATAAATATATATAAAATATATATAGGTCATATATATAAAATATATATAAAATGTATATATATAAAACATTTTTTTGGGGCTGGAATGACTCAACTTCTCTAAGAACATAATCACATTATTTGTACATAGTTTTCCCTTCCAGTATTTTATACAAAATGTTCTTTGATTTCATATTAAACCTTCCTTGCATTCCAGAAACAAATCCCAACTACTATACATCTGAATTACAGATTGATAATTATTATTATTTTCCTTGAGCATGTGTATGTCTTTAATTATAAACTAATCTATATTTTCATCTGGGTATCATCTTTAATTTTTGGAATTAAAATTTAAAAAGGCCTAAAAATTAACTAGAGAGTACAGTCTTTTAGTATAGCAGGTAGAAGAGCTCTGTGAATCCACTCGCCAATGAAACTGATGAAAATTACTAAGAAAAGTCTCTGAATATGTCCAGGGAACATATAGCAAATGAAAAAACACTTAACAAGGAAAAGGTATTAAAATTAAGTGAGAAAGTGTGACAACAGCTGTGTTTGACCTATTGCCTCCCTGCCCTCCCCAGCTCAGTGTGTTGGAAACTCCACTCCAGATAGTGCAACTAGGAGGTCAAGCCCCAGCTTCTACCCACCTCATCACAGCTGAGGACTGTAACAGGATGGCAGCATTTCTCATCCTGTCCCCACCTACCTGCAGCTGAGGCTAAGTTCTGAACAAGTACAGGTGAAAGATGATAGCTCCTTTCTTCTGCCCAGTTCCCATGCACAGAATAGAGATCTGAGAATACTGGGGCTCACACAGCCCTTGCTTGTTCATAAAGTAGAGGTCCAATGTCAGGAGAGGCAGACCAAGACCAGAAAGAGGCCACAGCCCACTCACTTCTCCTCATCTCTCCCGAAGCACCAGAGTCACTACTCAGAGAGAAGTACCTCTTTGTCCCCACCCTGAGTCTTGGCTTAGAGATTTTGCCCAGGAGAGCCTGGCCTTACACCAGTGAGCTCTTAATTTCTTTCCAACTTCACTGGAAAAAACAGAGTTTGAGACTTAGGACTCTCTCAAACAATGGAGGTTGTGGAGAAAAGGAACTGGAAGGAGACTGGAGGTCTGACAGTGATATAAACTAAACCATAGTCTAGTTAGGTTACCAGAGAGAATCAAAAACAAAACGGACAAATACAGCAAAGAACAGCTTCCCTGGGTTCAGAATGAATCTCAAACAATAACCTCAACAATCAATGCTGTAAAGGAGCACAAATCTAATTGGATTAAATTAGAGTGCAATTTATGCCCCAGGGCATTGTTGACAATCATATAGCAATCATCCAAAAAAAAAATGGATTGTAACTGCTGAGTACGGTCAGGGAGACAGAGACAGCCCCTACCTACAAAAACCATGTCAGGGTGGTTCCCAGTCATCCCAGGGTGACTGCACATTCCCATGGTTTCCTCATTCAAGGCATAATACCAGAGCTTCACAGTGTCGGAATGAAAGAGACCTCTCTAAAAGAGACCTTGCTACAAAAATCTGGCTAGTCACTAATCAAACACATAAACAAATATAACAACAAGATGCTGGATATGGGGGCTGGGGTGGGGACCAGTATCCAGACTTGTCACAAGAATATATTATCTAAGATGCCTAGTTTTGAACACAAAATTATGAGACATTGAAGTTAGGATGGTGGCAGATGCTTATAATCCGAGCAACTCAGGAGGCTGAGGCAGGAAGAATGCAAGTTCAAGGCAAGCCTCAGCAACTCAGGGAGGCCCTAAGCAACTTAGTGAGACCCTGTCTCAAAATAAAAAACAAAACGGTCTGGGGATGTGGCTTAGTGGTTAAGCGCTTCTGGGTTTAATCCCTGGTAACAACAACAACCACAACAACAACACCAGATATTGAAAAGAAACTCTGACCCACATTCAAGAAAACACAGGAGATGATAGAAACTGCCTGAGGCAATGAAAAGATGTCAACTTTAACAAAGATTTCAAAGTATTAAAAATGTTTAAGGGGGCTGGGGCTATAGCTCAGTGGTGAAGCGCTTGCCTAGCATGTGTGAGGCACTGGGTTTGATCTTCAGCACCACATGTAAATAACTAAAATAAAGGAATATACAATAACATTATTAAAAAATGTTTAAGTAATGCTTAAAGAAGTAAAAGGTATAGTGACAGCTCTTCAGACAGACATCAACAAATTAAACTAAATCTAAAATATAAATCTTGGAACTGAAAAGTATGATAACAAAGCTGGACAGTAGATGGCAACAAAATTAGTGAACCTGTAGCTCAACAGAGATGATACAATCTGAAAAACAATGATAAAAATGAAGTCTCAGACAGTGGTGTGGGACACCATTAAGTGACCCAACTTTTGCATAATAGGAGCATAAGAAAAAGGTACAGGAAAAAAATACTTGAAGAAATAATGGTTGAAAGTTTCCCAAGACGCATGAAAAACTTATTCGCACAAAGATCGATGAACTCTAAGTAGAATAAACACAGAGCTTCACCAAGAGATATATAACTAAAATGCTAAAAGTCAAAGACAAAGGAAGGGGCAGGGATTGTGGCTCACTGGTAGAGTGCTTGTCTAGCATGCGTGAAGCACTGGGTTTGATTATAAGCAACACATACAGATAGATAAATCAAGGTTCATCAACAACTAATAATAATATTTTTTAAAAAAGACAAAGGAAAAATCTTGAAAGCAACAGGAGAAAAACGAATTATTACTTAAAAGAGAAACCCAAAGGTTCTAAGCTACCATCAGGATAACATACTGAACGAAAAAGTCTGTCAACCAGAATCCTTTACTGAGTAAAAGCTATCTTTAAAGCAAAGTTGACCTTATGAAAAATCAGAACTGATAAAGCTGGGTGTGGTGATGCATGCCTGTAATTCTAGCTACCTGGAAGGCTGGGAGGATCCCAAGAAGTTCAAGGAAGGGAGGCAGGCAGGAAAGATGGAAGGAAGAAAGGCAGGCAGGCAGGCAGGCAGAAATTTCCTGTTAGTAAACCCCAGATAGTAATGTGAATATTCACTGAAGAATTTAAATTAATTACACATGCCTGTAATCCTAGTGGCTTAGGAGACCGAGGCAGAAGGATCCCGAATTCAAAGCCAGCCTCAGCAAAAGTGAAGTGCTAAGCAACTCAGTGAGACCCTGACTCTAAATAAAATACAAAATAGGGCTGGAGATGTGGCTCAGTGGTCTACCCGGAGTTCAATCCCCAGTACCAAAAAAAAAAAAAAAAAAAAAAAAAAGACATTATAAAGGCATAATTCTTTTCTTTCCTAAAATGGTTCTATAGATATATTGCAATTGTTTATCTTATACATTGCAGAAATGTTGCTAAAAAAGAACAAAGAAAGTGAGGGCAAGAGCATAACCACCAAATCTGGGAAACTACCAAATAAATAATCCAGTTTCTTCCTATAAATCAACTGCAAGAAAAAAAGGACATGAAGGAGGAAGCTATATATTGAAAGGAGTTTGAGATATAGCAACCATCTGCAGTACATGTTCCAGTCTGGGTCCTTAGTTCCTGATTTTTTTTTGCGGTGCTGGGGATCAAACCCAGGGCTCTGTGCTTGCAAGGCAAGCACTCTACCAAGTGAGCTATCTCCCCAGCCCTTAGTTCCTGATTTTTAAAAAATCCAAGAAATTTGAATGCCAGTTATTTGGAGATTTTAAAGTTATTACTGGGTACAGTGGTGCATGCCTGTAATCCCAGTAACTTGGAAGGCTGAGGCAAGAGGATTCCAAGTTTGAGACCAGCCTTGGAACTCAGCAAGTCCTTGTCTCAAAATAAAAAATTAAAAGGTATGAGGATGTAGCTCAGGGGTAAAGTGCTTCTGGGTCCAATCCCCAGCACCACACCAAAAAAAAGTTATTATTATTAGTAGTAATTATGATTTAAAACTCTCTATTTCAGAGCTAAACACTGAAATGTTTATTGATGAAATGATGTGATATCTGAGACATGCTTTAAAAATAATTGGGAAATAGGGGATGGGATAGATGGAGTTATGAAATGGGACTGCATGAGTCAATGAAGGGTTTATGAGAATTTATCATGTTATTCTGTCCTTTGTACATGTTGGAAATTTCCTTTGTAAAAGTCTTTTATAGAAAACTGACATATTAAATATACATTTGCTTTACGAGCAGAACAAAAAACCAACAAACAAAAAACAAATCAGGTGAGGGGAGCAAAAGTGTACTGAGCTATGGAAATGACCATAGATAATAACTCTACAGAAACACAAGAAGAGTATGAGAAATGGGAAATAAGACTAATATTATAAAATCTACGAAGACATAATCATTCTTCTTTCTTCAACTTCTTTAAAAAACAAAGTATAGAAAGTAATAATTACAACATAGTTACAGAGAAGCAACAATCTCCTTGGAATTAAAGTGTATCTGAAGTAGACTTTGAGATGTTGTATGTATAAAAGGTAAGATCTTCAGGTGTGGTGGTGCACACCTATAATCCCACCAACTCAGGAAGCTGGGGCAAGAGGATCACAAGTTTGAGGCCAGCCAGCATCAGTAATTTAGTGAGGCTCTAAGCAGTTTAGCAAGACCCTGCCTCGAAATAAAAAACAAAAGAGCTGGGCTGTAATGCAGTGATTAAGTACCCCTGGGTTCCATCCTTGGTGCCCACCCCCAGGGGGAAAGAAAAAGATAAGGCCTAGAGAAACCACTAATGGAAGTCAAATAAAAACAAGCCAGTGGGGGCGGGGGGAATCACTAGCGAGGCATGGCACAGGCCTGTAATCCATGCAGCACAGGAGGCTGAGGCAGGAAGATTACAAGTTCAAAGCCAGCCTCAGCAACTTAGTGAGGCCCTAAGCAACCTAGTGGGACCCTGTCTCTAAGTAAAATATAAAAAGGGCTGGGGATGTAGTTCAGTGGGTTAAGTGTCTCCGGGTCCAATCCCTGGTACCAAAAAATAAATAAATAAAATAATATAAAATAAATAAAATAAATAAGCACGATAAAACTAGGCATTAGAGCAATTGACAGACACTCCAGCAAATTGCAGTAGAACACAGATTTTTCTCAAGCACAGCAAACATTCTCTGGGATAGATCACATGCTAAGCTATTTTAAAAGGCTCATTAAGGAGCAGAAGATATGGATTCACGATAGAGTGCTTGCCTGGCACAGTTCACAAAGCCCTGGGTTCGATCACCACCACTATGCCCGCCCCATAAAAAAGCCCTCAGTAAACTTAAAAAACTGAAATAATACAATGTATATTCTCCACATAGAATAAAATTAGAAATGAATTTTAAAAATCTGGGAAATTCATAAATAATGGATAAAGCTGAACACCAAAATTTTAAAGCATGAAACACGAGCAGTATTCAGAGGAACATTTACAGCAATAAACATCTACATTTAGTAAATGGTATGAATAGGTAACAACAAATCCCATCATTATGTACAACTATAACACACCAATTAAAAAAAAAAAAAGAAGAGGAAAAAAAAAGAAGAAATGGGGGAAGAAAAAACCCAGCAACCTAAATGCAACACAAGCAGAAGGGAACTTATAAAAATTAGATTAGAAATTAATAGAGAATGAAAAAAGAAGAAAAAACCTCAATGAAATCGTTTGTTCTTTCAAATATTAAAAACATTAACAAACCTTCAGCAAGATTTACCAAGAGAAACAGAAGACTCAGATGACTAGAGAACATAACTACCAACCTCACAAAAACAAAAGGAACTGGGGCTGGGGTTGTGGCTCAGGGGTTGAGCACTTGCCTAGCATGTGTGAGGCACTGGGTGCAATACTCAGCACTACATATACATAAATTAATAAAATAAAGGTCCATCAGTATCTAAAAAACTTTTTAAAAACTAAAATAAAATAAATTAGAGAATAATACTAACAAAATATAACATCCTTTCAGGAAAAAAACCCCTCAACTATCATATTTGACACATGAAGTCCCAAGTTTTCAATTCTATGACAATAAAAATTTAATATTAAATTTTAAATTAAATTATTAAACATTAAAACATTAAAAATTCAAATATTATTTCAAGGTACCATAAGTGATCTATTTATTGCTCAATTTTTATAGGTGTTCTGTCTGGAATGATGGGACAAAATGGATAATGTTGAGAGACTGGGGTTATCCCCTTAAGATATAAACAAGACAAGGACATGCACACTCGTCACTTGTGTTCACATTATACCATAGGTTCTAGCCAGGGTAATTAGTGAAGAAAAGAATTGGCATCCAGTTTGGAAAGGAAAAAGCACAACTAATTCTGCAAATAACTGATCTTCTACCTAAAAAAACCACTAAAACACCATTAGAATTAATAAATAATAGCTCTTGCTTACCATGTGCAAGACCCAGGGTTTGATTCCATTTCTAAATGTATCAGATTCATTCTCAAATATTGTTTTTCTTTTTAACAACTACGGCAGGGGGGAGGGAGGGAAGCACAAGACTTTCTGAAAGCTACAAAACAGTTTTGAAAGAAATTAAAATCTACATAAATTCAAAGATATTCCACATTCATGGATTAGAAGACAATATTGTGAAAGTATACTCCACAAATTGGTCTAGAAAATGAACACAATCCTATCAGAATACCAGTTGGCTTCTTTGGAGAATTTGTTAAGTTGATCCTAAACGCATGGAAATTCAAAGGGCACAGAATAATCAAAATAATTTTGAAAAATAACAATAAAGTTGAAGAATGCACATTTTATCACTTCAAATCTTATCATGAGGCTATATATAGTACTAACATAATGATAGAACCGTGGAATACTATTTGAAATCCAGGAATAAACCCACACAGCTATGGTTCACTAACACTCAACAAGAGTGCCAAGATCATTCAATGGCAAATAAAAGGTCTCATTTCTTTTTCAAATGGTGCTAGGACAATTAGATATCCACATGTAAAAGAATGAACTTAGATCCTTACCTCACACCATTTGAAAAAACAAAATGGATCAAGGTCTAACTGTAAAAGCTAGAACCATAAAACTCTTGGAGAATAAATCATAGGGGTAAACTTCATAATTTTGGATTTATCAGTGGATTCTTGGACATGACACCCAAAGTGAAAGCAATAAAAGAAAAAAATTGACCTAGGTATGGTGGTAAATGCCTGTAAATTCCAGTGACTCAGGAGGCTGAGGCAGGAGGATCACAAGTTTGAGGCCAGCCTTAGCAACTGAGTGAGACCCTATTTCAAAGTAAAGTTTATAAAGGACTGGGGATATAGCTCACAGGAGAATACTCTTGAGTTCAACCACCAGTACAACATTCACACCCACCAAAAAAAGATTTACTATTTAATCAAGCAGTCCATTCCTAGGTAAATGCCCAAGAGAAATGAAAACAGATGTGCACAGAAGAACTTGCACACGCTGTTCCTGAGGGCATTACTTTTGTTTTTAGTATTTTTTTTTTTTTTCCTTTTAGTTGTAGATGGACACAGTATCTTTATTTTATTTATTTATTTTTATGTGGTGCTGAGGATTGAACCCAGTGCCTCACATGTTCCAGGCAAGCGCTCTACCACTGAGCCACAATCCCAGGCCCTGAGGGCATTACTCTTAAGAGCCAAAAGGAACAAACAATTTAAATACCCAAACAAATGAATGGATAAACAAACAAAATATGGCTGGGAGCAGTGGTGCAGGCCTGTAATCCCAGTGGTTCAGGAGGCTGAGACAGGAGAATCCCAAGTTCAAAGCCAGCCTCAGCAACTTAGTAACAAGGCCCTAAGCAATTTAGCAAGACTCTGTCTCAAAATAAAAAATAATAAGGGCTGGGGGATGTGGTTCAGTGGTTAAGCACTCTGGGTTCAATCCCTAGTACCAAAAAAAACTAACAAACAAAATGTGGTATATCTATGTAATAGAATATTCTTAGATTACACAAAAGAATGAAGTTCTGATACATGCTATAGTAGATGAACCCTGAAAATAGTGTGCTTCGTGAAAGATAGCAATCGCAAAAGCCATGTATGAAATGTCTGGAATAAGAAAACCTGTAGAAGATTGAGAAATGCGCCTGGTGGCGCACGCTTGTAATCCCAGCAATTTGGGAGGCTGAGGCAGGAGGATTATAATTCAAAACCAGCCTCAGCAACTTAGCATGACCCTGTCTCTAAAGGGCTGGTTCAGTGGTTAAGCACCATCTGAGTTCAATCCCTGGTACCAGAAGAGAGAAGAAAAGAAAGTATGTAGCAGACTAATGACCGTTTAAGTCTGGGAGAGGACAGGAGGTGATAGCTAAGGGGTATGGATTTCTTTTTGAGGTAATGAAAATCCTATAATTGTGGCAATGGCTTCTGATTATACAGAAATCTATATATAAACTAAAAACTACTGAATTGTACATCTTAAATGGGTGAATGATATGGTATGTGAATCATATCTCAGTAGAGCTGTTACTAAAATAATAACAAGTTTTCCATTCATTACCATAGTCCAGAACTTTAAAAAAATATAGTATTTTAGCTGGGTGTGTGTTACACACACAGTTACTTGGTAGGCTGAGGCAAGAACATCACAAGTTAAGAGGCCAGTATGGGCAACTTAGATCATGTCTCAAAGTAAATAAAAAGGGCTGGGGGTGTAGGTCAGTGGTATAGTGCTTGCCTAGCAAACATAAGGCCCTGGATTCAATCCCCAGGGATTGAAGGGATGGGGAGGGGGGATGAAATTAAACACACACACACACACACACACACACACACACACACACACGCAGCATTTAAATTCTTTTAGGATCAAGTACTGTCACTCATTACCCCTATATTGGGGGATGCACTGATTAAACCCAGGGCTTCTTGTATGCTAGGCAAGTACTCTACTATTGAGCTCTATCTCTTCTTGCTAAGTTGTCCAGGCTGGCCTTGAACCTGCTATCCTCCTTCAGCCTCTTGAATAGCTAAGATTATAGGAATATACCACTGTACTCAACTTCCCCTAGATTTTTTCAAAGACTTTAATAATGCATGTATTCTGTACTCTCCACTGTCTGTCTTCTCTCTCCCTACCCCCTCTATCAGTTCCCAAGCTAAGAATCTTTCTGGGCAAGATCCATACAGCTTTTCTGTTGCTAAAGTCAATGGACCCTTTCCTAATCTTTCTAGCCCCCTCAGTGATATTTGCCAATACTCAATCTGCAACTACCCAAGCCAGACCCCTGGATGAGAACTGCTGCACTGAGGAAGACCGGAAATGAGGTGGGATGGGTATGGAAAAAGAATGAGAGATGCTATTTCCTATGTGCTCCTTAGATGTTAGCAACTCATAAATCCAACAGGTCTTATTCTGATTATAGTCACATCTCCCTTTAGTTTAGAACTGGTCTTGGGCCTCTGAGCTCTCTCCCTACTGCAGTCCTACCACATCACCTGATTTCTAACAGCTACCTTCTATCCAGGCATGTCACCCCTTCAACCAGGAAACACCTTCTCTGGCCTCAGTGCTAGGCACTCCAGATATGCTAGCAAACAAGAACACAGTCATTTCCTTGCCAAATGTGCTTCTCTTTCTGAAATAGATATACCCAACCCCTTGCCATGCATAATCTCAGCAGCACCACTGTTCACTCAGTTCCCAGAGTCAGAAACCTGAGTCATCCCTGACTCCTGGTCACTCCCACAGGCCAACCTCCTATTCCTGTACTTTGAAAGCTCTCCTCTCACCCTAGATTATAGCAGCCCCTCATTGGCCTCCAACTCCCTCCACAGCAGGTGCTGAGGTCTCAAGGTCAACATCAACCCTAGTTTTGTCAATCACCCACCACTTGAAAACTCTGCCACCTGCAGAAACAAGTCTGAAGCCTTCAACATAGCACATATGAATCTCTGAAGTGCAACCACTGCTCCAGCAACAGATGCAACGTACCCTTCTCCATCTCTTTTCTGAACCTAATCTGGTGGTTGGTCCCTAGGCAAATGGAGGTCTTCACATCTCATGGTGTACTGATCCTGAAGACCCAGCTCAATATCACCATCTCCCAGGCCACATCTCCATCTCCTGGCTTTCTCTATGTAATCACACTAATTGCCCTCGGCTGGAAGTGTCCTTATCTACTGCCCCCTGCCTTCCCCTCTCCTCATTACAACCGCAGGACCTTCCCAGAGGCCTCATTCAGTTCACCCACAGGAGGGAGGGGCCACCTATGGCCACTCACCCTGCGGTTCCTGTTGTGATCCATGGTCTTGAGGTGCTTCTGGATGATCCCAAATTGCATGGGAATAAAGAGGTCACAGGCAGCACAGTGGGCTGCCTCCACCTTCTTCACAAAATGCTCCATGGCAATTTCTGTAGGGGGAGAAGGAGGGAGTCACCACTGGTTTCAGGTGCCTAAAACAAACCCAGAAGACTAGGAAAAATATCAGGCCAGCTTCTCAGCTTGATGGGACCAGGCTTTTCACACTGACCCTTCCAGAGGAACAAAGGGGTATCACAATCCTGTACAGAGAAGCAGAGGAGGGCAGGCCAAGGTGCTGCCTGGTGGGAGGTGGGATGGAACCTCCTCACCTTGGGTCAGATCCTGGTCTCGGTAGATCTGCTGGATCAGACCATCAAGATCCTCCACAGTTTTTCGGAGCTCCTCTGTCTTTTTGGTTTTGTTGGTGACATATTCCTGCCAGAGACATGGAATTTCACATAGGCTGCCCTGTGTCACCAGGGGCCCAAGAAATCAAGAGGCAGCTATGCTGCTCTGAAGCTCACCTGCAGAAAGTCAGCCGTCTGCTTAGGGAGCTTGGTGCCTACATATTTAAAATGCTCCTTGTGGAACTTGCTGTCAAGGTGGCTGGCCATCTCATCCTCATAGAAGGTCCGGTATTTGCAGAGAGAGCACACAAACTGGATCCTGCCACAGGAGGGAAACAAGCAGCTGAGGCTGCAAGGGTCCCAGGGAAAGGTGCTGCCGCCTCACCCATCCCAGCTGCAAGCCCTGAAACAGGGCTTGCTCATGGGCCTCTGAAGTGCGGTCCCAGCAGAGGGACAGGCTGGGACCAGGAGGGTCGGGAGCAGAAAGGGAGAGTCTGCAGGCTGCAGTTATTGCAACGTAGGGGCAGGGGAGGAGCTCTTCCTTCCCACAGGCAGGAGGCTGAAGCCTGAGGCAGCAGTTGCTGCAACAGGCAAGGAGTCGCTGGAAGGTTGCCGGAGGGCCACTCTACCAAGGCTGGGCAGCAGCTTGTGCACTTGGCCCAGGTGGGGACCGGAAGGAAGGATGCCCTGGCGTGAGCCAGGTGGCCCTGAGGCGCAGAATGGAGTACGCAGTCCCGAGGCAGGGCCCGAAAAGGTGCTGCATCTTCCTTCTGGGTTCTGGGGAACTCAAAGGCCCAGCCCATCCTCTGCTCAGAATGCTTGGGGGTGGTGTCGGGAGGGATGGAAGGCAAGCAGGCCTGGGCACCTGCTGCCTCATCTTCCTCTTCCAAGAAGAGACCAGTCTGAGCTGGAAGGAGGGCGCCTGCCCGGCCTGCCAGAGGGCAGCCTGGAGTCACCTGGGCGAGGTGCTCTGTCTGGGCCTGGTGTCCACAGCAGAAGCCCGGGGTCTGGGGCCTGGGCTGGAGCAGGCCGCCGTGGCAAGGGGCGGAGGAGGCCAGCCGCCACCGAGGCCTCGGGGCAGGTCCCTACCTCTGCCGGACGTCCTTATCTGGGCCACGGGGTCAGCTTTGTCTGGAGAGCCCAGGGGCCGGGCGCCGGCGAGGCTGAGGAAGGTCCAGCAAGAGCAAGAGTCTGAGGCGGAGGAGGCAAGCGCCAGTGCGGGAGCCCTGAGGGCAGACAGACCCGACCAAGGGGCGTGAAGGGCTCAGCCACAGACAGGCCCGGCCTGACAGGGCCGGCGGGTAGGGCAGAGGGCAGGCCCGAGGCTGCCATAGCCCACAGGTGCTGCCATCTCTCCTGAGCACGGCGGCGGCCTCTTGGCAGCTAGCTGGGGTGGCACAGGCGCCTTGGACCTTGAGTCTCTGATGAGCTGGCCCCCTCCCTCAGGGGCATCGGGCCCCCAGTGCACCTCGGGGCTCGTGCGCTGAGTGACCTAGCGCTGGAGCTTCTGGGCAACGGTGCTGAGCAGTGTCGGGTCTCAGGCCACAGATGCCAGCAGTCGCCAGGCGGCCACAGAGGGGCAGGGTCCATGCACGGCTGAGCAGGTGGTGGCTCCCAAGGGAGGCCAGAGGGCGGCGAGATGGCAGAGCTATGGCCCTGCTCTCCTGGCGGCAGCCCCAGAGTGAGGCAGAGGCAAAGGGATGGAGGGAAGCTGGTTACCTTTCCACCATGCGGTCTCGCTGCCGCTTTTTCTGTTTGTCCTGGCTCTTCTTGCTTGCCTGCAACTTGCGTTTGGCCTGGCCATTCTCATCCTGGGTGATAAGGCCCCCTGTGGGAACAGAGCAACACAATCACCAGCTTGGTTCTGCCACAACAGGGCAGGCCCTAAGGCCTCTGGTTGAATCACCCGCTGTCCATTCCAGAGGGTCCATCTGAGAGTAGTTGTTCACACAATGCCTTTGGCCATGAGCAGGGCTGGGTACCCTGGGCTGGATAGGAAGTGGGTTTGGCCTAGGCACCAGGAGTGGGGGTATACACGCCGAACCCTCTGCTCTCCAGAACACCCTCACTCTTTGGAGTGGGTCACGGGGAGGCTGGAAGGCAAAAAGAGGCTGTCTCGGAGGGGACACTGGCACATGTTCAGAGAGGCCAGGTGGTGGGACGCAGGGAGGCCGCTCACATGGCCCTGCCCACCCCCCACCGGGCACCGCGGCAACAGTGGGCTGAGGCTGGATTTACTGGTAGGTACCTGCTGGCGCTCATCACTCAGATGGGGGGACACGGACTCCCAACAGGGGCTGGAGAGGCGCTAAGGGAGAGGACACGCAAACCAGAGCCGTAAAAACTGCACCGAGGGTCCCAACTCAGACACCAGCCACTGAGGACTCGGAACTGCACGTTACCAAGGGACCAATAGCAGGGGGTGTGCCTAGGGGTTCCCACAATTTTGCCTGCGGCCCCCACTGGAAGGCAAAACCAATACGCTAGACAAGGACACTGCCATCCATGGCCTCCACCTGGGAAGAACAGGGACAGGATGGGAAGGGGGAGGGGAGGAAGCAAAGTCCCTGCCAGCACATACCCAGCCCACCAGGCAGGTCCCAGCCAGCCACATTCCTGCCACAACCCTGCCCTCAGCTGGATCCTTCCCATTATGAGTACCTGAAAAAGTCACCTAAAACCCAAGCCCCCTAGAAGACTCACCTTTCTCTGAATCTTCTTTGCCTTCTTCTCTCCCATCCTCTTTTCCTTCCTCATCCTCTCCTTCCTAATATAATTTTAAAATCCAAATTTAAAGTGTGCAGTTACTTATAATGACTCTAAAAGACAAGACCCAGGGCCAGAAGCCTTACAACCTCCTGCTAGCCAGAACACAGAGGGAGTGTTCCACCATTTCCCACGAGGAAACATGCTGCTGCTTAGGCAGCCTGCACTTTCTACCAGACCACACTGCCTTCTTGTGCTGATCACCCACCACCTGTGCACACAGGTGACAATACCACCTAGGACTCCTGTGGTGGGGCCTGCACTCAGCCCAGTTTGGTCTTCACAGACCCCACCTGCAGGAAGAAAGAGCTCAGGGCCAGGGGCCACTTACTGCTCTGGAGCCTTTTTCCATAGCGTCGATACCTTCAGTCCCCTCTGCGGTTTCCCCCTCAGTGCCCTCATCTGTAAGGACAGAGAAGGCAAATTCAGCCCAGAATCTCCATGGAGGAAGGGGAAGAAGGCAAGGCCCCATGCCACCATGCGCACCATTGTCTGAGTCACTGTTTTCTGAGCAGTCTGTCCGGGTAGCTTTGCTGTCCGGCTCGTCAGGACTGCCACCCTGCTTTCTCTTCTTCTTTTTGGTCTGAACCAGAAAAAGAAAGCTGGGTCAGAGGGGATGGATCTACTCCAGCCATAGGTCAGGAGGGGTAGGCTGCCTCACTTACCCGGAAATCAGCCGTAGTCCAGGTTTTCCAGGTTCGCCTCATCTGCTTCATGCCATTGCCAAATCCAAAGCCAAAGCGGGAGCCACCTGGGAAGGCGCCCCCGCCACGCATGCCCTGGAACATGCCATACTCAGGGATGATGTTCTGGGAGAAGAGGGAGGGCAGCCGGGAGGCACCAGGCATGCACTGGCCCCGGGCCCCCATGGGATCTTCCCACATGCGCCCATAGCCCGAGGCCATTGGCCTGCCGCTCCGGGCATCCCGGGCCCAGCCCTGAGCCCTTGGACCAAAGGTATCGCCGCCACGCATGCGGAACTGGTCACGGTAGGCATCATACTGGCCCTCATAGGCCATTTCCATCTCAGGGTCAAGCTCGCCATAGTCATAGCCCGACCGGTACAGGTCTCGCTCACTCAGGACAGCCCTTGAGTCACAGGCCTCATAGGAATCATATCTGCAGAGACACATGGCAAGCATCAGGCAAAAACCCCTCAGAATCAATTATGTTCAGCTGGCTAAAGGCCAAGCCAACTGCTCCTGCCCTCCCTTCAACCTCCCAAACATGGGACAGGAAATGCAGCTCTAGTACCCACCCTGCCCAGTCAGGGAGACTCAATGTTCAGAAATACCAGTTAAAATATTCTGGACTCTCAAGAGCAGAGAATATTAGAAGCAGGAAGGACCTCTTGGCTGACATCCTCATAGGGGCCTCACTTAGGGACCCTAAGAGGACCAACACCTAGCACGAAAGCTCTAATCCAAGTCATCTCTATGAGGGGCAAGGCTACACCCATGGTCTTTCGGAAACCAAACTCCATTTGTGATGGGCACAATGCTCAAGGCTGCTCGTCAGGGGAAGAGTTAAATATCCCAGCACACTAAACACTTAGCCAATTGAGGCAAATGATACACACGAGAAGCAGTGCAGATCTCATCCTACATGGCTGGGGGGGAACCCATGAAAGCCCTTCAAAGCCCCTCATAACCCAGAAGAAATGAGATAAAATGGTGAATGTTTCTTAGTAAACATTGTGACCTTGCCAAGGTGCCAGAAAAAGAGCTGTAAACCCTATGAAGCAATTGGGAAGGAGGCTAGGACTTCTAGCCTGGAGAGTCAGTTTAACCATCGTGGTAGCCCATGCCCCCAGGGCCTACACCACATTCACCTCACATGCACAGGGGTACCTCCTTACACTCTCCTCCCCAAACCCAAGTCATTAGGAGGCTCCAGCAGATGGAAGAGAAGCAGCCCTGCTCCCTGGGCTCCAAGCTATGGCAAGATGGCACCCTACAGCAACTCAAGTTCATGCAAGCAAGTTCCCTTGCTCCCTCCCCCAGTGACCCTGGGGCCACACTTGGCCATACCAGTGACCAGTCAGGCCCTTCCTTGTTCTTCTCACTAGGGCAAAGGACCCCTGGATGGACACCAGTTCAATCAGTGACAACTGCCCATACTGATGGTCTGCAGTACAGCAGATCAGGGTGTGAGTCCCAGTCCCACCACTTAGTCAATGGGTGCCACCTGGCAAGGGGTATGACCTGACTGCACTTCAGTTTCTCCATCTGTAAGATGAGAACAGCAAGAGTTCCTCACAAGGATGTTTTCAACGGGTGTACATTTATTTATAAGGTATTGAAAAATGACCAGTAAGTGTCCATGTCTGTCCATCCTCTATACTGGGATGGCCTAGCTCACAGTGTCAGTCCCAAAGGCTTCTCCCACCCTTCATACAAAACCCAACCTGTCCTTGCCCTGTCTTGCAGGATGCAAAGTCTAGACTGAACACCAAAGGGTTGTCCGGAGGAGAGGGGCCACTGAATACTCTGCTCCTGAGGAGCTATCTTGTGAGCACAACGCAGTCAGGTCAATCTGAACTTGTTCCCTGCCTGAAGCTAGGGAGAGGCTGACCATGAGAGTGACATAGGTCAGAGAAAGGAAGTACAATGGATCCCACTGGGAGCAGAGCATCCAGCAGAACAGAGCAAGGATGGAGAAAAAAGTCACAGAGGCGCATTCAAAGGAAGATGCCAGCAGGCAGCAGATGCCCCTGCAGAATCTCCACTCCTAGGCAAGCCCCCACTCACCTTTCTCCACCTGAGCTGTACACTCCTCCTTGTATCATGTCTGTCTCCAAGTGTGGAACCATATCTAAGCGCTGGTTAATTCTGGATAAAACGGAATCGGCACTGGCGCTACCCGAGGCACTAGGGTTTGCATTTGTGTCAGAGCTAGGCATTTCCCAAGAGTTTGAAGTGGCCATACCATACCCATAGTTGGTGGTGTTATCCTGGCCATAGCCATAGCCATAACCATAATTCTCGTAGCCTGCAGGGAGGGAAACAGAAACAGACAGATAGCAGGGCAGGGAGGAGGAGAAAGACAGAAACAAACACAGAGAAAAGAGTCTCTCTGTTATAAGAGATAAGCTTGGGACCCTGGGTAGGCCCTTGGCATTCCAACAAGGGCCTTCTGTGATGCAACAGCTGGCCCCAGAGACAACCAAATGCCTCTTTGGTCAGGCTGGGAGTGATAGAGAAACAACTGGTTCAATTCTGAGGGAGAGGAGTGTGGTTGTAGGAATGATACTTGCCTCTGTTTGTCCCAGAGTTCCAAGTTCCATATCCTACAAAAAATAGAAGGACAATTACATCACAATCACTTACAGTACAACTTGAGTGTTTTTTTTTGGTGTGTGTGTGTCTGTATGTGGTGCTGGAATTGAACCCAGGGCCATGTACACGTGAGGCAGGCACTCTACCGACTGTACTATATCCCCAGTCGGCAACATGAGTTTAACTCAGTTTAATTCACAAATGAAGATGGTTATTCTCAGAACCTGACTGGTTATAGCAGATTGGACCTCCTCTAACTGAGATAGTTGCCTCATGCTAGACAGCCCCATGCAAACGCACCAGGCTACCTGTTGCCCTGGTCCCTGGCCTCCTGTAGCTCTGAGCTTTTGGTATTTAAGGAGTCTCCTGTTCCCAACATTCTCAGCCACTGAATTTGTCTCCTACACTCCAACCATGCAAAGCTAGAATTAAAAGAAGACACCCTTCCACCCCTGCCTGCTAAGTACTAATTAGAGAAAGAATAAAACCATTTACAGTGTCTTATGTAGACTGCAGCACTTGCCTAGCATGCCTGAAGCCCTGGGTTCATACATTAGATTGATAAGAGAGACAGAGGTCATAGGCTGTTGGGCAAGAGGCAGCTAGCACAATCCATATCAATGCTGAAATCATGTCACTCAAACAACCTATCAAGCCATGTGGAGCAGGAAAACAAACCACCCCAGACCCAAATGTCTGCCTTAACAGGGAGGGCCAACAAGCCCTTGAAGTATACAAGTATGCTGTGTGGGAGCCCATCACTGAGGGAAAGACTAGAAGCAACTCCTAGCTTGAGAAAAGCCACTGAAAGAACGATCTGGATTATTAGATGAATTGTGCTCTGGATTTGATAGTAACACATGGTAAAAATTTACTCCTTCAGAAGCACAAAGCCACTAACAAATGACAAGGGGAACTCTGAGTAACCAGACCATGGATCCACCTTAGAGGAGCACATGAGAACAGGTAACTCCACTCCCAGTATCTCTGGTGAGACCGACCCTCCAGTTCTCTCCTAGTACATGAAATCTCTGCCCGCAGACGGTAAAGACAAGCTCACCCCAGAGGAGGGGACCAAAGCTTGCTGAAATGGCAGCATGATGAATGGCAGAATTCAGACTACAGAAGAGAAACAGTGAAACTAAAAAGATGAGCCAGGTGCAACCCAACAAACAAAGAGAATGGAAAGGTGTCAGAAACTAGCCAAAGTACTCTAGATGACTGCTACATGTAACAAACCATAGGTAAGGGCGAGCCTACAAAGAAAAAGTCCTCTTTGGCTGTGGAAACCAAAACCTTGGTTCTATGCAACAAGCATTTTTTTTTTTTTTTGGTACTAGAGATTGAATATATATATATATATATAATATATATTATATTATATATTATATATTATATTACATAATAATTATAATTATATAATAATTATATATTATATAATATATTAAATAATAATTATAATCATATAATAATTATATATTATATAATAATTATATATTATATAATAATTATATATTATATAATATTTATATATTATATAATAATTATATATAATAATTATATATAATATTATATATATTATATATATATAAAATATATATACATTTTTTTTTTTGGTGCCAGGGATTGAACCCAGGAGGCAGTGTCTTACCAAATTGCTTAGGGTCTCACTAAGTTGCTGAGGCTGGCTCTGAACTTGCAGTCCTCCTGCCTCAGCCTCCTGAGCTACTGGGATTACAGGCACGCACCACAATGCCCGACTAAATTTATAAATATATCAGATAAAGTCCACAGTAGTAGCACATGCTTGTAATCCCAGTGACTCAGGAGGCTGAGGCAGGAGGATCTGAGGCCAATCTCAGCAACTTAGCAAGTCCTTATCTCAAAATAAAAAAATAAAAAGGGCTAAAGATGTAACTCAGCAGTAAAGTATCCTGGGTTCAAACCCAGGCAGGATTAAAAAAAATAAAATAAACATATCAAATACATAAATTAAATAATCACATGTTTACATATTAGTAATTAACAACTGTAAACTGGTTAAAAAAAAAAAAACAAACCAAAACTGGGGGGAAGGTGCCAGGGATTCAACCCAAGACCTCACCACGTACTTCCTCTACCACTGAGTCACTCTCCCAGGGCCACAGAATTGAAAATTTTAAAAGTGAGATTTACCATCGCACTAAAAACATGAAATACTTAAGAGTAAATCAACAAAATATGTGTAGGATCTGTGGGTTGAAAGGTATAAAATACTAATAAAAATGTCACAAAATAAATGGAGTGATATTGTATCTATGGTTTCAAAGACTTGATATTGTTAATATGTCAAATCTCCCACACTATCTATAGGTTCAAGGCTATCTCACTCAAAATCTCAGCACAATTTTTTTTTTTTTTTGAGTAGTGCTGGGCATTGAATCCAGGGCCTTGTGCATCCTAGGAAAGCACTCTACCAACTGAAATATATCCCCCCATCCTGCACAAATTTTTATAAAAATTGACACACTGATTCTAAAATGTATACACAAAAGCAAAGGCACTAGAATATCCGAGACAATTTTGGAAAAAGAGTAAACCCAGAGGACTTACACTAACTGATTTCATGACTTCCTATCTAGTAACTAGTATAGTACGGTTCTAGAGAAAATTCAGATATAAAGATTGACTGAAGAGAAGTACAGTCCAGAAAACACAATATATGGTCAAGTGATTTTTAATAAAGGTACAAAGGAAATTAAATGGAGAAAAGACAGTATTTTCAACAAATGGTACTGGAACAACTGTGTATTTATTCATCCCCACCCCTAGCCAAAAAACCTTGATCTCTACTGTACATATTATAATTAACTCAAAATTGATCACAGACTAAATGTAAAACCTAAAATTTAAAACATCTGGAAGAAAAATTTTGTGGCTTTGGGTTAGGAACAATTTGTTAGCTACAACTTCAAAATCATGATTCATTAAAGAAAAAAATGATAAATTGGATTTCATCAAAATTAAGAACATGCATTCATCAAAAGACTGACAAAGAATAGACACCAATAAGTCTTAGAGAAAGTATCTGCAAATGGCACATTTGATAAAAGGCTTGTACCCACAACATGTAAACCAGAGAAAAAAGAAGTTAAAAAGATATGCTGAGGGCTAAGGATGTGGCTCAGTGGTAGAGTACTCACCTAGCATGCTCTAAGACCTTGCCCAGACTTAAAAAAAAAAAAAAAAAGATGTGTCATTTGGGACTACATTCGATTAAATGGGGGAAACAGAGATAGCAGGATGGAGAAGTCATGAAAACCAAGTTTTCCCTTACTATGAACTATCTGATACCTCCTTACCCAATTTCAAAACATTTTTAGTCCATTTATTCACTGACTCCTGGGGGAATGCCAGCTTAATCTTTCCCCAGACCTTGAGAGTAAAACAAATCACCCACCTCAGTAACCAAGACATTATTCATTCCAAAGAGAGCTCCTTTCCTTCTCAATAGACATCTCTGGGGTCACAGAAGTAGAAACACCAGCTTTATTGGCGTTCTGGGCTGCTGCAGCACACCAACAGAACAGCACCTGTGAATCCTGTTGGGTGGCTACTTCTGAATTAGAGAATTAAGTGTGTCTGCCCACAATTTAAAAATCAATTGGACAATTTCATTCAAAGCTGTGTCTGTGTGGAGCCCATGGGCTTGAAGTGGCCTGACTACAATCTCTAAAAGCCAACTAGATTCAAACAGCCTTTCCCTCACTCACACCACCCTGGGGCTAAGTTAAAAACTGAATTTATCCTGGACCAATCATTTAGACTTTGACTGGCTACTCTCCTTCCCAGGCTCTCAAGGAGAATATTCTGAAGCCAGATCTTTAGTCAAATACCACAGGTACTTCTATAAAATGTTAAAGGGTCAAAGAAACTAATCATTTATACTCTGGCTTGCTCAGTAAACACAGATATTGTTGTTACAATTGCCCCAAGAGGAAGCATTAGCTATTCACATGGCCCACTGTAACACTCAGTACAAGTTTGGGTCTAATAAAGGAAGACAGGCTGACAGCAAAGCCAAAGGCAACAAAGACACAGGACTGCACTGTCAAGAAAAGGCAGAACACTCTGGTTCCCACCAGGGGCCCACACTTACCATAATCACAGGTGGGTTGAGCGCTGGTATCTGAATATGTCGACTGCAAAGTGGTTTCAGATCCCTGGACAAAGCCTAAACATATGCACAGTGTGGTTAATTTCTCCGAACAAATCACAGGAACATGACTAACACTACCCCCTGCAATACAGACCAGATCCTCTGTTCAGCTGGAAAATCACCCAAACTTCTGGATTCCATGTTTTACTTATTTTGTATTGTTTTGGAACCAGGGATTAAACCCAGGGGCACTCGACCACTGAGCCTCTTCCCCAACCTTTTTTATTTTTATTTTAAGACAGGTCTTGCAAAGTTTCTTAGGTCCTCATTGGCTTTGAACTTGGCGATCTTCCGGTTTCTGCCTCCCAAGCTGCCGAGGGCTCCTGGCTAGATTACATGTTTTAATCAGACCTCTGGAACATAATAACCAATGGATAGGTAGGCTATGTTTAACTTGCTACACCAGAAGGACTGGATAAAAACTTAAAAATTTGGGGCTGGGAAGATAGCTTAGTCAGTAGAGTGCTTGCCTTGTAAGCACAAGGCCCTGGGTTTGATCCCCAGCACCCCAAAAAAAAAAAAAAAAAAAAAACTTAAAAATTCAAGCCAGTAACCCATTATGTTAAATGAATACCCAAATTATTATTTAGTTAAATCAGGAAAATACTTTTTACTAAATCACTGTACAGTGTGCTACTTCCAATTCAAACCATGATGAGGGTTAGTTTTGAAGTGATGTTAAAGCAAATGCCCCTCCCCTAATCTAAATTTGAAACAAACTGCTTTATATTTTAGTTTTCCCATTTAGAAAGTGTTGGGTTTAGGGCTGGGGACACAGCTCATTTGGCAGAGTGCTTGCCTTGCATGCACAAGGCCCTGAGTTCAACACCCAGCACCACACACACACACACACACACACACAGAAAGTATTGGGTTTAATGGTACACACCTACAATCCCAACAACTTGGGAGACTGAGGCGGGAGGATTCCAATTCACAGTGTACCAAAAAGAGGGAAGAAAAACAGGGTGCATTACCTTCTTTTATTTTGGTGGTAGTGCTAGAGATCAAAACCCAGGGCCTCACTCTACCTGTGAGCTGCATCCCCAGTCCCCCCATTATTTCTCAGATGTAATTATTTGGACTGGCATGCTTACATGGCAACATTAAGTATCACACTACATACAAGCTGAGCATCCCTAATCTGAAGTGCTTCAAACTCTGAAAACTTTTTGAGTACCAATACAACGGCACAAGTAATAAATTCTACATCTGACCTCTTGTGTGAAAGATCATGGTCAAAATGGAAGTACACTAAAAGTATTGCACAAAATTTCCTTTAGGCTAAGTATCAAGAAGCATATGAAACAAATGAATTTCATGTTTAGATTTAGGTCCCGTCCCAAGATATCTTATAAGGCATATGCAAATATTCCAAAATCCAAAAAAATCTGAAATCTGAAATACTTCTGGTCCCAAGTATTTGAAGAAGTGATACTCAACCTGTACTTGTATGAAATACTTTCTCTTCTCAACTCTGAAACTACTTCTTCATTTAAAATGAATTAATAGGGGCTGGGGTTGTGGCTCAGTGGTAAAATGCTTGCCTCGAATGTGTGAGGCACTGGGTTCCATCCTCAGCACTGCGCATAAATAAACAAATAAAATAAAGGCCCATCAACAACCAGAAAAATAAAAAATAAAAAATAAATGAATTAGTATCAACTAAGGAAAATCTGACCTTCTATCAGGAACTTAAAGACCAATTAGAATAAACTATGACTGATCCTAACACTTGCGTTAAAACTATATTTTGGTGCATGCCTACAATCCCATCAACTTGGGTGGCTGAGGCAGAAAGATCATAATTCAAGGCCTGCCTGAGCAATTTCATGAGACTCTATCTAAGAATAAAAATGAAAAGGCCTGGGAATGTAGCACAATGGTAAAGTGTCTTTGGGTTCAATCCCTAGTACCCCACCCCCCCCACACAAAGAAAACAAAAAAAAAGATTTACTTTCAGCACTGAAATTATGACAAATACCGTGAAAGGAAATAGGCAATATTTGCCTCTTTTCATTGGAGTCAATCCATGATCTGCAAATTAAAGTCAAACCCTCAAAAAGCTTACTTACAACAAAAATACAAAACCAAGTGCCTCCCCCTTGATAGACAGTATCACATTTGTTGACAGTCTCTTAAGATCTTAACAACAAAGATAACAGCAAAAGCAGTCAACACAAACAAGTGCATCCCCTGCAGGGTGCTAAGAACTTTGTCTACATTATCTCACTCCATCTCGGAGGAAGCCAACAGAAGAGGACCAGGCCAGGACCCTTATCCTGCAATCCCTAAATTCCAAAAAGGCCTATACTCCTCTCCACAAATGTATCAAAATTTATGTTGGGGTTAAACAGGCCTGTGAGAACATTTACAATCTTTCTTTAGCCTACTTGGTGCAGAACTGCAGTATTAATGTGTGGTTTGTTTTATGGTGCTGGGGACAACCCAGACCCATGCTTTATCACTGAACTATACCCCCAACTCCTAAAGTATTTAATTAATTGCAGGGTGTTGCCTGGCCCCAGAGGAGATGCTGTGTGGCACATTTCTCTCAAGCTAGAATTCCAAGAACGACCACTTCCAAAAGCTCCAAACGAGGAACTGTGGACTCAACTTCAACCTTACTTCCCAGAGGAAAGAACAGAGCCTGGAGCCTGAGGCCTAGGGAAGAAGACAGAAAGTATTCAGATTCAGCCCTTCCAATTTACCCTAATTAAAAAGGGGTGAATTTGAATGGATTCTTTTCAGGGATCTAAAGACCTTTCTGAGGTACCTACATTCCAAGCTCTGATGTTCAATAACTGTCCACGAGAAACACTGAAAGAATTCTTTGGAGAATTCACCTACAGGGAAATCTCATAATCAACAAGTATCCAACCCCCAGCTTCTCCACTTTGCTCAACTAGCTTCTGAAAACCTGTTTGTTCAGCATCAGAGCTGCCACCAAAATGCTCCCTGACTTTACGTAATGTTTGGGCGTTTTTTTGTTGTTTTTTTTTCAGATGGGATCTTGCTATGTTGTCCAGGCTGGCCCCAAGCCTCCCAACTCAGGAGTAGCTGGGACCACAAACACGTACCACCATGCCACACTACATAATGTGATTTTTTTTTAATATAGCCACTGCACAATACCTTCTGGGACTTGGTTCCAGGATATTCTCCCCAACACAGAATAGCAAAATTCACAGATAAGCAAGTCCCTTATATAAAACTGGAATATTGCAGTGGCACACACCTATAATTACAGTGACTTGGGAGGGAAGGGCAGGAGGACTGCAAGTTTGAGGCCATCCTCAGTTAACTTAGGGAGACCCTCACCAACTTAGCAAGATCCTGTCTCAATATAAAAAAGACACAGGATGGAGCTCAGTGTTAAAGTGCCCCTGGGCTCAATCACCTCAACAAAGTATACATTTGCATAAACTTATGTGCATACTGCTGTATACTTTAAATGTTTCCAGATTACTTGTGAGACTTAATACAACATAAATGCCATGCAGTTATACCATATTGTTTAGGAAATGACAAGAAAAAAAAAATCTGTACATGTTCAGTATAGAAGCAATTATTTTTCCTGAATGTTTTCAATCTTCTGTTGGTTAAATCCATGAATATGGAACCTGAGGAAACAGAGGGACAACCATACTGCAATCCAATGGGGAACCTAGCACACCCCGACAGGAATACATACTAGAATACAGTAAACAAGCTACAGAGCAGAAGATCTGTTGGTTCAGGAGAGAATTCTGAGAATAAAGAAAAGGTAGGGCTGGGGGTGTAGCTTAGTGGTGCAACACCTGCCTAGCATATTCAAGGTCCTGGGTTGGATTCCTAGGACCACCAAGAAGAGAAAGAGAAGTCAATCCAGCATATTTATCAAACCTGCAGAGGTCAATAGCAATATTTGCTCTACTCTGTGCTACCCACATTAATATTCTATTCCACAACACTGTCTCGGCAGCACAGTCTTCTTTTAGCCAGTTATGGCCCTTTTGGTGGCTAAATTCTTACGTGCATAAAGTGTTTTCTTCTTTGTTCAGTTTTCCAGACTGATTAGCTCTGGGGGAAGAAATAAAATAAGTCCTGGATGGTCCTATAAAGCTAAGGGTTAGACCATGGAATTCAAATTCTGCAGCATAACCCCTCTCTCTAAGCAGCCTATCATTGTTTTTGCTCAAAAATACAAAAGCATATGTAGTTTTATTCCCTTTTTTTTTGAAGAATATTCTTTGAAAAAAAATGACACAGTGACGAAAGTTAGAGGACAACTAAAATTTGGTTAGGTCCATCCTCTACTAATTGAGCCAAAAACAGGGCAATTACCAGTCTCCGAGATGGTCTCCAATGATTCTTATATCCTGGGCTGATACAGTCCCCTCCCAAAGTAATAGAGGTAGCCAGTGTAACCAATAAGATTTGGGGGAAATGACTGAGTGACTTCTTTTTTTCTTTCATAACCAGGATTGAACCCAGGGGTGCTCAACTACTAAGCCACACCCCCAGCCCTTTTTAAATATTTTATTTAGAGACAGGGTCTCACTAGGTTGCTTAGGTACATGTTAAGATGCTGAGGCTGGCTTTGAACTGGCAATCCTCCTGCGCAGCCTTTCAAGCCATTGGGATTACAGGCGTGCACCACTGCACCCAGCTGAGTGACTTCTTAGACTTCTGCCTTGCTCCTTCTTGGACCATTTATTAGGGTTCTTCCAGCAGTTCTACAGAGAGGTCCATATGGTAAGGAACCACTGCCAGCATCAATGTGCTAGACACAGAAGTTTGAGTCACCCTGGAGAGAGGGCCTCCAGCACCAGGCAAGTTTTCAGATGACTGTCTCAACTGACATCCAAAATGTAACCTAAATGTAACCCAAGCTAGAATCACCAGCTAAACCACTTGTGCATTCCTAACACAATGCAACTGTGAAAGATGTTTCTATAAAAAGATGGCAGATTTCAGACTTTTGTTTGAAAGCCTGATCCTAGAATTTTTTTTTCTGCCCTGTTTTTCTACTGCTCCCATTTTTACTTTCGCTAAAGAGGGAGCCTCCTTTCCCAAGTATAAATAAAGCAAATGAGTCATAAGCTTGATGAATTAACAAAAAGATAATTATTTCTGTCACCTTTTAGGTCTAATAATAATGGTAACATTTGCCTCAAGGCTTTCAGGGCTTATCCTTAAAGCCGAGTCACCTGAAATATGACTTAAAATGCCTTTGAACTTAGTGATCTGCTTCCTCTTCTCCTCTTTTTAGGCTGGAGATGGAACCCAAGGCCTCACACATGCAATGCAAGCACTCCTCACTGGGCTACATCCCCAGCCCTGACCTGCTTCTTAGAAAGAAAAGACCAACATTATAAAGTTACTGTGGTTTTTGCCTTATCAATATCAAGAAAAGGGGATGGGGGGAAGGAAAGATAATAGAATGAGACAATCATCATTATCCTATGTACATGTATGATTATGCAAACAGTGACTCTACTTTGCGTACAACCAGAGAAATGAAAGTTGTACCCCATTTGTGTACAATGAATCAAAAATTAAAAAATTAAAATTAAAAAAAAAAAAAAAAACAAGAAAAAACTAACCATTAGCTTATTAGTCTATAAGATCTGGAGCTGAAATTCAGGCTTGGTCATTAGTGACTTCTCTAATTCAGTTTCCTCATCTATAAAAATTAATGCTCCATTATTAAGCTAGACCACAGCATCCAACCATTCATTTGGTTTCTTCAGCAGTCCTGTAGCTATATTCCTCAGAACCATCTTCAGTCTTGCTAACACTTGGAGAAAAAGAATCACATCTCAATTTCAGAGAGGTCAGCAACAGTCCTGAATTTCCTCAAACTAGGAATGCTACAAAAAGGCTGCAGCACAGCTTGCCTAACCTTGGCTCCAAGAATGTATAGGACCAGTGGTGGTGGGGGACTTACTGTGCATTGTAGAATGCTGAGCATCATCACTGTCCTCTATCCACTAGATGTCAGTAGAACCCCCTACTCCTAGAGACAACCACACATTGCCAAATTGGGGGTGGGGAGGAAGGTTCCAAATCACCCTAGTTGAAAACTAGAGCTAGGAGATGGCTGCTAGAAACACTGCAGTTCTTGACCTGGGGGTCAGAGCAGGGTGAACTGGTACATTAAGTGGCCAACATTAAGTGGTATAGGTCAACACAAAGCAGTTCACAAAGAAGCCAGAGACGGAAGTTCCATTCTCAGTTTTGAACATTCTGAGTAGAATGCAGGTTACCCAGCAACCACATACGCTAAAGTCTCAAATACCTCCCCTAAGGGAGAGGCCCAGTTTATGATACTGCCTGAGAAACCTCATTGGTCACTGCCAAAGCAAACCCAGGTGGCCTTGACAATTTCTCCAGGAATAATTTAGGATCGCCCAAGCATACCTCTGCCTCATCCCCTCTCTGGTTTCATCCTCCACCTTCCTCTTTCCTCAAATCCCACTGGTCTCCCTGGGAGATCTACAAGCCAAGCAGTTCCTGCCCCTGGGCCTTTTACAACAGCTTCCTGGGCCACTTATCTTTACTCCCTTCTACTTGACATATCGGCTTAATCCTCACACCTTTACAAAGGTCTCCAAGCTCTCCATGTAATGGATTAACCATTTCAGAGTACTGACCACTCCGGCATACAGCCTGTACTCATTTATTTGCCTGTTAAGGTCTACCCTCGCCTCTAAATTGCGCTGCATTCCCAGTGCCTATTCAGCCCCTGACACGGTAAATTTGACAGATGTTGAGTGAAACAATGTGGAAGTTAGCCATTCTTTGCCAAGCTTAGTCCCTAGGGGCCCAAGGTTCCCCACTCAGCTCAAACACTTCAAATATTTACTTATTCCCCTGGGGCCTGGCGTCTCTCCCAGCTCCCGAGCAGGCGAAGGAGGGTGTGGGGTGGGGAAGTAGCTGCGGCATTTTGCTGCAAAACTGCGCAGGGGAGGGATGCAATGGCGACGGCAGCCGTGCCTGCATAAAGTCCGAGGTCTTAAAAACGACGTCTGGAGGCGTCGAGGTTTAAGAAACACCGGCCAGGGGCGGAGGTAATGAGAACCTAGACCTCTGCGCCGAGGTTTCAGGGCCTACAGACACAAGCAACAGAAGCCAAGACCTCGGGCGGCCAGGATCCAGGTCGCCAGGCCACAAGCACAGCAAACTGAGGCATCGTGGCGAGAGGGGCGCGACGCTGAAGCTACAGCCCCAAGGCGCCATTTTGTGACCGCAGAGGGCAGTGACCCCGGCGCCAAGGGAGGCGTGGGCGAGCCTGGCACGGCACCGACATGTCACTGTCGCGTCCACCACCCCGGGCGCGACCCCCACCCTGCCGGGCCCACCTGTGTAGCTCATGGCGGCGGCGAACACTACATCTGAGGACTCCAGGGAGCTGCTCAGCGCGTCTGACGCCGCAAAAGCGGCGACAATCCCCGGGGCCGGTCTACACACACACCATAGTCCCGCCTCCCGACCGCATTGGCTCGTGCCAACCACAGGCCCCACATCCAATCGACTGCCTTGCTGTCTATCTCAGAACCTCCTCGAACCAGTGGCTTAAGACCCTGCCAATCTCATTGGGGCTCCGCCCCTTACCCGCCTCCCGTTATTCTAAGCCAGCGTTGATTGGTCGAAAGGAGCCGGTGGCGAGGTGGAGTTCTGCGAGGGTTCGGAGAGGCGGAGCTGTGCACTACGGAGAGGCCGGAGGCCCAAGAGCGGCCGCGCTTAAGAAGCGCCTGTGAGGCGGGGACCAGCCAGAGGGAGCCGGGACTACCGTGCATAGCACCTCCCAAATCCCAACTCTGCCACCGAAGTGCTGAGCCGACCTATGCTAAATTTCTATGCTTCTCTCACCTTCAGCTCCAAAACAAGCATGATTAAGTCATACTGGAATGAGAAAATTAAGACTAAGTGGAAAACTTTTTCTCATGAAATAATGTATGTAAAGAAATTCTTCTGGTGCCAGGTGCACTACATAATTGCTACATTCTTATTGCTGCATAACAATCAATAGATTTGTAGGGGCTGAGGGTGTAGCTCAGTGGTCGAGCGCTTGCCTAGTATGCTTGGAGCCCTAAATTCGACCCCCAGCACCTCACATTTAAAAAAATATATTTGTGTTAGAGATTCAGTGAGCCTATTCGTACTATCACCTTGTATGTTCCCTCAAACCTGCAAGGAGCTTTTTCTCCCCCCTCATTTAAAGGATAATTAAAACAAACAAACAAACCGGGGTCTGGAATTCCTGATTTCCTCAAGGTGCTTGATGCTTAAACGTTAAAATTGGAACGTCTCTTCTACATCCCTATTGGTTCATTCTGAACTTCAGAGATTCTGCAATAGTGCTGGCTACAGGCCGGGGTATAGCTCAGTGGTAGACACTCACCTGGAATGCAAGAGAGCCTGTGTTTGATGCCCAGCAACATCCCCCAACACACACAGTACAGCTCAGGGCCAGCTTTGTCCTCAGCACTTTCCTTAGATGTGTGTGAACCACTGTCGAGGACATCTCGTAATTTCTGAGAGATAACTTGACAGAGGGTCAGACACTGAAAATGGTACTTAGCATGTTTGTGAAACCTCACCAAGGAGTGCAATTGACTTGTGCGCTTTTTGGTATGCTTTAAAGTTGCTGTTGCTTTTTGATATTTAAAAATGATTGTCACTTCAGGGGTAATGATGGCATCTTGAAGTCCTTATTTTTCAGGGAAACATACTGAAATATTAAGAGATTAATTGAATCAATAGCAGGGATAAGCTTTACTGTAGTTTAGGCGGGAAAGTTAGAAAGGGAGGGTCATTGATAAGTTCATGAGTTGAGATTAATAAGTGAGGGCTCATTTTATCATTATCTCTTTTATATAGTTGGAATTATGCACAAGTGTTTGATAGCATACCTCCTCCCGTTTTGGAGCTGAAGGCCAGAGAAGCATAGAATGGGGTTTATGCAAAACTTGCTGCCCCATGGCAGTCACTTAAGATGGATTAGATAAAAAACTCCACATAGGAAGCACACAGAGCTCTGCTTGATGCGCACTAGTTTGGAGTGTATCTTTGTTACCCTCCAGGATGCCTGTCTGGCCTTCAAACTATGGCAAGGCCCTAGGACACCTGTCCTACCTCCTATAGCTTCTGTTGTGGAACTTGCTAGAGCCGTTGTTCACTGATTTGAAGATTTTCCATCCAACACCCTGACAGGCTGAAAGCAAGCAGTTCAAAGGCCAAGACTGTGCTTTGTTGAACAGTAGAGTGTCTTCAGCAGGGTAGGGCCATGTTTAGAAGTTTTAGGAAAGACCTTCCATGGTAAGAACTATAGATGACCCTCACAAGGACACACACAAGCTATTAGTATACAATGGCAGGTGGGGAGGGGTTTCCCATGTTACTCTAATATTAACTTGTATTATCTGCCTTTATTTATCCACCCATCACTTTATATTTTTTTGTGGTACCAGAGACTAAACCCAGGGGTGCACTACCACCAAGCTACATACCCAGCCCTTATTTTTGAGGCAGGGTCTGGCTTAAGTTGCTCCAGCTGGCCTTGAACTTGTGGTCCTCCTGTCTCTGCCTCCAGGATAGCTGGGATTATAGACACATGCCTACTTACCTAGCTCATTTCGTATTTTAAAAAAAGTTGAAAAGGAAGCACCTTTGGGTCAGTTTTCCCTTCACAAAATACACCTTCTTTGCTTCCCAAGTCTTGGTTATATCCACCCTCAGTGCTGGAAGGGAAGCACCATCAGGTAAGAGAAGAATGTGGGTCTAGACCACCTGTGTAAGCACGTTATTGCCACCTGTTAAAGCTTCCTTCCCAGATGGTGGCACAATATGAGGAATTAAGGAAAAACAGGGTTAGGGCAGGTGAGGCCCCTGCAATCTACACCTCATGAGATCATTCCCATTTGGCTATTCAGTGAAAATAGTCAGCTGAAATCCACATACAATAATCAAGGAGGAGCAGCCATCAAAATCTTAAAATCTCAGAAAATGTTCAGTGAATATTTGCCAAGTGGGAAAATACCACAAAGGAGTTAGTAGCTCCTTTCTCCTCCTGGTGTTAACTTGGGTTTGGGGTGCAGCATCTTATAGAAATCATGTCTTAGGACTGTAGCATTCAATGCTAGAGTGCTTACCTAGCATTTGTGAGGCCCTGGGTGAAATCCCCAGCACCACCAAAAAAAATTTTTCATGTTTTAAAACCAAGTGAATTCCAGCTCTGTACCCTTACCAACCCTCCTCCCTCCCCCACCACCAAATGCTTCTGTGCTGCTTCTTACCCCCACCCTACTGAGCCCCCAACTCCCCTGATGGACAGCTCCTACTCTTGAAAAGCTTTTTCTAGCCTCAATCATTTCTTGATCTTGGCTCCATTCCCAGACCAGCCGCCCAGAGCCCTGGTTTCTCTGCTCACGAAGCCACTTCACCAGCCAGCGAGTCCCCCACCAGCCTTGGCATCAAAGGCCAACAGCTGGGAACTTGGTCATCCCCCTGCTGTGTCTGGCTGACTTGGCGGCCAAAGGGGAAATTCAGGGCCTCCAGGACTCTGAGCAGCGGATGAGGCCCTTATCCCAGTCCCGGCTACCAGCCAATGCCAGCCTGTCCACTAGACAGAAAAACACACGCTGGCCGCCTGCCCCGGGGTGTTTCCAGAAGAGAAATTTAATCTAATTTACATACTTCTAGGTACATCAATAACCAAAAGGTGGCCACTGAAAAAAGTTAAAAGGTCAGTCTGCTCCCGGTATCTAGCTGGCCCAGGATTGCAAAATAAAAAGATCCACGTTCCTTATTCTCTACACAAAACGCGTTTTTAAAAAAGTGAAAGATCTAGGGAGCTATACATAGAAAGCAACAGTGAAAAGGGGGAGGGAGGTAGGGATGGGGGAGGAGAGTCCCATCCCCCTCTACCCTCCAGCCCTGGAGCCCCTGAGGCTCTGGGGGCCTTGACATGGCAGGAGGCAGCTGTCAGCTCTGAGCTCTTCCCCAGCTAGGAAGGCCCCTCTGGGGGCAGCCAACAAGGATTTCCGTGGCATTGTGGGCTCAATGGGGGCTCCCAGGCCCAAGTGGGCCCACAGAGGGAGCGTGGCTTCCCCTGAGCAAGCACCGTGGCATGGTGTGATCGTTTAACTCGGGAACTGGGGGGCTAGGGCAGATCCCGGGTCTCACGAGGTGCGTGTGTGCGTGTATGTTTGCATGTGCGTGTGTGAGAGGATATTCATGGGGACAAAAGGGGACCAGAACGGGAGTCTTTGGGGTCTCTGCAAATGGCCATGGATGGCAGACATAGCCCTGTTGGCTGCTAGACACGGGGTAATGCTGTCCTCCCCTGTGACCAGATCAGCTGCCACCAGGGACTGGCTGCTACCCCGGCTGGACCAGGGGGGTGTGGACTGGAGGAAGACACCCTTGTGGCCCCAGAGTCTTCAGGCTGGGGGAAGGGTGGCTAGCTGGCTCCCGGCGCCCATCTGTAGTGTGCCCGGGCCCGCAAGGGGCACCGGTTTGAGGTTTTGGCTTGCTCCTTTGGAAACGGAAAAGAAAGGAAGAGAGGGAGGAGGACATAGAGGAGAAACAGGAGACAGAGGTGGCACAAGAGGAAATCTGGAATGCTTTTGTGTTAGGGTGCCTCTGCCGCTGCTGTCTGTGCCTGCGGGGCTCGGGGCTCCTCAGGTGTGGGGTCTGCCTTGGAGAAATTCATCTCCAGGATGTGCCGCTGTAAGTGTCGTACCCACTCTTCCTGGATGGAGAGGGGGCCCTGGAATTCCACTTCACAGAACCTGTGTGGGAGAACAGGAAGAGGGAGAGGTCAATGCCAAGAGGAACAGAAACACATCCCTGGTATACCGATACTACTCAGTATAAACAGAGCAAGTTCAAGATTTGAGGGAAGAGGTGTCCAGAAGCCACATGCATTCCTGTGGCCAGTCACCTGGATTCATCATGGGGTCACGGCAGAGTCTCTTGGAGATAAGTCTCTCGTGTTGGGTGAGGGCCATCCTGCTTCCCAAGCACCTCTATCATCTAATCTGTTTAATGCCTATGATCTGAGATGGTAGAAGGTACAGAGAGGCAGTCTACTCAACTCGCCAGGCCCCTCTTCCTCTTACTGAGCCAGTGCCAACAAAGTCTCACAGTACAAGGTCCCAGAGACTTGGGTAAAAACCCTACTCTGACTTGGCCTGTGTGGCCTGAGATGAGTAACCTCACCTCAAGAGTCCTCGTTTCCTGGTCTCTGATGTATGCTTGAAATTTGTTAAGAATTAACTAAGACCTATTTTTTTCTCAATCAGACACAGATTTGTTGAGGGCTTACCATGTGCCAGGCACAGTTTTCTGTGCTTTATAATAATTCAGTCCCCATAAAAAAATCTTTCACGTAGGTCTGTTATCAATCTTGTCTTAAGGATGGGGAAATTGAGACATGGAGGAGATAAGTCCCTGCCTAAGGTCACTAACTCAGGTCTCACTGGCTACAAAGCTTGGGGTGTAAGCCTGAGGCTCTGTGATGCCAGCGTCTGTGAAGAGCCCTTAGCCTGGCCCCCACCGCACCTCAGGGCAGCACCCACAGCTAAATCTGCCACCCCTGCCACACCCCATCCTGTTCTGAGGCTCCTGAGAGCCAAGGCCCAGTTGGGTACTCTCGCTCACTCTCCCAGTGGCAGTATACCTGCACTTGAGGGTGTAGATATTGCCGACAAACTTGACGAGTGACGTTTGAGGAGGTCGGGGCACCAAGGAGGGGACTGGCCGCACCCGGGGTGGAGGTTGCCGTACCTCTTCCAGCTTCTGATGCAAGTCATTGGCCTCCTCGCTCCCCCGGACCCCAGAGGAATCTGGGGGGCGGGCTTGCCGGCGCTCAAATTCTAAGGTAGGGAGAGGGATAGGAGATAAGCAGGACGGCCAGGTCCCTGAAGACACCCCTGCCTTCAGCAAGCAAGGGGCTGACGGTATGGGGACTCCTATATCTTGTGACTAGCTGCTGCCTGGATGACGAAAGGGTAAGTGGAGAAGCAAGCAACTGAGGAAGTGAATGTGGGGCAGAACCCAGTGGGTGGGCCCCAGCAGGTGCCCACCACCCCATGACCCGCCTCCACGTCACTCACTGTTGATATTCTGCCGCTGATGTTCCTCAGCCTTCACAGTGCCTGGTGGGCTGGCTGCCAGAGGCCGCTCACCGCTGTCAGCTGCCCGGCCAGCCTCAAGCCCTGGCTCCCCCCCAGCACTGCGGCCGACCAAGGCCAGGCCCCCAGGTGCCAGCCCCAGGGGTGGTCGCTTGTCATTGTCACGGCCATGGCCGGCGCTGCGGAACTTCTTGGTGAAGGGGCGGCCGCCCTGGATGTAACTGCGGTAGGCGCCCACCTTCTGGGGCCGATGCTTGATCCACTCGCTCAGTGTCTCGATGGGCGAGCCGTTGACACACCACTCTGTCACACCAAACTGCCGCAGGTGTGCCCGCGCATGGCTGGCCAGGGCTTTGCGATTTTCAAAGTAAAGGCCACAGAGCTCGCAGCAGGCCTCGGTGGCTGCAGGCAGAGGGGGTATTGCTGAGCCATGGCCCCAAGGAGGCAGGCATACCCAGAGGGCCTCGCTCAGGCCAGGAGCCAATCCCACCTCCCACAGGGACCTTGCCTCAGGGGCCCTGTTTGGGGTCAGTGTGGGTATCTGCGGCACAGCCTGGCCTTGCAGGCCCTGGCAGATGCCCTCCCAGGACCCTGCCACCCACTGCTTACAGGAGTGGGAGGTCTTCTCATGGAGGGTCTTTGCCTTGAAGGGCAGTTCAGTCTGGATGTAGGTCTTGGCCTTGACCTCTGCGGGGAGGAGGCGGTCCTCCTGCAGGGGCCGCTTGGCTGCCACTGAGCCCAGGTAGCCGGTGGCTGAGGGTTTGGCCCCAGTGATAGGTGTCAGGCTGAGCTCCCGGGGAACCTGGGCTGGCCCAGCTCCTGGTTTGCCTGGCCGGCCAGCCAGGGGCGATAGTGGAAGTGGGGACTGCACAGGCCCAGGGGCCACTGTGGGGGACCCATCCTCAGCCAAGGCAGGAGCCAGGTCTCCAGCTGGCGGCTCCTTCTTGATGAGGCACGGCTTGGACTTCTTCTTCAGGATCTCCCGCAGCGTGTCGATGGGCGAGCCGTTGACAGACCACTCAGTCACGCCCATCTGCCGCAGATGGGAGCGTGCATGGCTCGACAGGCCCTTGCGGTTCTCGAAGAACTCACCGCAGAACTCACAGCGGATGTCGCGCACCGGCTCTGCCCGGGACGCTGCAGGGGGTCCAAGGTTGGGGTAGGGGGGAGAAGGAGGCAGCGGCTGCGGGCAGGAAGCCTCCAAGCTCAAGGCCCATGTTAGTGCCAGTTGCCTAGCTGCCCATCCCCCGCCCCAGCTCCAGACTCCAGCAACTTGTTCCCTCATTTGGGTCTTCATAGGTCCTTGTCTATGTCCAGCCCTTCTGCTTGTTCTGTCACCTCAAATTCTAGCTGGCTTCACAATGGTTCCCTGTGTGATGCTGAGCAAGCCACCTCCCTCTCTGAGCCTCAGTTTCCTCCTCTGCAAGATGGAGATGAAAATCTGCAGTTCCCAGTGCTACTAGGAGAATCTAAAATGAGAATGGTTTAGAGCACAGAGCTGGCATACAAGCTCTAAGGCAGACCTTAGGCCATCCTCACCTGCTTGGCATACAGGAGGCACTCAATCAACCTAAGCAGGATAAACAGCAATGGTGTGAGAGGGAAACAAGTGACAGTGACATGATGACAACTACTACACAGAGCTTCCTGAACCAGGCACTGTGCTCAGTGCTTTATTACACTTAAATCTTTGAGACAACACAGACGTGGGACTATGTTCATCTCCATCTTCCAAATGAGGAAACGCCCAGGGTTGGATATTATCAGATCACGGAGGAGGACAGATCTTGACTCAAACTTGACTCCAAATGTCAAGCAATCAATTACCAGGAATGTCAGAAAGACAGTTCAGAAATCTACGGCTCGTTCCTCTACTCCTGCCCATGGCAGATATCGCTAGTTGATCTCCCTAGGAATCTGTTTGGCAGCCACTACCAACTGACTGAAGATGGCACAAGAGATAACATCTTTTTGCCATCACATAGGACACAATTCTACCACCCCTGTATGAGTAAAGGAGAATCACACAGCAGCTCAGTTGCCTGGATCTGCACGGTGGGAATGTACAACTGGCTTCACATATATCCTCCCTTCTAATTCAACCCTGGGTGCTATGGATACCCGCAAGGGGAGGCAGGGAAGAAACCCCTCCATTCCTTTTCCCTGCCCTGCCACAGGTTCACACTTACACAGGTTCAAGGGTGTCATGTCTTCCCGCGGCGCCCCCCAGGGACCCTCAGATGGGTGTGATTCCCCATGAAGGGCCCCTGGCAGCATCTCACGCTTGATCTCCACCCGCATTTGTTCAGGCTTCAGCTTCTTAGTCAGGGAGGTTGCAGTCAGGCCTGGGAACATCTTCCGGGCCGTGGGAGGAGGAGAGGCAGTTGGTGAGTGGCCCAGGGGGCTGCCTGGTGGCGGTGGCAACTTCTTAGCCAGAGGTGAGATGTGAAGGTCCGAGGGGTTGCGGGCTTCTAGTGAGCTGCCAGGGCCTCCAGTGCCCACCACCTTTGCCAGGGCTTTTGGGCTGGGCCCTGGAGGGTGGGGGGGTCCACCTGGCCGAGACTGGGTCCGTCTCTTCAGGATCTCCCTCAGTGTGTCGATGGGCGAGCCATTGACATACCACTCAGTCACACCCATCTGCCGCAGGTGGGAACGTGCGTGGCTCGACAGGCCCTTGCGATTCTCGAAGAACTCACCACAGAACTCACAGCGGATGTCTCGAGCTGGCTCTGGGCCGGAGGCTGCAGCAGGAGAGAGGAATAGTTAGAATTGTGAGTATCATTACAATGGTCATCTGTAGTAGTGTCCTGGTCAGCTGGGTGTGGGCAGCAGCATGCCCACAGGCTAGGGTGGTGGTGGTGGGCAGGTGCAAGTGAGGGAGCTAAGGAATAGGGTAGGGGGAACAGACACCCAGCAGGAATCAGGGGAGGCTCCAGAGAGCAAATGGGCCCTCAGTCCTGACAGGACAGAACCAAGACTCCATAGCTCTGAGGAACTCAAAAATGATGGGGGCAGGAAGCGGTAACTTAGGCACCACATGCCATCCAGATTGGGAAGGCAGATGTGAGCACCTTCCAAATCAAAAGGAAGGACCCTCCTCTTGGCCTTCATTCTCAGGGAGGGTCATGGTGATGGAGGTCAAAGGCCAAGAGAGAGGGTCGAGCAGCCCACTGCCAAAAAGATCTCTGGGCAGAGCCAGACCATTGCCAAGGGCCCCTGTCTACTCCCTGCCTCAATAGGGAGAGAGTAGGGAGGGGGCCGTGACCTCCCTCCCCCGGGAGGGGCTCCAGGGCCCGCAGGGAGGAGAGGGCGGCTGAAGCGAGAACCTACAGAGGTTGAGAGGAGATGGCTCCACATCAGAGGCCCAGAAAATGCCGGCGGCTGCGGCGGCCGAGAGGTCCTGCTTCCCCCAGGGGCTGGCCGTACCCGCGGCCTTCAGCTTGGCCTTCTTGGCCGGCGGTGGGGGGGGGAGCAAGGAGAGGGCCGCAGAGGCGGGAGGAGGCCGCCCCAGCTGGGCCAGGGCTCCGCGCCCGGGTGGGAGGCGGATCTGGACGCCGTCCCTCCTGATGAGCCCGTGGAGCACGTCTATGGGGGATCCCTTGGCGTCCGGGTCGCTGACGCCCAGGTGGCGCAGGTGGGCACGGGCGTGGCTGGACAGGCCCTTGCGGGTCTCAAACCAGGCACCACACAGCTGGCAGTCCAGCTCTCTGCCCCCGTCACTATCTAAAGCTGCGGAGACAAAACACAGGGGGGGTTCACGGCCGCCACCTTGGCCGGCCCTGGGGGAAGGAGGCAGGAGGGTCTAGCGTGATTCTCAGCTGCCCCAGGCAGTTCAGGGTCCAAGTCTCAGGCCGCAGACTTATTTTGAGAGGCTTTGGGCAGCAGAACATCCTGTTCCTTTGACTAGCCCTTTGGCATCAAGGTGAAGGTAGAAAGCTTAAGAAGGGGACAGGCAGTGGCCAAATTCCTGTGGCAAATTCTGATGCTCCTGGGCCCTCTCCCTAGGACCCTTGCTTTGAGAGTTGTGGGGGCAGATAGCAGGGACCCCAGTGGGCAACCAAGGGCATCGTTGCAAGAGTCCTGCTCCTGTTCCTGAAGACATAGCATGTTCAGTAGAAACGGTTTCAAGGGAACATGAGGTGCCAACTTGGTGGGTGTGGGGTGGGAGGCTAGACTCTGGGGTCATCCCCAAACTCAAATGCTCACAAATTTAGGGGAAAGTCTGATGTTCTATGGCACATCCTTGTAAAACCTGTTCACTGCATTTGGAGGGTTTCTTCCCAAATTCTACTTGCCAGGCCCATAGGCAGCCCAGGGGGAGGAATTCCACTGCTAGGCACAAATAGAGAAACCTCTGCAAAGAATGGCCAGGAAGATGTAAAGACAGGGCCAACTACAGGGACCTCCTGTCAGGTGGACTACCTATCTACCTACAGGACCTAAGATGCCCTGAAATCTCACTGAGGAAGGCAAGCCCCACAGGAGCCCTATTTACTTACACTACCCCCATCCTTACCCCAGCAAAGGATAAAGAGCTACCACAAAGTGGTAAGGATGACCCTGGCAGGCTCAGCAGTTGTTGCCAGGCCTCCAGGGTAAGATCAGCAAAGTAGGAGACAGATGATCATATGCAGGGTGGCCCAACAGGAGACATAGTACGTGCCTCAACCAACAATTTTCCCTGGCTGACCCAAGATGTGGGAGCTGCAGTCCCCACTGTCCCCACCCTGGACCATCCTGATCTGAGGCCCAACTGACATTCCAGTCCGCTCCCCCCACACACACACTGGGACCTCCCCTCAGCTCCCAGGACCCACACTCACTGAGATTCAGGGGCCCCTCGTCCTCAGACTGGGGCCACTGTGCCTTTGGGGAGGCTGGCCGGGGGCTCAGGGACAGCTGGGGGCTCTTGTCCTCAGGATTCTTGGGGTTAGGGGAGCCAGTCAGGGCCAGCGGTGCCTTCTTGAGGAGCGGAGAGCTGGGTGGGTGGGCCAGGCCCTTGGTTGAGAAGCCAGGAGGAGACTTGATGGCTTTGTTGACAGCAGGGGTGTCCAGGGGCTTGGCCAAGGTAAGCAGACCTGGCCGGGTAGCCCCAGAGACCAATTCTTTCGGCGAGTTGGACTTCTTAGTTAGGCCTGGGGGCAGCCCGAGGGGAGCATCAGGCAGGCCCTTCTGCTTCACCAGCTCGTAGAGGAGGTCGATGGGGGCACCACTGCTCTCTGATTCTGCTACCCCCAGCTGCCGAAGGTGGGAACGTGCGTGGCTGGACAGGCCTTTACGGGTCTCAAAGCAGGCGCCGCAGACCTCACAGGTGGTCAGGCTCTGGGCTGGAGGGTGAGATGGAAGCCAGGAGAACAAACTGTGAAGCCTGTGGGATCAGCTTATCCCCTTCTCCTCCCCCTTCACACCCAGTCTCTGTGTAAATGTTTTACTTTTGTCAAGCCCCCTTGAGCCTCACAATGATTCTGAGGTGGAGCTTAGCCAGTCTGGTTTGCGAGTGAGGAAACTGAGACTCAGAGAGGGGAAGAGTTGTGCCCAAGGGCATACAGAAGCCAAGCAGAGCCCTTCTATGGTCCAGCCAATGGGGACACCTTTCAGATCTTCTATGCATAAGGATGCCCTGGCAACAGGTTCACACAAACACTGACTTGCTAGCCATATGCTTCATACTGAGCTAAGTCCTAGCTGCTCTCTGCAGCTCAATTCATGCCCCAAACACTGGGCTGGAAGCCCCAGCCATGGTCGCTGTGGTTCTATCGTACCCGCTTCTATAGGACATTTTCCCCTGCCCACCTGCTTCTCTGCCTTTCCACCCCCCAACTTCAATAATCCAAAAGGTAAGAGCCAGGTCCATTGTGCGTCCCTGGAAACTAGCACAGTACACATCACGACTCAGAACCACCTTAGAGTGAACAGAATGAACCAGTGTCATATGGAAGATTGCATAGCTAACAAGGGACAGTTGGCAAATGACCTGGGTTTGAATGTAAGCTCTTGACCACCATGATCACTGCTTCTCTCAATGCCCTTCCCTTGACCAGTGAGGGTGAAGCTGAGGGCTGGGCATGTCCAGGGCTGCATAAGCTTAAGGGAAAAAACAGCTAAGTGTCTCCTTGGTACCTTAAGATGCTGAGAGAAAGCCATAGCCAACCTGGGAACCCCTATTAAGCCCCAGGCCTGAGAGCTCCCATGTGAACCAGGAACCTGGACCAGTCATAATCTCTGCCCTGTCACCTGGGCCACTCACCCTTGAGGTCCGGCAGCTCCTGTTTGCTGCCATGAGGAACCTCGGCGGCCACTTTGCTGCTCAGTCGACTAGCCACCTGCTCCAAGGCCCCAGGGACAGGCAGGCTCTTCTTAGGAAGCAGGGGGGACCCCAAGTCCATGGCCACCATTGTGTTTTCCTCAGAACCCAGGCCTGTAGGGTGGAGGAGATGGGCTCAGCCCAGGCAAGGGTCAGGCTGTCTACCCCCAGAAGGACAAAGAGAGTGGCACTTCTCATTCTTGGTGCCTGCTCTCACTAAGCAGCAGCTCACCCCATGAAAGCTGAAGTTCAACCCATTATCCCCAACACCAGCACAATGCAGGAACACAGGAGAGATGAACAGCAGCTTCCATTCTCCAGAACATAGGAAGGTCAGGGTACACAGTGTAAGTCCTGTGTACAAGTCTGAGCTCAGATTCCCATCCTGGAGGATCTTAGAGAAAACATCTCTCTTGGCAGAACTTATAAAGGAGGTGGGGGTGGGTATAGTCAGAAGGGGAATCTGACAAAAGGAGACCTGGGTCAGGAAGCCAGAGAGGCAATGTAGTCAAGGAACCAAGGCCAAGGACTTGAGACTTAATGAGGAAGCGCTGCTGGCAAGACAGCCTGGGCTGGGGCTTCAGAGACAATTCAGAGAAGGGGAGGTCTACCTGTTACCAGCTGAAACCTGAATGAAATAAGCTAAGAAAGAGGAATCTGGACAAGCCCAGAGCGATCTGATTGGTAAAAGGAACAGTGGTAATCACTGAATTTTGTGTGAAGTTTCTGATTATCAGGCCAGGAAGATTCCCTGGGTAAGAGGTGCATGAGTAGAAGGACTCAAGGTGGGTTTTCAAGCTTAATTTTTCACAGAAAGGAGCCTGGGAGATCTGTTGAGCTGCAAGTTGAGAGTTCAGAATGTGACAAGAGCTCTGTAGAATGGGAACTGCGTTTTGGATAGTCTCGGAGGTGCTCAGTGGAAGGCAATGAGGCAGGAGTCCAGGTAGGTACCCTGATCAGTTTGAGTCCTACAGAGGCAAGGAGAAGGCAGGCAGGAAGCCATCGGCAACGGGACACCGAGGGCTTTGTCAAAGTCTCCGCGTTCGGGGGGCGCGTCTGTCAGATTGGACAGGACCAAAGTGGGTTTCTGCACCAGCGGGGCCGGAACTGTGACAAGGGGCGATCCTGGGACTCCAAAAGAGGCAGGGGACATCTGTCAGGCGGAGTGAGGATCCCAAGGGCCAGCGACAGTGTTTCTCAGGTCCGGGACCCCGCGAGCGGCGACAGGAGGCCTGGGACCTGCGCGACTTGAGGGCCTGGGGGGAGGGGGCGTCCCGGAGCCAGGACGGCGGGCGTTGGGGGCGGCAGCGGCGGCACGGGGCGGCGGGACGCCGACTTTCCCCACCCAGCACCCTCCCCGGTGCCGGCTCTTACCCGGCGGGGGCGCGGGCCCGGGCCCCGGCTCCGGCTCGGCCTTGGGCCCGTCCCGCGGCGGCGGCGGCGGCAGCGGGGGTGGGGGCGGCGGCGGCGGCGGCGCCGGCAGGGTCACGGGGCCCGGGCTCGGGGGGCAGGGCGGGGGCGCCCCCGTGGGCGCGCGCTCCCGGGCGCCCCCCGCGCGCGGCCCCGCCGCCGCTTTGCTCTCCGCTTTTGTCACTCGGCACTGGGCGGTGGAGGCGGCCATCTTGGCTCCGGCGCACGCGGGGCGGCCGCCCCAGGCGAAAGCAGCCGAGCGCCGAGCGCCACCGCCACCGAGCGCGCTCCGCCCCGCCCCTGGGGGTACGTCCAGGATGACCTGCCGAGCGCCGAGCGCCACGAGTGAAGCGTTAGTCTGGGCCCTGTGGACTCACGGCGGCAGGCGCTGGGAGATCTCCGCGGGCCCAGGCTCACCCAAGCAGGCGTGCCGCGCGCCGAGCGGCTTCCAACTGTCGCCCTATCCCGGGCTCCGGATATCCCAACGACTGTGATTGGAATCCTCCTGCCACACGCACCTCAATATTAGCATTCAGACTTAAGAGACCCGACGGGGTACCTAGGACCTGCTCCTGGACCCTAACCCATTCTCTTCACTGCAAGTCTCCCTCTTTGGGTCGACGATTCTGGAAGACACCTGATCCTCAACCACGAGGATTCCCCCCAACATCATCCTGGTATCCAGCTGTCCTCCGATGGTGCGGTCCTGCAGTCCTAGGGAATGCTCAGACACCTAACATTTCAAGCACCACTGGCTCCTCCCTCCCCAACTCCAAACCGATGGAGCCCAGCTGTTTCTTGACAACTGGGTGGGGCCAGAATCAGGCCGTTGCCCCGCCCCCAAATTGGCCCCCGCCAGCTCCGGCCCACTTGGGGAGAAGGGAGGAGGCTTCTAAGTACAGCCCTACAGGGCCACTGCCCACACTTAGCCTAATCTTGGGCATCCTTACTCAAGACAAAGCTAGGATCGTTCCAACTGCTCCTTATCCTCACGCTGCCCCCTGCATCCCACCAGATGTTCACTGAACAAGTCATAGCTCTCTTTCCTCCCTCTGGACAAGGCCACGGCAATGCCAGATTCACTCCCTCCCATCCTTAGGCTGACTCCTCACACCCCAGTGGCTTGGTCAGCTCCCCTGGCAGTCATTGAGGACTGACACATTGGTATTCTGATTAGAAACAATTTGGCCAGAGATGAAACTGGCTGCTGAGCACATGCTCCCATCCTGTCCCAGGTGCCAGATAAGAAAGTATGAACCTGACATCCAGGTCTCTGCTGGGATGATACAGAAGGAAGTGAGGCAGAGCTGGAGCCTACCAACCATCTCTTGCAGCCCTGGCCATCCTTAGAGCTAGCTATGCCTCTCAACCACTCTTCAGGCACTACAAACCAAATCAAGTGAGCTGAACACTAGCAAAGACAAGAAGCCTGAGGTCACATCCCCACTCACCCTCTCCAGAGATATGACCAACTAGGCACTTGCCTCAATTTCTTCCTTGTTCAAGGAAGAGAAGGGTCTTTGATCTCCCTACCCTACCCTGCCCTTTGCAAATTCCAAAGGGCACTCTAGTGGGCTTGCAGGTGGGATGAGTTCAGTCAAGCCTAGAATATAGATCTGGGTAGGACCCTGAAACTTCAAGTGAGGAAAACAGAAGGAAGTCCCAGTCTCAAATATGTCTGGGTCAATTTCCCTTGTTCAGACATCGTTCATTTCTCAGGACCCAGCTGCTCCACATAGCCAAGTTCTCTGCTTTATAAAAGTTTCTGCAAAGTCAGCCTTTGCAAGGCTGAGATCTTCACTTTTCCAACTCCTCTACCATAGCCCTGGCCCCCTGCACCAAATATTGATTCTGTATTTTGAGTATGGGAAGGATTTATCAGTGCTGGCTTTGGTTGAGCATCTAGAAACTGGACTGTAGATCTACCCCATCCAATATGATTGCCACTGGTTCAATACTAACCATATCTCATGCTCTGCTGCCACTGAGTGACCTTGCCAAGGGTGACCCTCGGGGACAGCACAGAAAACTAAAGAACATTTTATCATCTTAGTTCTACTGGGCAGCACTGCTCAAGACAGAAGATTCAAGAACAAGGAATCTGGAGCCCAACTTCCTGAACTTTGAAACTTGGCCCCTCTGGCTGTGTAACTTCAGAAAGGTTAATTAGGCTTTCTGTGCCTCAGTTTCCTCATCTGTAAAATGTGAATGGTCATAACACCCCACCCTAATAGGGCTGTTATAAGGATCTCAATAAGTTTGTGACTGTAAAGCGCTTAGTACAATGTCTGATTCCTCGTAAGACTTCAATAACCATTTGTAGGGAAAAATTAGATTCAGAAAGGGCCCTGGCCCAGCCCTTAAGAAATGACCCCTAAGTAGCAGGATGGTGGTGAGGAGAGTTGTCAATATACTTTGTAAAGTGACTCAAAATGCTTCCAGAAAAGTATACAGTGGCTGCCCCCAACCCCCACCCTTCCATCCCTCTGAGCCCCTAGAAAGGGTCAGGGCTCCAGCCTGGCCCACCCCCGCCCCTTACCATCTCCGTAGGCTGGCCCAGGGTCCTCAGCCCAGGTAGGTGGGAAGGGCACGGTAAGAGGTAAGCGAGGCCGGCGGGAGGTCAGGAAGCTGCCAGGTGGCCCACCAGGCTCTCGGTCCAAGGGGCTGGGGGGCAACTCAGCAGCCGAGGTGGCCAGCAGCTCCTGTAGGATGTTGATGGGCGAGACGGTAAGCTCCCAGTTGGTGATGCCGAAGTCGCGCAGGTGGGCCCGGGCATGGCTGGAGAGACCGGCCCGAGTATCAAACCCAGCCCCACAGAAGTCACAGCGCATCAAGCTGAAGGTGCCAGGATCGAAGTTGGCCACTGCAGAGAAAGGACAGAGACTGTCTGTGGTGGGGCAGGGGTAGGGGCAGCCACTTCTAGGCTCAACCCCTTCTGGTGCCCAGGGCTTCTCACCCTCTGGTCCACACTGGACTGCCTTCCCTCCCTTCTGCCGTTGGCACCCTCACTGGCCTGCCCCCCAGCGTTCAGCTCCAGCATCCCATCCCCAGGCACACTGCAGAAGGTTGACCTCTCTCCCAAGTTCCCCCAGGGACCTCTCCCTCAGAAAGCATTCTCCAGTTGTGGGTTTGTAATCAGTTGGGTGCTTGTTCAGTGCATGACCACCTCCTGCCTGTTTTTTTCTCCCCACTGCCCCAGTACTGTAGATTAAATGCATATTGTATAAAGAAATGGCAAAGAGAAGATGTGACACCCCTCCTCTGGGAGCCTTCTCTGAGCCCTGCCCCCAGGTGGAATCAGAGATTTCCTCCATAGGCTTCTCCAGCCCCCTGGTTCTCTTGGACCCTGTCACTTGATATCATAACTGCCTGGTTTCCTGACTGTCCACCCCACACCCCACACCTTAGTGTACACACACACTCAAACACAAACACCGCACCAGTATCTCCCCAAGTGGACTCCATGACTTCCAATGTCAGAATCACCCAGGGCACTCCTGTTGAAGATGGACTTTCAGAATCAGAACCTTGTCACCTGAGAATCTGCATACCTCACAGGTAGCCCCAAATTGTAAAGTCCACCAAGTATCCCTTCACTCTTGGCTTGGGCCATGAATTCTAGGAGAGCAAGATCTCCTGTTTTGTTTACTTCTGTGTCCCTCAGCCCTTCTGCCCAGAATAGAGGGGACCTCACTCAATAAATATTTGTTGAATGATGGAATTAAATAGAATTCTCTGCCTGGGGCTGAGTCCTCTGTCCAGACTCCTTCCTTCAGCAGCAGGCATGGCTAAGACATTGGGGCGTCCCTACACATCCACCAACTTTTGGTGGCGACCTTTGCCGTGGCTCCCAGTTCTCACTGGAAGGCAGGCCCAATTTCGCCCTGCATGGCACTAAGGGAGGGTGTAGAGTGAGGGTGGGTGAGTGTGAAACTCAGCTGCCCAGCCTCACGGCGCCCAGGCTGTGGAGTGAGGTGGGTGCCAAAGCAAAGCCACTCTACCTTTTTTCTTCTTCTTCTGGAAGGAAAACCTGCGCTCAATGGCCTTCACCTCCTCGGCAGAGATGAAGTGTCTCACGTTGTAGCTGACGCCCACGCGGTTCAGGTGGCCACGGACGTGGTTGGCCAAGCCGATGCCATTGTGGAAGCGATCGGGGCAGTAGGGGCATTTCCGTTCCTCGTGCTTCAGCGCCATGGCCGGGTCTCCCTCTAGGAGTGTGTCTAGCCCCAGGGGACCACCCAGAGGAGCATCCAGGAGCAGGAAATCCAGGGGGTGGGTGCCCCGCAGCCCCAACTCCTCTGGCTGCAGTGTTGGGGGTACCCTGGCCGCCGCCGCCATGACCTGTGGCCCCAGCTTTGCTACCAGAACAATGGGTACCATCCCTTGGAGCTGCTGCCGTTGTGCCCACGAGGCCTCAGCTGCCTGCAGAGCATCTCGGAAAGTCTGCTTCAGCTCTAGAGCTGGCTGGGGTATGAGGCTGGGGGCAGCTGCGGGTGGGAAGACCTCATTTCCCAGAGAAAAATCCATTTCAGAAGTCAGTGCTACATCCTCATCCTCCTCTTCCTCCTCTCCTTCCTCCTCCTCTTCACTCCAAGGGTGGCTGTGGTCTCCCAGCCCCTGCAGGTGAACAGTGCTTTTGTTTCTACTGAGCTGTATGGCGTAGGGGGCAGATGCCAGGGGCGAGGGAAAGACCAGCCTTCCGAGAGGCCTCTGGCCTGAGTCGTGTGGGAGTGGCTTGGACAGTGAGAAGTCCCTCATGCCCAGCTGCTGGCAGTCTGGGCCATAGGCCAGGTCGGGGTCATATCCAACAGGGTTCTCCCGCCACGTGGGGGCCAAGAGTGGCTCAGCTTTGCCAAAGTAGTCCATGGTGCTGTCAGGAAAGCGAGAGTATGCATCCTGGCTTGTGCCTGGCTGGCTGGCTGGGTCCTCCTCAAAAGCCTCCTCCTCCTCCTCCCAGTGGGAATGGGCATGCAGGAGTCTCACATGCTCCCTGAGCAGGCTCTCGCTGGGCGCAGGGAAGCCACAGAAGACACAGGCACTGAGGCCCGAAGCAGCTCCATAAGGTGGGTAGAGGAGAGCGCTGGCATCGGGGCCTGGGCTTCCAACCCTGCTGCCACCACCGAAAGGCTCCTTGGCCGACTGGCTGGCTGGTTCTCGCACATGCAGCTTAGCATGCTGCACAAAGGCCCTGGAGGAATTGGTGCCAAAAACGCACTTGGGACACTGGAGCCGTGCCTCACGGCCCTCGTCACCTGGAAACTGCTTCAGCTTCTGGATTTCCTCGATGATCTTCTCCCGGGAGGCCTGATGCAGCTGCCGGTGCTGCTCAAGGGCGGCCGGGTCAGCAAAGGCCCAGCCGCACTCTCCACAAGCTAGGGGCGCCAAGTCAGCAGGGGGCTCCTGGCCAGGGGCTCGGCGGTGCTGGCTCATGTGTTCCAGAAGGTGTTCCTTGTGCTTGAAGTAGATGCTACACTCAATGCAGGGGAACACAGCTGGCTCCTCATCTTCATCCTCATCAGGACTGGCCGCCCCATCGGCCACCTCCTCCAGCAGCTCACACAGGTAAGGCCCTGCTCGGACTGGGGGCAGCAGTGGCTGCAGCCGCTCCACAGATGCCTCCGAGTTCACTGTCCAGGTCTGTGTGGCTACTTCGGAGGCTGATGTCGGCAGGCCCCATTCAGAGGGCTGGGCCAGCCCTTCAAGATCCTCCAGGTCCTCTCTGGTGCCAACCATCTCCATGTCCAAAGTCTTGGAGGTGTCTTCCATCGGCACAATCACCCTCCTGAAGGCGCTCAGGGGTGGTGGCTGGGGAGGCAGGTCCAGGTGCAGTCTTGAGTCCCGTGGGGGCTCCTGCTCATCTGTATTTTGGAGCCAGTCAAACCTGGGGTGACCCCGAGGGGCTTTTTCCAAAAGCTTCAATTCACCCTGGTGGTGCAAGAACCTTCTAGAGCCCTCAAGCTCAGCATGGGGTTTCATGGTTCTCACAATGACTGAGTCCTCGAATCTCCGCTCAGATGGGATGCTCTCCCCGGCCTCCTGGACCAAGGGGTGCTCCCAGGGCCCCCGGCCATCTGGGGGACCAGAGAAAGGGCCCAGGAGATGGGGTGGTGAGGAGCCTGGCTGGAAGTCCAGGCCACCTCCATCCCAGCAGCTGCAAGGAAGGGCCAATGGGGACAGGTTAGCCATGGGCCTCAGTTTCCCTTCCTAGAGTAATGGTGGTAAGGAGTCCTTCCAGGCAGCCTGAGGCAGGCCCCAGATATCCAGCCCAAGAGTGACCTCGAGAGGCTGGTAGTACTGGGGTGAGGATAGGGAGGGACAGGAGAGTCCAGGTGGACCCTTCAGAGCTGTTGGGTCAAAAGCTAGGTTCGACTCCCAGAATACACCTGTCCACATAGCCTAGCCTCACTGCATTATAGGGGAGTATCTGGAAACAAGGGGGGGATGGAGTTACTTCTAAGGAGTATCCCCAAGTCTGGTGGCCCAGTCAACTCTCATCTCTCCCCGGGGACTTAAGGCTCTGACCTGTGCACTGGCTGCTTCTGTGTTGGTCCTTCCCAAAATGGGGTGGCTTAGTGAATTTCATAATCTCTCTCCCCCAAATTTGGTGAAAATTAACTTTGCAGCAGAACAGGTTGAAGGATGCACCTGCTCCCTGCATCTCCCCTCTTGAAAAGGCAGAGTCAGAAAAGCTTGATGGTCTCCACTCAGCCTCTGGCCCCAGTGACCTGACTCTTTGAGTGGGAGGTAGATGGAGTCAAGGTTGGGGGAGGCAAGGCAACTTCTCTGGGCCTCAGTTTTCTAATCCTAAAAATGGGGGTGATGTCCAAGAACCAGGGACCTCCTTATCCTTGTGCAAAGCCTTCTCATGGTTGTCATCAATTAAAACATCACACATGGCAGGGGCTTATTTAAATGCTTGCAACCACGACCTTTAAAACAGGGACCTTGATGCCACAAGACACAGGATGAAGATGGACACAATTTGGTGTTCAAGAAAACATTTTGCTTCACTGGATATCTGGCTCCTAGTTAGCCAGTGACCACTGCAAGTTCTTATTAAGACTGCTTCTGATCAATTATCCCTTCGTTATTAAGGTCCTGCCTCCATGAAGGGTATCAATCATGCACATGGAACAGGTGAGAAAATGGGCTGCATAGACAGGTGAGGCGGGGACAACAATGTCAGCTCTCTGATTCTCATTGGTGACATGCATCACTAACAGAACTATCCTTCCAGGGCTGTGGCAAAGATTCAGTGAGATAAACACATGCTGAGAGCCCAGCAATTAGCAGTTATTATTAATTCTGAAAGCTAATGATTAATCATGATACAATTATTATTATATATTAGCGCCTGCCAGTCTGTTTAATAAAGGGTGGCCAGACAAGAGCACTGTGGTTATTTCTTTTTTCTTACCCAGTGCTCCTTGGGTCTCAAGGCAAATTTGTGAGATGCATTTTATGAACTTGGTTTGCAGTTGAGGAAACTGAGGCTCAGAGAGGCTTAGCATCATTCTAAGGATCAATTGGCAGAAAGTGGACTCCAAGGGTCTAATCTCCAGGCTTTTGCCTCTCTGGCCCTGCTCCTGGCAGGGATAATGAGAGTTGACCGTCTGTGTCACCCCAGACCTCTCCCCCGCCCTCAGTACACACCCAGGGGCTTGTCTATTGGGAGCCACTTCCTTCTGCCTGGCCTCCTGATTCCCTTCTGATCCCTTCTACTCCCCAGGGACTTCTCTTGGGCCTGGGCACATCCTGCTGCCCCCCTGCCCTCCCTGAGGTCAGGGCCAGCATGGCACTCACCAGCTGCTGATCCGATGGGTGGCGGAGGTGGCACGGGGGAGGGCTTCGCTGAGGCCAGGATGGGAATGCCCGTCTGCAACAGAGAGGGGAGACCCTGAAGGGCTGGGGTCCCCCTGGCTGGGGCTCCATGCCCCAGCTCTGGGAGCCCTGCAGGGCACCTCAGAAGGGCCCTACTAGCTCCCAACCACTTTCCCAAGAGGCCATTGGCCTCTGTACTGAGCCCGGAAAGGGGTTTCTTTGGAGGAGTCCTCTTCAGTTTTCTGGGGGATTCCAGGGCCTTGCTACCTTGTGAACCTCCTCTCTTTCCCCCACCTGGCAGCCAGGGTGATTTTTTAAAGTCACCCACTGGAAAAAAACTCACCTGGCTTCTCGTTATACTTTACAATAAAAGCCAGATTCCCAACTGCCACCACAGTGCCCTCAGAGGTTGGATCTCTGCTGTCTTCTCCAACCTCGCCTGCCCCTCCTTGGTCCCTCACTGCCCCTGCCTTGACTGCAGGGCCCTCCTATGAAGCTTCAAGGCCACCTAACTCTTCGCAGCCTCAGGCCTCTGCAGTGGCTGGGCCCCCTGCCTGGGGTATATTTCCCTGGCCAGCTATTCAAGCAAGTTGGGTTTTTCTCTCTCAGTACCTGTTTCATTTTTTTCTTAGCTGTTCCACAGGTTGCTTAGGTCCCTCTCTGGATGGTTGAGTGGGTCCCCTGCAAGCACATAAGCCCCACTACAGCATGGACTGTGTCAGCCTTACCCACTGCAGTATCCCAGTGCCTGGCACACAGTGCTGGACAAATACATGCCAGATGACGAGTGATGAGTCTGGCCAGTCTGAGCTATGCAGCGCCTATGCCTGCCTTCTGGATCCTCTCCCAGGCCTAAATCCTAGAATGGAATTCCCGCCTGGGAATCCCCCAACACAGATAGGGCCAACTCTCCATTATCCGCCAGTGGAGCCAATGCCTGGAGCGACCACAGGAATCCTGGCCTGTGTCTCCTCTGCCTGCCATGCTTGCCTGCCACGGGCAAGCATGCCAATCGGGGAGCAGGCCAATTTCCTGGGCCAAGGTTAACACACTGGGGGAACTTGTGCCCTGGCCAGGGCCTGACAGATGCAATTGCTGGACTAGCCTCAATTTGAGGATGGTCCAGAAAGAGGGCAAGGGCTGGGACTAATTCTTTTTCTAATCCCCCACCATCCAATTTGCCGTGGAAATTGAGAGCCAACTTTGGGAATCGAGGAATAAAAACTGGAAGGGGGTGCATCAGGTCACTGCCTGGGGTCTGTCTGCTGACCCTGAGAAAAGGGCTGTGACAGTGGCATGGCTTCTGAAGGGTGGGGTGGGGGGGGTACTGAAATTTGCATATTCCAGAGCAGAGTTTCTCAACCTTGGCACTGTTGACATTTGGAGCCAAGTCATTCTCGGGGCGAGGCGGGGGGCAATGTAGGAGGTTGAAAAGCAGCTTTGGCACTAGGTGCCACTACCTCCCTCCCATAATCATGACAACCAAAAGTGTCTCCAGACATTACCAAGGTGTCCCCTGGGTGGCCTGACTGCCCCCACTTGGAAAGCACTAGTGTAAACGGGCAGGGAGCAGAGCTGTGCTTGGAGTTAGGATGGGGGCTTGCAGAGTGTAAGGGCTTGGGCCCCAGGACACAGGCTCGAAAATGAACACTGAAGGCACAGATGGGAGCTTCTTAGGAGAGGGTGACTGATTTACAACTAACCAGTTGCAGTACAGCCTAGAGGTGTGGGTCTGAGGGTCCTGGGTGTCCTGCTTCTAAGACTCTGAGACCCCAAGCTCCTGAGATTCTGGGTGTCCCAGTTTGGAAGTCTGCTGTGGTCTAAGAATTCCAAGAGCCAGGGGGCCACACTGGCCTCTTTGTCTGAGCAGCTCCGGTGAGGATCCTATTTTTAGTGGCAGCAACTCTGGAGGAAGGAGGCCAAGGAGGGCCCGTGTCGGAGACACATTGGAGGTGGGGGTTTGCCCAGAGGCCTCCATACCAATGGGCATCCAGACGTCCCTGTGGGTTGCAGGAGGTGCCTGGGATGCAACCCTCAAGAAGTGACTATGCCAAGGGACCCTCATAGGCTCCTGCCATCTGGGATCCCAGAGGGGCTTGCAAATGGCAGAAGGAGGTATCCATGAACAACTTGAACCTCAGGCCAGGCAGCTTGGTGGAGTGGCCAAGAGCTAGGTTTTGGAATCAGATAGATCCAAGTTCAAGGCCCAGTAGTATGATCTGAATGGTTCGCTTTTCCTGCTCCAAGGCTCCGTTTTCTCCTCTGTACAATGGGTACAACCACCAAACAAGTCTTGTAGGGACAGTGATGGGTGCCAATGAGGTCACAGTAAATGTTCCATCCAGAGAAGTGGTGGTGGAAGGAAAGAAGCGAGATAGGATTTCCGGGGGTTCGGGGCTGTCTCCGTGACTTCTCAAGGTGGAAGCTGGAGGCTGACCTCAGAGCCTCAGGCTTGCTGACTCCACACTCTGATTTCTTCTCCAGTCTGGGGCTCCAATAAGGCACAAATGATGCGTCGGTTTTCCCTGGGTCCCCTATCCCCAGTACAATGCCAGGCATGTACAGGTCTTCACTGATCCGTGTGGAATGGTTAAGCCCCCTGAGACCCCGTGGTACCTAGAAGCCCCAACCCGAGAGGCATATTGGGTAGAGGCTTCAGAGCAGATGGGGGAACCTCCTGGACAAAAGCCAAAATGGAATGCAGAACAGGTAGTGGATACATCCTTGACCAGGCAGAGAAGTTTGAAGGTGGCCACTCCAGAGAGTCCCTGGGGGGCTGAGTGAGATTGAGGGAGCACCCAGACCTTGGGGTGGAACAGCTTCTCTTATCTATAGACATCACAGGACTCCCAGGGCAGGTGCCTATGTCCTAAAGCGGGGGTTGAACAGGCAGAAGAGGGCAGAGGGGAGACAGAGTGTCTGAAGCCCAGGCCCTCCTCTAACCTCCAGGTCACTGGTCCATCCCCATCCCATTTCCCAATTTGCTCAAGAAAACTGATACAGAGTGAACCTGACCCGCCTTGGTGGTCACAGTCTCTTCCTCCCCAGACTGTAAAACAGGTACATGCATGGATCTCTTTGGTTGATCTCCAAGGGGAGTGAGGACACACATAGTTACTTAACTTTTCCCCTCTCTCTAGACTTGGGGTTTCTGCCAGGTGGAGAAGAAATGCCCAATTCCTCAAAATGTACAGATAATTCCAGATCTGTTCCCTGGGACTCCTACAAAGTCAAGATCCCAGCCTGGCCTTGACCAGCTGTGTGACCTGGGACAAGGTCCTGCCACTCTCTGAGCCTTGAGGGGATTTCTAAGGTTCCCTGGGTACTTGGCTAACCCTCAGCCCAAATGAGTCTCACTTTGCTCTCACCCTGCTGCCTGACACCTGCAGGTGCCACCACATCTCCAAGCTTTGCATGTGTGGAGATCCCTGCCTGGACACCTTGTATCCCCTTCATCAGCTCATCCTCCCTCGTCCTACTTCCTGCACCTTCTGACAGTCTGCTGGATGTTCCAAGGCTGGGCCAGGTACTTCTTCCACTCATAGCCCCAGCAACTGTGTCACAACACCTGGTGCCTATTTGTCTCTCCTGCTTCAGATGGTAGGGTCTGTGGTCACTGCTGTGCCCCTGTACTAGGCCCATGTATACCTGAGCAACATGAGTGGTGCTGACGGGCAGGATCCACAAGCCTGCAGCACAGTGGAAGGGGATGAGGGCTGTCGAGTCACTTTACTGCCTGTCTCCATGACCTTAGGAAACTTATTTCACCACAAGGTCTCTTAGTCTTCCCATCCCTAACAGGGGATAATAGTCACCAAGGGTGCCCCCACAGGATTCTTTTAAGAATGAAGTACAATGATCACAGAAAGGACTTGGCATGTTAGAAAACTTTGACAAGGTGCTTAGAAGTTCCTGGAAAACAGTCTCTGGGGACAGGTCAAGGAGATGAAGGGAGAGGTCTGATGCATCAGTCCACTATTCTCCAGCCACACCAGGCTCCTGCCTGGTCCTTGAAAATGCCAGGTTCCTCCCCACCACAGGGCCTTTGCACTTGCTCTTCCCTCCATATGGCATGCCTTTCCCATCATTCATTTCACACTCCACTCAAATGCCATCTTCTCAGGGAGGCTTTCCCAGGCCCCCTAGGCATGATACTGGAACTTAAAACTTTCACAGCCTGTGTTATTCATACTCACTACCTGCCCTTATGTGTTTAGTTGCTTGTTGTTCATCTTCCCTTCCAGAATGCCCGTGCTCAGAGGGCAGGAACTCTGGCCTCTTTTGTTAATAGCTGTTTCCCAGCACCCCAGAACAGAGCCTGGCACATAGTAGGTGCTCAGTATTTAAGGCATTAATAATAAACCTTGAGATGGGGACAGTGTGAAATATCCTTTTGCAGGGCAAACCAAGGCACCAAGGGATGGCAGGCATCCCTGACTCCCCTGTCTTTCCCTAGCCACTAGGGGGCACAAGCTGTTTCGGCCCATGGCTCAGGAGAAAGACTTCCAAGACAGCAAAAGGCTGCTGAGAAAGACTGATGGGAATGAGGTGCACCTGGGGAACAGGTGTGCTTGGGGCAGGTTGCTCAGGATGCCAAGATGGGCATCTGGGTCCAGTTGACTCTGGATCAGAGCTGGGAGCCAGGTCAATCTGAGTTTGAGTCCTAGCCCCTTGCCACCTAACTGGGGGATCTTGGTTTTCACAACTGTAAAATGGGAAACTAAAGAGTGCAAAAGAGAAGGCTCTGGACTCCCAACTCAGACCCTGCTGGGCTACATGACCTGGATCTCTCTGAACTTTGGGGACCAGGCTGAATGCTCCCTCAGGGCCACAGGGCCCACCTTCTTACCAGAAATGCCACCTCTGCCATCCAGAATGTCCCGGGGGCCTTCCTTGGTGATAGGCAGGTAACGGGTAGACCGGAAGATGCCACCTTCCCCTTCAGCAGCCTCGGCCCCACCCTCGAGGTCTTCCCTCGGAGCTGGGCCAGGCAGTCTCTCTGGGCCTCGAGGCCGATCTGGGGCAGCCAGGCCACCTGCCAGGGGCCCCTCCATGGGTGCTCTCTGCTTGACTCCTCTCAAGGCTGGGTTGGCTCAGCGGGTCATTGTGGGTCTGGGGATAGAGGGGGGTTTCTTAGCAGAGGTAAGAAAGGGACTTCTCAGTTTCTTCTCCCTCAAAACCCAAATCCTTACCCTTGCAGTTCATTCCCTCAGTTTACCTCCCAGTCCAAGCGAGCTAGGTAAATGGTGCTGAGGCCTCATCCCTACACATTATATTCCAATGACCCCCTGCTAGCAGCATGACTCTGTCTCCCCATGGATAACCCCTTTTATTTGCCCAGACCCTTGACTGCCTCAGTGTACCCCATTTTTACACATGCACACCAGCCACCTTGTCCTTTTATCATGAATCCTGTCACTTCTCCCACATTCCCCCGTTCATGCACATACAGCTTCACCTTTGCCAGCTACACCCTGGTTTCTCTGCAAGTGCACATCTTATGGCCATGCCTGTTTCCTCGCAATCTCAGCCACTTCCACATTCTGACCCCCTACATTTACTTAAGTCCCCCCATCATTATTACCCTTTTACTTTTCTCACTTGGGTTGCCCATACCAATTACCCCTGCACTTTTCCCACACTCCAACCCTCCCCCAGAAGGACCTCAGGGTTCTTCAGCGTTAACCCCTTCACACCCTCATACAGCCTCAAGTGACCCTACCATTAACCCTTTCACTTCTCGCCACCAGTATCCCTCATGCATACCAGCCTGGGTTCCTCCATTTCCCACCCTCCACCAAGAATGCTCTGGTCCGAGGCCAAAAGGGACCCCTGGGGCTTCTGGTCCAGAAACAAGGACCCCAGGGAGAGGGGGTACTGTCCTCTCCACCTATAAATACCTTCAAGGTAACGGCAGAAAGTGAAGGGCAGGAATGAGGCGCCCTCCCCAGGGAGATGGTGGGGAGGCCGGGCCCAGGCAACCGGGGCGGGGCCGGGGCTCCAGGCCTGGTTGCAGGCGCTGCCCTCGGGGGGCCTGAGGGCTCCCAGGGGGCCGGTCGGTGGGCTGGCAGTCTTGGTGGGGGTCCCTGGCCAGGCCTGGAGGAAGCACCTGCAGGTGCCCACCGGGTGGGCACTGCCCGCGGGAAACCGGCAGGACCGCAACTTCGGAGCACTTTGGCAGCTTGGGGAGGGGGCTCCCGCCCAGACGCCCCCTGAGGGTCGCAGAGATGGGGGCTGCGCCGCGCTGGCGCACCCCTTGGGGGTCCTGGGTCCTGGGGATGCGCGCTTCGCCCGTGCACCCCGGGGCGGGAGACCCCGCGGGGCCGCCGAGGTAGGGGGAGACACCTGCCCCAAGACCCCCGCCCCTCCCCCCACCTGCGCGGCCCCGCCCCCGACCAGGCCCCGCCCCTGCAGGCCCCGCCCCGCCCCCCGCCCTGGGGGGTCCCGCCTGGCCCGGCCCGGCCCAGGCCTCCCCCTCCCCGCTCCGGCTCCGCCCCGCCCTCGGGCTCCCCAGGCCCAGTCGGGCCTCACCGGGGAGGCGGTGCCTCCGGCCGGGTGCCGGGGCTCGGAGCTCCCCTCCTTGGTGCGGCTCTCCGCACCGCTACCGCTGCTGCCGCTCCCGGTGCCGGTGCCGCGGCCTCCGCAGCCGCCGCCGCCTCCACGGCTCGGGGGACATTGTCCCTTTAAATCGCTCCCCCCGCCGCCCCGCCCCCCCGGCGCGCCGCCGTGACCTCAGCGCGACAGCCCCGCCGCGCCGCCATGATGGGGAGGTCTGGGGCGCCCCCCGCCCCCCCGCGTTGCCCCGCCGGGGGGGCAGCCAGCAGGCGCGCAGCCATATTGGGAGTGTCCAAGCAGGTCACCCTTAAAGGGCCCGCGCGACCTGAGTGTCCAGGGAGAGGCTCTGTTACCATGACAACCCCCTTGTCCTCCACCCCCTATGGCTCCCATCACCCAGCTGGTTTTCCCAATACTAGGTTTACTAATAGCACCAGAGGAGTGGGAAGAGGGCAGAGAAGTTCCTCCATGGGTCATTCATAGGTCATTGAGAACTCCACCACAAACTCACTTCATACTTCTCTGTCGTTCACGCTGGACTTCAGCATCCCCATGCCCCTAAAGCTGCTCTAGGTCCCCATTGCTAAGGCCCCTTACTACGCGCTTCCACTCCAGGACAAGCCTGCTATCTTCTCCCATCCACCATCCACCATTCAGCCTTCCCACCGGTTCATCAGCATGCTCAGTCATCTACTCCTCTACCCATCCAGTCAACTAATCACCTATCATCCACCCCTTCAACCACCTATTCATCTATCCAAACACACACTCATCCATTCATATCCCATCTATCTGCCCATCCCTCCACTACCCAAGAAAATATCTATTTATCTGGAAAACCAACTATCCTTACCCACATCCTTCCACTCTGCCACCCATTCATTCATCATTTGCCTGTTGCTTTATCTTCTCCACATGAGGACAAGGGGTCCTGTCTGTCTAGTTCATTATTTCCCCATAGCCCAGTTCAGTTTCAGAAGACCTTAACAAAGGTACATACAATATATATAATCAATTAATTCAAATATTTATTTCCAGGCCTTTTCTAAGTAGACATATCCATCCTGGTTACCCACATACTCAAGTACTCACCTATAGGTCAAACATCCAATAAATACTAACCTAGTCATCCGCTTACTGTTCTACCCTACCCCTCACCTGTGATTTAAAGGCCTGTGCATTTACTCACCATTCACCCACAGAACTTCACATTTCCTCACCCTTCCTTCATCTGCCTCCCAGGCTTAACTCTCTGTGCCATGAAGAAGCTGGTTTGGGATTTGGGGTCTAGGAAAATTCTTTTATCTGGGGCCTGGGGATTAGCCAGGGACAGTGGGGTGGGGTAAATGGATTGTGGGACCCATGCTTCATTGAGAAGCAGGTACTGCCGATACCAGTGATGAATACCTTTTATTGAACACTTTTTAAGGGTCTGCCACCGTGTAGGGGAACTTACATCCATTTTACAGATGGGAAAATGAAGGCTTCTAAAGTGATGGCCTAAGGTCACTTGGCTGGTGAGAATCTTCTTATAATTCCCTTTCCACAGACTTCAAATTAGGAGAGAATTTGGGAGAATTGAATGGGGTCAGGGCCTGCTCGCTGGTTAGCAACTCTTAGGGACAAACAAACCACCGATTTTACTGAAATCAAGATTTTACTGGGCAACCTCATAGTGCCAGAGTGGTTGGTTGGCACCTTCAGGGCCAATCCCCACTGTAGGTCACGTAGCGGTAAGGCAGGGTCAAATACCCTCCTGAGAGGCTCTCCCCTCCCAGATCACATGGGATGGAATGGGCAGCTCAGGTGGTATCTCCATTGAAGCAAGGTGCTTTGAGGGGCAGGGGCTGGCTCCGTGACCCTGGTATCTTTGGAAGAAATTGTAGACTCTGGACAGCATCCCTCAGCTGTGCCTGAGTATGCTCCATGTCAGTCAGGCGGCGCTCCTGGGAAGGCAGTGGAGGTGGGTTTGTAGCCAGAGAAGGATTTGCTTTCCATCCCTGGCTCCTTCCCGCCCAGATCTGTCCCAGGGGCTCCAGCAAGAGTCTTACCATACATTTCAGCCTAAGTCCCTCACTACTTGGAAGACCATCTTCTGGATCCGACTCCAAGGTCCTGTAGGGGTCAGGGACAAGGGGGAAAGATCAGAGGCTGAGGAAATCTCTTCCAGCTCCGGGTGGGACAACTAGAGACCAGAGGGCGGGGTTTGAAATGAAGGCGGGGTTTGTTTACACCTGAGGGCGGGGCCTAAATAATCTGAAAAGCGTCTGATCAGAGCCTGGCAAGATGCAGGACTAAGTTAAGATGCAAGGACAAGTAATCAACACATGGAGGCGGAGATTGACCAGTCCTGGGAGGGGTCGTGACTTGGTGGGAGAGCACCCAGACTAAGATATCCCTGTTCTGGCCCTGATTAACAGGGACTGATCGAGGGGTGAAACCTGGAAAAGAGGACTTGATAATGGACTGACCACGCCGCATGGGGGCGGGGTTGCCAGGGCCTGGACCCGTGGCTTGAGGTCGTGTCAGTTCAAGAGGAGATTTGGGAGCACCTAACAGAGATTCAACGCCTGAATGAAAGCGGAACCTGGGCCTGGCACAGTGGCTCATGCCCTGTAATCCCAGCGACTCCAGAGGCTGAGGCAGGAGGATCACAAGAAGTTCGAGGCCATCCTCAGCAATTTAGAGAGGCCCTAAGCACCTTAGCGAGACCTTGTCTCAAAATTAAAAAAAAAAAAAAAAAAAAAAAGAAGGGCCAGGGATCTGTCTCAGTGGTTAACGGTGGTTAAGCGCCTCTAGTTTCAATCCCAGGTTAAAAAAAAAAAAAAAAAAAAAGTGGAGCTTGGGCAGATCTCTCCTTGGTGCGGGCCCCGTCTGGGGGTGGAGCTAGTGGAGAGGGCGGGGCTCACCTAGGACTGAGCCTAGAGTCTAGGTCCTGCAGCTGACACCGCAACTGCTCCTGCTGCTCGGTCAAGGCCTGGATGTGGGTACTCAGTGATTCCACGAGGCGGGACAATGTTTTCTGTTCCTCACGAAGCGCGGCCACCTCGCACTGTAGCTCTGCCAGCTGTGGGGAGACAGCAGCTGTTATCTGATGCATCTCGTCCCTTCCTTTTCCCAGGGATCCTGATGTGCTTCTCCACGGTTCTGCCGTATAAGGTTCCTGTTTTTCTGAAGGAGAAACTGAGGCTCAGAGAGTGTTAGTCTAGACCTAGAGTCATGAAGTGCAGCGAGCTTGATATTTGAACTCGGTTTTGCCTGGCTTTCAGTCCTTTCTCCGGTCCCGTTCCTATCCGCTCCCAGACGTCCCGCCCACACCCAGCTTGGACCTGGGCCAAACCTCACCTTGCCCACCGGTCGGTGCGAGCCCAGAACCTGGTCTCGGTCCCGCGGCTGGTCCAGCTGGCGCTGCCAGGGCACCGATGGTTTTCGAGGCAGTGAGGTGGAGGCCCCGGTCCAGGGCCGGCCGCGGGGCGCGGGGCCGGTGCGCAGGGAGCCTTTGGGTCGCGGCTGGGGCCCAGCAGATGGGCGGCGGCGGGCCGGGCGCCTGGCGGGGACGCTCTGCGTGCGCTGCACCGTCTGGGGGCGCCGCGGGAGGCGCTCCTCTTCCGGTCGCGGCCGGGCCCAACTCCCTGCACCCTGAAAGCTGCGCAGAGACTGGCTCTTGGAGATGAGAGGGGTATGCTTGGGGAGGTCCCGGGGAGCCAAGAAGCCGGGCTTATCCCCTGCGAAGAAACTGGGGTGCAATAGGGAAACTCAGACTCTCAACTAGGCCCTGAGATGACACCCTCCCAAATGCCATAAATGACCCCATCCCTGTGACCCTGTCCCCAAGGATCATATTTTGACCTATGGCCCTAATGAGACCCTATCCTTGACTTCTGACTGCCATACTGTCATCTCTATGGCTCTTGATACAAACGTTATTCTCTTTCTAGGCTTGCCCCTGACCTCTCACACAATGTGATCCTTGATCTGATCCTTCCTATTACCTCTGATTACAATCTGATCCTGGGCTTGATCTCTGCTTACAAGGGTACTCTCTTCCCTACTAATGTGACCCCATCTTCTCTTCAACAAATGTTCTTGTTCACTGGTAGAACATGATCCCTAACCTATGACCCCCAATATGACCCTGCCCATGATGCCTGACCCCATCTGACCTAAGCCTGACCTCTGTTTACAATATGAATCTGCCCTGACACTTGACAACTATATTCTCAATCCAATCCCTGATTTTACCACATCTGCAACATCTGATTGAGAAGTGACCTTAGGTCTCCGATTGCAGTTACTCTCTTCTGACCTGAGATGACCTATCCCTGCCCTCTGACATGACTCTATCCCCACCTTGTACTCAATCTGACTCAATGACTAGCTGCCTGCTACGATATGTGAACCCCCCACCTCTGACCTCTGTCCATCCCGACACTGTCCCCAACATGGTTCTACCCATGACCCCTGACATGGTCTGTTTTCACCTGTGACCCCAGTGTGAGTCCTGCCCCTGCTTCCAACCATCAGAACCCAGACCAGATTTGAGGTTACCTGGAATGGACCTGGGTAGGGGGTGGTGGAAGATGCATTGGCACAGATACAGGTACAGGCCGGCCCTCCTCGATGGCTCTCAGGATGGTGGGTAGTGGTTCCAAGCTGTCACGGGTTGTCTGGTGAGGCATACAAGGAGGATGCTGAGCAAGCTCTCTGGGGCCAGAGTCTCCCAGTCTTTCTGCCTCCCCACCCTGTGTCTAGGGCTCTGTGCTCAGGTCACACCTGGTCAAGTTCAGCAAAGATTGTACAGAGCTGGGCATGCAGGACTGCCAACTGGAGGGCCAGGTCGCTGCTGCCCTGGTAACCACTGGGTGCAGCGTTCACATCCACCATGGCCACCTGGTCCAGGAAGTGTTGCATAGCTGGTCCGTGATCTTCCAGGAAGCTATTCATGAAGCCCATGTAGGCTTCCTTCTCGCCAAACCTAAGTCAGAGCCAGGCTGGGTGAGTCAGATCAGGCACTTGCCACCCTTGTGCCCCCAGCATGGCCTCCCAACCTCCCAGCACCTACGGGGCACAGTTGGCGAGGTTCTGGATAACTTTGGCAATCAGTGTGAGGGTGCGAGCTGGGCCAGGTGCCGGGTGCTCTGGTGCCAGGCCAAAGAGGCTGGGTGCCAGGAGAGCAGGGCATAGGAGCCGCAGGAAGAGGGAGGCACACACCAACCGGGGGCCCAGTGCCTCAGAGCCACGTGCTTTGCATGCTTCTCTCCAGCTTGAGAACACAGTGCCCAGCTCGGACGGGAACCAGCTGGGGCAGAAGAGGTAATAGTCAGAGAAGGCAGCTATGGGCTTAAAGGTCATCGATTGTTAAGGTTATAAGATCAGGGGTCATATATCAAAGGAAGCATTACATGGCTTGTCTATGATCCCCCAAGAAACTATTTATGAAGCCATGTAGGCTTCCTTCTCATTGAACCTGGGTCCAGGTGCCAGGATTGGGGACATCTGGGATAATGATACTTGGCATTATGAGGCCCTATAGGGTCAGTACTTACAGTGTAGTTAATATGGCAACCTCTGGAATCAGCGATATTGGATTTGGTATCCAGGATCACATAGGAACAAAGTTGATGTACTTGGGATGTAGTTATAATTGGAGAAAAGACTGAGGTGTCAGAGTACATGATATGCAGTGGGATGGGATTAGGGTTAAGGGCCACCTAGAGCCAGAAGCCATGGGATTAAATATGAAAGTTAACCTAGAGTCAGAAGTCAAGGAACAGGAGTCCCAGTTTTCCTGTGTTCAGTTTCATAGGATTTTAAATACAAAGCGACTTAAAGTTGGGGAGTCATGGGATTAGGGGTATGCATCATTTAGAATCAGAAGTCACAGGATTGAGGTTTTATGTTAACTAGGGTCAAATTGTATGAAATTGGGGTAATGAATCTCCTCAAGGTTACCTGGAGTCAGATGTCATGGCATTGGGGATAGAGTTGACAGAGAGCAAATAAAATTTCAGGACACCCAGTTAAACTTAACTTTCATATAAATAACGAGTAACGTTTTTAGTGTAAGTATGACCCAAATATTGCATCAAATTTAACTTAGTGTCCTGTATTTCCTCTGGCAGCCCTAACAGGAAGGTCAGGATTATCACAGTGGCTGAGTGGAGGGGATGGGGGTGGACTCAGGTGCTGGGTCCTTGATTCTTACTCATAGGAGTGAATGATGGTTTCAAAGACCTCCTCACAACTGTTTCGAAGTTTGGACTGGTGTTGGGGCAGCTCTGATGCTGGACATTTGCTGGGGTCCACCTCACAGTCCTCAGTGGAGGCACAGAGTTGCTGAATGACCTGCCCTGAAGCCAGGAAGAGCCAGAAGGGTCCAGGGTCATTATGACCCAAACCCACAGCACCCAGCCTTCAACCCGATCTCCAACTTACTCCAGAGGCATCTAACATCTTGGGGAGTTCCCAATTCCCCCCAGGATCCTAGCATCTCCAAAGAACCACCAGAATCCAGGTTACCCAGGGCCTCCTACATCTCCTCTGGGATCTCTTAGCTCACCCAATAAGCCTCTGACACCAGCCGCTCCCCTTCCCAGCTCACCCAGGGTCTTCTGGAGGTAATCCTGGGCCACTAACTTCATGTACTCATCAATGGCCTTGGTGGCTAATGTGTTTTCTCGGAATAGCAGCGCCTCACGGCCTCCACAGCGCGCCAGCTCGGCTGTGCCCAGGTCTGTTACTAACGCCTGGGTAAGGCAGGGGTTAGTCACATCGTGCAGACTGAGCCCGGATAATCTTGGCCCTAGAACCATTTTTCACACCTGCAACACACGTCTTGCCCCTCCTTTTAAACAGGCCCAATCCTCACTGCGGGGGCTCAGGGGGCTCATGACTGAGAATAAAACCTCCACTGCTCAGGGCAGAAACAAGCCCTTTATTACGGAGGCTCTGCTCAGGCGCCGCCCCCCACAGCTGAAGTTCAAGTCCCGCCCCTCACAGGTGATGCTCAGGCCCCGCCCGATATTCCCTTCCCTTACTGGTACCGCTTAGGTTTCGCCTCTTCACTCCACTTCGGAGTGCTCTATCTGTCCCTTGGTTGTCCGGGTCCGCGCAGTCTTGGGGCCTTACCTGTGCCCGGCCGGTGGCCTGCAGCACGCGCACCATGGCGGCTGCCAGCTCCTCCTTGGCCTGCGCAGGCAGCGCGGGTTCCAGCGCTCTGCAGAGGCGCGTGTAGTGGAAGGTGAGAAACTCCGCCAGCTCTTTGTAGCGCTCCGACGGCAGCACTCGTAGGCGTCGTGCCCGAATCCGCGCCCGCAGGGCCGCACCCGCTGACTGCCCAAGCAGCGGGAACCAGCGCTCCAGGCCGGCCGCGGGCGCGCGTGGAGCGCTCAGCTCCTCCAGAGTCAGCGCCACACGGCCCAGATCTGCTCCCGCCGGGCCTCCGCCGCGGAGCCGCAGCGATAGGCGACGGGCCGGTGGCAGCGCCTCGAACTGGAAGCGTTCGGCCCAGAAGAGCTGGCCTGGGCCAGCCCGCGGTGCGGTGCGTGCCAGCAGCGCGCCATCTAGCCATAACTCCGCACGCACGCCTGGTGGCCCCGCCGCTCGAGGCAGCCCCTTTGCTTCGTGCACCCACACGCTCAGCCACGTCTCTTCGCGTTCCACGTTGTCCTGCGGGCGGATACCAGGAGGCAGAGTGTTTCAAAGGCTTCAGGGCTCCAAGTCGGACAAGTGGAGACGCGCGGGGCGTCCAATGCTGGGCGCCCTAGCCCAGGGAGATCGCTGGTCCCTAGGAAAAAAACGTGGGACCTCGGGGTCCAAAGGGACTATACAGAAGGTTTCTAGCTTGCGGGGGGCGGGTGGTGGTGGTGGTGGTGGTGTCGGTTCCCAGAGAGATCGGGGCTGCAGGGTATAGAGGAGTAGCTGCGAAGCGAGGACTTGGAAACTATTTGGTAGGTAGGACTTTGGATGCAGATAGTGCCAGGCTGGTCTGATACGCTGGGGTCTGGTGCCATTAACAGATGAAAAGGGAGTCCTAGTGGTTGTAAAGGTGTGGGCGAGGCAAGCGTGTTTCAGGGGAGAGAGTTTGAATGACTTGGGGTTTGGGTTGAGTGGAAGGGGCCACTTCCAACTTTTCCCGGGCAATGAATGACCTGACTGGGCTGGAAGTGGCGACGAAGGTCCTCGATCCAGCGGTCTCTCTCAGCACCGGATCGACAAGAGAAGCAGCGGCTACCGCCCACCCACGTAACCTGTTGGGGCAGGAGATCCAAGGGTGTGGTTGAAGCCAAAGGTGGTGAGGCGGCCCGGTGGCGCCAAAAGATGGGGAGTGGGACCCAGGTGGAGGATTGCTCTCACTTACCTGGAAGCAATAGGGCTCTCCCAGGAGGCTGGGGTGCAGCGGCCAGACCCGCACGTCCCTCTCAGCACCCAAGTCCAGCTCAGAGAGTGTGGCCAGTGATTCTCTAGAGCCCAGAGCACTGGGCGATCTGGGCGGAGACCCAGGAGCAAGCGTCATTCCTCCCTCCCCTCCATACCCACCATAGCCTGAAGGGTGAGGAAGGCCAGGGACTTGAACTTAAATTGGATCCTGTCCCTACCCTGCCTCATGGTGGCCTGCATGACCTCAGAGAGTCCAACCCTTGTCACCTTTACCTTATCTCCCTCCTTCTGAGCTCTCTTCACCCCATTTAGCCTTGTTTTGGTCCCTTTCTGCCTCCTAGCCTTTGCACTTGCTGTTTCCTCTGCTTTTCCCAACCTTCCTTGGTCAAACTGTCAACCATCCTTCAGATGTCAGCTGAAGTGTTCCTTCCCTGACACTCGAAGACCAAGGTCTTAGCAATGTTTCAGAGCTCATTCCCACCCTTCAACCAAGGGCTGGCTCTGTGCCAGGATATCTATGGCTCCCACATCATGTGACCTGGGGCAGAACACAGAGGAGGGGACAGGAGGTGTTTAGGGAAGGTAGGACTGATAGGTGAGGGGGACGGCATATTGAACCCCAGGCCCTCTGCCTGCTCCAGCCCCTCAGAGACCCTTACCCATCCCTGGAGGTATTGGCTCCCAGCTCCGACTTGGCCTTTTTCTTCTCTTTCAGCCTCTTGAGCAACCCCTAGGGAGAGATGGACATCATCTGAGAAGAACCCTGTGCTTCCTTCTCAGCTCTTTCCCTCCCAGGATGTCCTGGAGGATCTGCTGGTCTTTAGGGGACCCAGACCCAACTCAGGCTGTATTACCAGCGATAATAAAGGCAATTGGCAGCTCCTATTCCTAAAGCATCCATCATCAGCTTTTCTGCATTCTCTATTGACTCCTTGTAAACAGACCCAAGAGGAAAATTCTCATTATCTCTATCTGATGGATAGGGGACACAGAGACCCAGAGCAACCTACACTTAGATCAACCAGTAAGAGTGCCCCTTCAGCTCTGAGGGTTTGGGAGTCCTTGCTTACCCCTGCCCACACTCCCCTCTTCCCACCGGCTGCCTCACCCGAACATTGTGGACCTGGTTGGAGCCAGCAGCCTCTGGCTCTGCCTTTCCAGGGGTCCGATCTGTGGGTGGTCAGAGGTGGGAGTTTAGGGGTTGGAATCATCAGATTCTGCCCCACTCTGTGAGGCTCCCAAATGCCCCAGCCTTCCCCGCCTCTCAAGAGACTTACCTGCATCCTTGAGGTTCCCCATAGCCACTTGCATGCTGCCTTCTGAGCTAGCACTTCCCACCCGGGGCCGGCGAGGACCCTGTTTTCCCACAGGAGCAGGTAGTGAGAAAGTGGAGGAGGGGGGCAGGTGCCTTTCCATTAGTCCCCCTCCCAGGCCAACTCTGTTTTGTCCCCTTCCCCTTCCCTCCTTCCCTCCCTTTGCCCAGGTGCCCCCTCTCACTTCCTCCTCGCCCCCGAGCAGCACCAGCCTTCCATCAAGCAGGGTGAAGCCCCCAATATCCCAGACAGGTACATCAGGAGTGGGGGCCTCAGGGATCTGTGGGACAGAAGGTTCCGGCTCTGGTTCTGGAAAGAGAAGGAGCTGCTACAGGACCGAGTCCTTTCTTCTCCCTCGGGTCACTGTCTCCAGGCCCCAAGGCTCATCAGGGGTTCCCTCTCAGGTGCACTCTCTGTCATTCGTGCCTGGCCTGTCTGTACTACTCTCTGGACCTTGTCCCCACCAAACACACAGGCCACCTGCTTGCCCAGGTTCACACAGTCTGTGAGCGGCTGAGCCAGGCTTCAAACACAACATTATTTTCTTAACCAAGTAGTGGGTAGGTTCAAGAGGCTAAAAAACAGGACAGAAGTCACAAGTCCTTTCACAAATAATTAGTCTAAGGTAGAAAGTATTCAAAGTTTGAGAAAGGAACAGAAAAAGCTTAAGGCAGGAGGAGGTCCCTTTCTAGGGGAAGGGGAGGTAGCAGTCAGTGGATGAGGGAAGGCCTCGCAGAGAGAGTGAGCTTGTGGTAGGTCTTGAACAAAAGGTTGGATTTTGGCAAGAAAAGATGGGAGAAAAGGTAGCAGGAAGAGCTTGAGCAAAGGTTGATGATGAGTAAAGCCCAGAGAAATAGAGGGAAGGTCTCAGAGGCAGGAGGAGAAAGTCCAGGAAGAGATGGGAGCCAGGTCTTGGGTGCCTGTTGGAGGAACTACGGTTTTATCCCAGGGGTAGTAGGAACCCATGGGAGGCGCTTGTTGGAGACAATCCTATGCCGTGTGCAAGCCCTGACATTCCAGAGGGGGTGAGGGAGATGCCTCTGCAAACTGGAAAGATGAATAGAGAGATTTAAATGAGCTTCCAGGGAACAGAAGAGTGGAATCAGCCCTGACAAGTGACTGCCTGCTCCTTTGCTTTACCACTAGGGGCAATAAATGATACTCCTACTTATTAATGGATCACTTACAATATGCTGGGCTGGGCTAGTGCCACATTCCAGAACTCTAATCCTCATGATATCCATTGCCTTCTAGATCCCTCTGCATGACACTTGGCACCATCTGTCATTTGTTCGTTGACTTTTTTTTTTTTTTTCTTTTTCTGTCACTCTCCTCCACCTCCCACCACACCATGAGCACCACAGGGCAGGGAATGTCATCTGCCTTATTCACTTGTGCATCTTAGTGCCTCAAGCAGGGACTGGCACACAATGCTCGCCAAACCCCTGCCTGAGTGAATGAATGAATGGAGGGATGACTATGAATGAACGAAACAATGTGACCTTCAAGGTAGAGATCATTATTTTTCCACTTAACTAATGGGGAAGCTGAGGCTCAAGGAGACAAGAGAGTAAGACACAAGGCTGGTGATCAGGAGGCAGGAGGTGGGTATCCAGGCAGAAGAGACTGAGCCTGGACCACTGGATACAGGAGAGACCTGTTGGAACCGAGAGCCATTTGGCATCTGGACAGTACTACTGTGCCTCTGCTCCCTGTCCTTTCCTCCGTCTGAATCCCCTGGCCAAAGATCCCTGACAACTCCCCCTCACCCCTCTTTAGGTGAAAAGAGGGAAGAGGGCTGCCGGGCCCCAGGCACTTCCTGCTGGGCTTCTGCACTCCCCACAACTTCCTGTGTCTAGAGGGCTGATGCTCTGGTGGCAGACAAACCCAAGCATCCGGCCACCCAGCCCTGCCTGAGTTCAGGGTAGGGGGAAGCACGTACCTGGGGCTTCTGGCTCCAGCTCTGGCTCTGGTGGTGAGTTCTTATGCCTTCCCCAGAGACTCCTGGATAGCCCGAGGCGACTGGTCCTTGACTCCTTGGTGGGTGCAGAGAGGGCCCGACGGAACAGCAAGCGAGACGCTGGCTGGCTGCTCACCTTGGGCTCCTGGTGGCTCAGTGCTCTTCCCCAACCAACAAAGCGGCCCAAGCGGAACCCTCCAGTCCCCTTCTCCCCTCCACCTCCTGTGTGCCAGCGGTAGGAAGTCAGCAGAGATGGGGCAGCCGGCTGAGTTTGGGAGTTCTGTCTTGGTGATGATGAGTCCATGGCGGAGGCGCTCCTGAAGGACTAGAGGCAGACAGTTCTGCTCAGTGTCTGCCCATATACTTTCCTCATCTTGGCTGCCCTTCTATTCTCAGCTCTGCCTCCAGATAACCCACTTGGGGGCCACGCGTACTGCCCTCCTTACCTTGATTTCCTGACCAGCCCCAGAATCAGCAGCTTTCTGTACCCTGCCTGGTTTCCTCCCGCTGAACCCAGTTCCACGTGACCCTGTCTGTTCCACCCCAGGCTGGGAGGGCACAGAAGGGGCAGGATGCAGGGGCGGGGATGGAGGATAGGTGGCAGAGGGGAGGTGGCAGAGTACCCTTCTAGCAAGAAGGTCCCAGAATCCCTTACTGACTGGGAGGTAGCACATGCTCCTCTCTCTGAACCTCGGTTGGCTTCTCTGCAAAATGGACACAGGCTGAATAATTATTGGTAAGGATAGAGAGTTCTCATCTGCTGCTAACCAGTGTAGACTGATTTGCTCATGTTGGAAAACTGGCATGACTCCTTATAGAAATGGAAAAAAATTTTTGCTTTTTTTTTTTTTTTTTTTGGCAATGCTGGGAATTGAACCCAGAGCCTCCTGCGTGCTTGGCAAGTGATCCACCACTGAGCTACACCCTAGCTCCTCCCTGCTTTTTAAATTTTAATTTGAGACAGGGTTAAGTTGCTAAGTTTCCCAGGCTGGCCCCGAACTTTTCCATCTCCCTGCCTCAGCCTCCGGAGTAACCGTGATTACAGGTGTGCACCACCGTGCCCAACATTTTTTTCCCCCTTAAATGGAAATGAAATTCACATAACATACATTTAGCATGTTCTAGCTTTTGAGCTCAGTGCTGGTTACATGGATGTGTTCTGTTGTGAAAATCCATCGAGTTACATGGTTTGGTGCACTGTCCTGTATCTTATGCCTCAATAAATGTTTACTTGAACAAGGGGGCAGGAAAATGCTGTTCTGACAAATAAGTGAGTCAGCATCACTGTGATCCAGAAGCTGAACAGAGGTGGGTTTGAGTGCCAGCTGGCCCCTCTCTCGCTATGTGACCTCAGCCAAGTCACTTCCTCTGTCTGAGCCTTGGTTTCCTTATTTGTACAAGATGATAATATCAGTTTCAAAAGGTTCATGGTGTGCGCCTTCGTTTATTTGACAAATGTTTACTGAGTGCCTGCTATGTGCTAGGTGCTGAAGAAGCCACTGGGAACTAAACTAACTTAGTTCCTACCCTCCTGGAGCTTGGAGCATACTGAGGAACACAGTTGATGAATGCAAACATGGGACAGTCTCACTGGCAACGTGGACTCAGAGGGAAATAGACATCGTGGGATACAGGCTGAGCAGAAGTGACACTCTTTGAGTGGAAAAATCCAGGAGGACTTCTCTGATCTTTGTGATATCTTTGCAACCTGAACCATGAAAGGAAACTAGAAGATCATAGCAAGGAGAAGGAACAGTTTGTGCAAAGGCAAAGATAACGAGAATCCACTGAGTGGCGCGGTGGGCATGGTAGTGTGTGCCTGTAATCCCAGAAACTCTGGAGGTTCAGGCAAGAGGGTCTCAAAATCGAGGTCAGTGTGGGCAACTTAGCAAGATCCTGTCTCAAACTAAAATAAAAAGGGCTGGGAATGCAGCTCAGAGGTAGAGCATTTGACTAGCATGTGTGAGGTCCTGGGTTCAATCTCCAGTACTGAAGGAAAAAACAAAACAATACAAAACAAGAATCCATGGGGTGCGAAGGACAGGACTGACTCCATGGGCATATGGTCCTGGGCAATCACAAAGGACCCCCGATGCAGAAAGGACCAGGACCCCCGATGCAGAAAGGACCCATGCTTAGTTTAACACTTTGCTGTCATCGTCTTGAAATTCTTACTCTGAACAAGAGATCTTATATTTTTATTTCACATGGGGTCTTGCAAACTCTGTAACCCATTCTGAGCAGGAGGGTCTTTTATGTTTTTCTTTTTAAAATTTTTTATTTAATGAGCTAATTAATTTGAATTTTTTTGGCACTGGGGATTACCACTGAGCTACATTAATTTTTTTTTGTTTGAGACAGGGTCTTGCTAAATTTCTGAGGCTGACCTCAAACTTGTGATCCTCCTGCCTCAGTTTCCCGAGTCACAAGGATTACAGGCGTGCACCACCGTACCTGGCAATTATTTTTATTTTTAAATTTTATTTATTTATTTTGTGGTGCTGGGAATCAAACCCAGGGCCTCATGCATGCCAAGCAAGTGCTCTACCACTGAGCTACGCTCCTGGTCCTATCTTTATTTTTAATAAATTTTATCTATTTGTGGAGTATAATGTGATGATATGATATATATATATATATATATATATATATATGCCATGTGGGGTTATTAAATCAAGGTAGGGGGGCTTTAGTGAGAGCCAAAGACCCTTCCTCTGGAGCTGGATTCATTCATGCACAGATACCTCAGATATGTCCACCTTTGATACATCACTCAGATCACACTCACGCCATTCACTGTACGCATTTCTTTTCTTTTTTTGTAGTGCTGGGGATCGAACCCAGGACCTTGTGCTTGCAAGGCAAGCACTCTGCCGACTGAGCTATCTCCCCAGCCCCAACACTGTATGCATTTCAAGACTGGGTTCCACCACATTGCCTCAGCCTCCACGGGTTCGTTGCACACTAGCCCCACCCCCAGCTCCCAATACCCTGAATTTTTGCTGGAGGATTTTTCTCTAGCAAATAGTCCACTCACCCATGTGGCAAGCAGTCCAAAAGTGCCATCAAATTAACACTTTCCCAAGCATAGTCTTTTGCCAATGACCCAAGATCCCTCACCTCTTGGGTAGAATAACTCTGAGATATGTGTCCTTTGCTGTCCTCCAGTGGCATTAAACCCTGGTTGTTCACAGTGGAAGCTTGCTAGAAAACACATCTTTTCCTAGTTACTTTTCATTCCCTCTGCTTTGCTTTCTCATTCCACAACTGATATGTCCTGAGATAACCTCTGAATTGACTATTTGTACTGAATTTCTTCCTTTCTTTTTCTTTTCTTTTCTTTCTTTTTCTTCTTCCTTCCTTCCTTCCTTCCTTCCTTCCTTCCTTGCTTCCTTCCTTCCTTTTTTTTTAATGCTGGGATCAAATCCAGGGCCACCCACATGCTAGGCAAGCACTGTACCACTGAACTCTGTCCCCAGCCCCTGTACCAGCATTTGTGTCTCAGGGTCTGCTTCGGGTCAAAGTCAAACCAGGACAATGCATGCACACACGGACAATGCGTGAACAAGAACTTTCTTTTCATGTTGTCTTTATTGGAGATCTGTGAGCACTGGCAGGATCATAGAGGTGGCTCCCTCCTGGATCTCTGAGAGGCCCTCCTGGAAGTTTCAGTCTAGAAGAGAAAAGGGAGTATGATTCTTTGGGCTGTTTGTAGGTGGGTCTACTCTCCTCTTGGGATCTTGGACAGGGGAGAGGATCAGGGTTCAAAGTGAGGGAGTGAGTATAAAACTGATTGCAGGCCAGGATGGAAAGATCGACAGCTTAATGAAGTGGAGTGGCAGTTACAGGTAGCATGACTGTCCAAATATGATTTATTTTGCGTCTGTGGTACTGGGGATTGAACTCAAGGCCTTGAGCATGCTAGGCAAATGCTCTACAACTGTGCTACACTCACAGTCCTTTTCATTTTTATTTTGAGACAGTCTGGCTAAGTTGCTGAGGTTGGCCTTGAACCTTGAATCCTCTGGCCTTAGCCTCCTCAGTAACTGGCATTACAGGGGTGTATCACCACAACTGGCTTGTGATTAAGTGTTTCAGGGATTGAGGTCAGGGACTGGGACGAAGTCTTCAGGCAGAGATTGTGCTAGCTGGGCCTAGATTGCTCCAAATTGTCCCCAGGCATCAGGGGCTGAACAAGAACCTCAGTGCTGAGATTGGGCAACATGCACCTGGGGACTGGACAGAGGTTGTGCAGACAAAGGAGAAGGGTGGAGAGTCACAGGCTAGGTTAGTGTCTGTGGACAGAAGGCCTTTGGATAGAGAGGAGGCAGGGGCAAGATCAAGGTTGGGTGTGCTGGGATGAGTTTGTGCAGGCAGAGGGATTATGACTTGGGTATAAGCCATGAAGGCCAGGCTGAGGTTGTGAGGGCAGAGGGATGCTGGCAACGGTCAGGACCCAGGCAATGGTGGGAGGGTAGTGATACTGAGGGCTGGGCAAAGGACAAACTGGCTGGTTCAGGGGCTGGGCTGAGGTCCAGGACAGGGGATGTTGCCAACAGGGATGAAGACTGGGCTTTGGTTCCCAGAATAGAAGGACTGCAAATAAGATCCGAACCTGGTTCAGGCTGTAGGGAGGAGTACGGGGGTGACAGGCAGGGGTCAGGGACCACTGAGCTGCGTACACCGAAGGGCGGCCACCTGCGGGAGTGCAGGAGGAGCACTCACCTCAGTGAAGTGGGGCCAGGTGCGCAGCAGACCAAAGAGCGCGTTACCGGGACAATCAGTGGCTACGAGCTGGCGGTGTCCGAGCAGCTTGTAGTCTGGTCGCAGGAGGCCAGCGCGCAATGCGCAGCTAGGGAGCACTTCGCGCACAGTGCGCAGCGCGGCCTCGGTGGGCAGTGTCGCAGTGTAGTTGCCCACAAAGGCCACGCCGAAACCACGGGTGTTGTGGCCGAGCGTGTGCGCACCCACCCAGTGCCAGCCGCGGCCCTCATACACGTAGCCGTCCGAGCCCACCACGAAACTTCAGAGAGAAAGGGGAAGGAGGCACCACGTGGTGTGGGTGAGGTTCTGACCCTCATCTTGACCCTCCCCCAGATTCTCCCCAGTGCCCGGGGCCATCTGATCGCAAGACCTGCGCAGACACACTACTCCTATCCCATCTGGCTCAGTACCACTCCCACACTGTGTGCCAACCCCCCAAGCCGACTTGTCTCTCTGGATCCACCTCTCAGAGCTAGCCACGCTTCTCCACTCTCTTCCCCTAGTCTCAAGTCCAGCTCTTGACCAATTCAAAGCTTTGTTCTGTCTTCGGCCTTCACTGCCCCACCCCAGACCCAGACCCTACCACAGTGCCAGTCCTTCCCTCAGGTTTCTGCTTCCTGTCCTCGTTCTTTCCCCTCACCCAGGCGTCCCACGGTTCAGGTGTTTCTGACCCCTGTTAACACCTCCCACTTAGTCTAGACCACGCCCCTGTCTGGCTTGGCCACACCCACCACAAACTCCTCCTCCACCTTGTCAGACTCCGCCCACTCACTTTATCCTGGATCTTCAGCTCCTTCCCTGGTTTGGCGGGGGAGGGGTACAGGGGAGAGAATCAGTTCACCTGTAGCCGATGTCGTCCCAGCCTCGCGTGTCCTGGTGGAAACTCTGCATGGAGCGCATGTTGGCGGAGCATCGAGTGAAGGTGGTGCAGGGTGGTGCTGGCACGTACGTGTGATGCACATATAAGAACCCGAGCGGCAGCTGCAACGGCGTCGGGCTGCCCCGGTATGGTGCCGCTCCCCAGCGACATCGGGGATGGATGGCTGGGCATCCTGTGGGCAGAGGAGTCCAAGGTGATGTCAGCAAGCGTTTCCTGCCTGCCGCCTGCACATGTGGACCTTCCCCCCAGGATCCTCCCAGATTCAGTAAGAGTGAAGTCTCGCCCTACCTGGACTTTCACTGGGATGTACTTTAAAATCTAACAGCATCCCAGTCTTGTTGGACTATCACTGTTTCCCATCGCCTTCAGAATAAAGCTCAAGAATTTTAGCTCAGACTTCAAAGCCCAATGCTTTCTCCAGATGTCCTTGCCCTGAGCCCTATGGAGGAAGAGTAGCCACACTGAGGGGGAAAAATAATCTCAACCCATTATTGAGCTTCTATTGTGTGCTACTTTTTTTTTTTTTTTTTTTTGGTACCAGGGATTGAGCCCAAGTTGCTTACCCACTGAGCCACATCCCCAGCCCTTTTATTTATGTTTTATTTTGAGACAGGATCTCACTAAGTTGCTCAGGGCCTCACTAAATTGCTGAGGCTGGCTTTGAACTCACAATACTCCTGTCTCAGACTCCCAAGTTGCTGGGATAACAGGAGTGCACCACGAAGCCCGGTGTGTGCTACTTCTTAACCAACCAGCGAATTCAAGAAAGTTGCAATGGTTTATCAGACTTTATCAAAGAATATAGGTTCAGAGAAGTGAAGCATCTCACCTAAAGGTGCACAGGAGAAACTGGCTGAAATTCCATTTGACTTCTGTGCACTTGATTTGTTGAGCCCACTCCCTTGAATAAATGCCCTTGCTACAGTTTGAATCTGAAATGTCCCCAAAGGCCCATGTATTAACGTCTTTGTCATCAGCTTGGTGCTATTTAGAGGTGGGGCCTAGTGGGAGGAAGTTAGTCATTGGGGACACACTCTCAAAGAGGATGATGAGAAACTTGTCGCTCATCTCTCTTTGCTTACCAGTTGCCATGAGGAGAGCAGCTTCCTCTGTTACCTGACACTTCTATTGTGATGTACTGCTTTGCTACAGACCAGAAGCAATGGGTTAACCAACCATGCACTGAAACCTCCAAAACTGTGAGCCAAAATAAACCATTTTTCCTTTAAGTTTCTTTATCTCAAGTATTTTTTTTTTCAGTTACAGAAAGTTATCATAGTCCTCTTCCTTGTTTAAAAAAAAAATCAGATGAACTCCTATTCATCTTTTGAGGCCCAACTTTAGCATTTTCTCACCTGTCCTGGCCTTTTATAGATATCTAGAGGGAAAGGGCTCCATTCACCTCTGGACTCCCTTGACCCCCTGACCATAGGGTTGGGAGTGTCTGTATCTGTGAGGAGGGTCACTAGGGAAGGGGAACTTCTCACCCAAGAAGGCCTCAGTGAACTCCTTGGCGGCATAGGTGGCTACCTGGGCCAGCAGTTCTTGGCTCATATTTTGCAGCTGGACATGTGCTGGCTTTAGTCTCTGTAACAGAACAAGGGTCCCCCACACCTGCTGGGCCAAGGTGGAGGCTGAAGTCAGAGCAGCCCCATTCTGCCGTCGGAAGTTGCTACGGAAGCCTGGGTCTCCAGCCACCCCAGCTCCGTAGTATTGGCTCAGCAGGTGACTAAGGGGTGGCCGAGGCTCAGGGATTTGGCTCAGGTAGTTTCCAAGGAGGGCCCCATCTAGCGCGCCATTGAGGAAGGCCATGGTGAGCATTGATGCTTTGGGGTTCAGCAGTGTGAAGTTCTGGGGGGCAGAGAGCTGGTCCCAACAGCCGTCTGTCCCCAGGCCTGGATGGCTCTGGGTCTGGGGACCCTGAAGGAAAGTCAAGCCTAGTTCTGCCGTAAGGGTGACTGCCAGGAGGCTGTCCACAGCTGTGGGGGACCTGGCTTTGACATCTGGAGAGGCAGCTCCAGCTTCTGCGGAAATTCCGTCTGGAGAAGCATCCCTGAGTCCTGAAGAGGTGGTTCCAATATCTGGAAAGGTGGCTCCAGCATCCCAAGGGGTGGCTGGGCTGTCCAAGGGCAAGTTCACAGCCCTGCGCCCCTGCAGCCCAGCCTCCAGCCCCGCCAGCAGAGGCTTCACGGCCACTGTGGAACCATCGGGTGCCAGCACCACTCCGTGTTCCTGCCCTCCCCGTATATCATGTTGGGCCACCTCCTTAGTCAGGTCTTGAAGCTCTGGACTCAGTGGGTGGGCATCCAGTTCTGCAGCTTTGTGACTTGGTACCTCAAGCAGGAAGTGGTGAAGGGGATTGTAGGTGCCAGAGTCCTGGGCCGTCAGCAGCCTTGCAGAGGCAGTTAGACTGACTTCCGTCATTGGTGCCTTCTGTTCCAGCTCAGAAAGGACCTGGATGACAGAATCCATGACCAGGGGCAAGGAGGCTGCAGGAGGAGAGAGCGCATCAGCCCAGCCACCCAGCCTCACCTGTCCCCAAGAGTCCCCTGCTGCTCCACATCTTCCCAATGCTCATAGTACTCCATCTGACAACAGTGTGGCTCCCAGCCCTGTCCCGATGTACAGGAGGAAACCGAGGCATTCAGACAATTGCCCAGTGGTTGGACTCTGTGATCGCGGTTGAGCTCTGGCAAGATTATAAGCAAGAGAGATACAGCCAGGCTGGCGTCCTAAGATTGTTCTTTTGGCTTCCATGTAGAGATTGATTCTTAGGGTGCTAGAATAGAGAAGTGGGGGGACAGTGCAGAGGTGAGTGATGAAGGTGTTGATGACAGGGTGGTGGCAGTGTGATATACAGAACCCAGGAGAGTCCCCAGATATCCAGAGGGAAAGATGGACAGTTATTGGTGACAGATTGGAGTTAGGAGATTTTTGAGGGAAAGGTATTTTCCAAGATGCCCCAGGGGAAGAACAGGTGAATAAACCTGTTCTTTTTTGGTGAATAAACCTGGAACTTAGAAGTGCTAGGTGACCTGACCCAGAGCTGGGTTGGGGGTGGGTTGTTGGGTAATCGACAGTGTTTATTAAACATTTACCAGAACCACTCTAGGTGACCTATATAACTAACTTAATCTTCACAAGGCTATGCGGTAGGTCTTATTAGCCCTATTTTACAGATGAGGTATCTGAAGCATAGAGGTTAACTGCCTAAGGTCACATAGCTAGGAAGTGGCAGAAGCAGAATTTGAACCCAGCAAGTTTACCCTGTACCCAGGGCCTTGTGCATGCTAGGAAAGAACTGTACCACTGAGCTATACCCCAGCTCCAAACCCAAAAAGTTTTAATCCCCATGTTCTGCTGTCTAGAATCCTGGATTTTGTCCAGATATTCTATTCTGTAATTTCTCTGTAACTTTGTCCTATGTTTGATGCCTTGAGGACCAGCAGCATGACCCTAACTCCTAGTTTTGAGACTTTCTCCTCCAGGAAGCTTTTCCTAGACTTTGCTTCCCAGGACACAGGCCTTTCTCCCCATCCCTGTCTTGACTTATGGACTGGGAACATCTAAGTTGCCAGATTGAAGGGTCCTGGAGATTCAGAGCTTCCTGTGCTCTTTGGCAGATATAGAAAGGGCCACCATACACTTCTGCAGAGCTGAGAGCCCTGGCCCCAGACCTGTGCTTCTAACTTACCTGTTCCTGGCTTGGACCACACTAGAAATGCAAGCAGGATCCAGAGGACACCCTGGGCTATCATCATGGTGCTCCAGTTTCCAGGGGACATACCCAGTTGACCTCAGCAAAGAACCCGGCAGTGCTGGAAGGAGATAGGCATGGAAAACAGAGCAGAGCCTTTGGCCCCTGTCAAAGTCCAGTGGTGAATGACAGCCGCCAATCGTAGAGCTGTGGGCGGGACACGGCGGGAGCAGAGTGCCCTGGGTCAAAGTCCTCTGGGCCTCAAGGGCTCTTCCATTCTATCCTGTCCTGTCCCTCCCAGACTGATATCAACAGTATCAGTAATCCAGGCCCATTCTAAGAGGGGCCTGAAGACCAGGTAGTTCCGACTCCTGCAAATTCTGCCCATTCTTGAGAGAGGTCGATTGAAGTCCATCCAGCAAGCCCTGCCCGCTTCCAGCAGTCACAGCTCTGTAGCTGCTGCTGACCACCAGAGGGGACTCTCAGTTGCCTGTTAAAACAGGATGTCCTGAGAGAGTAGATTTTTCTGTTAGTCAGATTTTTGTCACTGTGACAAAATACTGAGATAATCAACTAATGGGGAAGAAAAGTTTATTTTGGATCTCTGTTTTTGGAGTCCATGGTCAGTTGGCCCTACTGCTTTTGGGCCTGTGGCCAGGCAGCCCGTCATGGCAGGAGCACCTGGCAGAGGAAGTTGCCCACCTCATGGCAGCTGGGGAGCAACAAGAGAGAGACAGAAGGCACCAGGGGCTGAGTATGCCATAGGGTACCCTCTATGACCTGGTTTCCTCTCACTAGGTTTCCCTGCTTAGAGGTCCCACCACTTCCCAATAGCACCACAGGCTGCGAACACAGGGGTCTTTGGGGGACACTTTATTTTTATTATTTTTAGTTGTCGATGGACCTTTATTTTATTTATTTATATGCTGTGCTGAAAATTGAACCCAGTACCTCACATATGCCAGGCAAGTGCTCTACCACTGAGCCACAACCCCAGCCCCTGTGGGACACTTTAGATACAAACTATAGCAAGCACAGAGAAGCCCAGTTTGGCCCTGTCCCCTGCTCATGTGCTGTCCACACTCCGGGCCCAGTCAAAGGATGGGTGCAGGAACTGAGAATTATTTTATCTGAGGCTTGCTCCAAGCCCCTGCTGGTCTGATCCCCAAACACCAAATGTAACTGAGAGCAAGGGGTTGGGCCTCAGCACTGGGGGCCCTGGTTTTGTCCCAGGAGCTAGCTTATTGGCTTACCTGGATTGATGGCGCAGGGTCCTTCTTCTTCCCTAGGTGCTCATGGTTGTGTCCTACTGAACGGGCTCATCTCCCATTTTATTCTGCCATTAGAAGGGGGTGGGTTTGATGAGGTCGAACTGCAGGGTACACAATTACATTGCCTCCCCAAGGGCCTCCCACCCCAAGACCTGTCCTGGGAGTTTCTAGGAATCCCACAGGCTGGGTATTTAGCATGAGGCAGGCCCTGGGTGGGCCTGGAAACGCCCAGACTGACACAGACCTGGAATTCCCCAGGGAGTCACCCCAGGATCTGCAGCCATCAGTTCTTTCTGGGGACCCAGCATCACTCAGCACAAAGGTGGGCAGACAGTGGGCGGCTAAGGGATTGAGTGAATGGGTCCAACTCCCCAGGGAAGTCAGAAGCAATATTCTCCTCTAAACCCGAGGTTTCAAGGATTTGGGGATGGGAGGGATCTGCCTGGTAGAACCAAGTGAAGACATGGGCTATGTATTGCCTGGGGCATGTACTAGGGTAAGACATCTTCCCTGGGTATAGTTGAAAATGTCAGTCATCCAGATAAATTAATTCTTAAGACTATTTTTCTATTACTAAGGATTGAACCTGGGGTGCTTTAGCACTGAGTTACATCTCAAATCCTTTTTATTTTTTATATTGAGAGAGGGTCCTCTAATTGTCCAGGCTGGCCTTGAACTTGCCATCTACTTGCCTCAGTCTCCCGAGTAGCTGGGTCTATGGGCCTGCTTCCGTGCTCAGCATGACTATTTTTCAAAGAGCAGTTTTAAGTTCATAGCAAAATTGAGCAGAAGGCACAGAGATTTCCCCTAACCCCCTGCTCCCACACATGCACCACCTCCCCCACTGTACATCTCCCACCCAAGTGGGACCTCTGCTACAGTTGATGAACTTACATTGACACTTGCTATCACCCAAAGTCTGTCGTCGACATCAGGGTTTGCTCTTGGTGTGGTGCAGTCTATGGGATCCGATGAATATGTAATGACCTGTAGCCACCATCATAATGTCACATGGAGTGTTTCACTGACCTAAAAATCCCCAGTGCTCCATTTATTCATTTTTCCCTCCCGCTAAGGCCTGGTAACCACTGACCTTTTTCTTTTCCCATAGTTTTTTGCTTTTTAGGACTGGGGATGTGGTTAAGCACCTCTGGTTTCACTCACTGGTATCAAAACAAACAAACAAAGAAACAACCCCCCCTCACAAAAAAACCCTAACCCACAGTTTTGCCTTTTCCAGAACATCACATAGTTGGAATCGTTCAGCACGTGGCCTTTTTGGACTGGCTTCTTTAACTTAGTCATATGCATCTAAGGTTCCTTCTTGTCTTACTCTGACTCTACAGTTCTCTTCATTTTCTTTTTTCTTTCCTTTTTTTAAGTGCTGAATACCATTCCATCCACTGTTTGTTCACTTACTGAGGGTTTTCCGTTGCTTTCAAGTACTGGCAATTGTGAACGAAGTTGCTGTAAGTATTGGTGTGTACAAAGTGTATACAAAAAGTACACAAATATGTACTTAAATTTTCAACTCTGCTGAGTGACAAGGAATGATTGCCAGATTGTATAAGAGTATGTTTAGGTCTGCAAGAAACTGCCGAGCTGACTTCCAGAGAAATTTCCAAGCTGCATCATTTTGCAGCAGTGAATGGGACTTCCCATTGATCCACATCCTCGCCAGCATTTCGTGTTCTGGATTTTGGTCATTCTGATAGATATGTGTAGTATCTCATTTTTTAAATTTATACTTCCCAGATGACACGATGTGGAACATCTTTTCACATGCTTATTTGCTATCAGTACATATTTTTTGGAGAAGGGTCTGTATACGTTTTTTGCTCAGGTCTTTGGCCTATTTTTAGATCACTTTTTTTTTGCGGTACCGGGGATCAAACTCAGGGCCTTGTGCTTGCGAGGCAAGCACTCTACCAGCTGAGCTATCTCCCCAGCCCTACTTTTTTTTTTTTATTGTTGAGGTTCAAGAGCTCTTTATGTATTTTAGATCCCAGTCCTTTGTCAGATTTGTTTCTTGTCAATATTTTCTCCCGGTCTTTGACTTTTCTTCTCATTTTCTTGAGATAAATAAGTTTTGAATGCAGTATCTTCAAAGATCAAAGTGAATGTGAAGATTCAATGATAAATAAAATACTCAGATTTTAAATAAGACAGGATCAGTTATAGCTCTGTGCTTAGACATATCGGAACCAGAGACAAAAGGAAAAATCAGGAATTCTGATCTCATCTTTCAGCTTACTTATCTTGTGCTAGTTCTGGCCCTGTGGCCACTAGGCTAGTGCACCCAGGAGGCTGAGGGGTGGCTTTTACGTGACTCTCCACTGGTGTCCGCTGTGTTTGGGAATGACCTTGATTTAGCAGCAAGAACTCTGGGTTTGCTCCTCTGTCTCCCCACTGACTGGGGTTGTGGGAGCCCCTGATGGTTTTATCTAACCACCCATTTATCCCCACTCTACCCAATAGGGGAGCTCAGAAAGGTTATGTAAGTTACCTAAGTTCACACAATCAGAAACCAGGGGCCGGGAGGGCTCTGAGCCTGATGCTTGTTTTCATTATTCCCTGATGCTTCCAAAGCACCAGCCCAGGTTGGGTCATGGCCAGAGTAATTATGACTCTTTATGAAGGGGAGCTGTTTGCAGATTGGCCTCAGAGCAAATTCAGAAATTCACGGGCCATTTAGACAGGCAGCCTTAACTTCCTTTTAAAACTTGAACTGTGGGTGTACCACAGTGGTAAAGCCCGGGCCTAGTATGCACAAGTCCTGGGTTCTATCCTCAGCACTGTGGGAAAAAGAATTGGAGAGGCTGCATTGGGTTTGAGCCAAGGACATGTCACAGGTAGTAGCCATTTCTTTTAGGGTCTCTCTGGTAGTCATGACTTTCTGGAAGAGAATCCCCTCCAGGAAGTCTCCATGACTGACTGTGTCTGGCTCCCTGGCCTGGGAGCCTCTCTTTGATCCAGGCCTGTGCGTTCAGGGCTTTGAGTCTCTCGATAGGTCCTTCTCCCCCTGAGTAGGAGATGCTGGGTCTTTTGGGGTTACCCAGAGTTACCCAACAGAGACTCAGGACAAGTGGGCGTCAGGGAGGGTTTGCTGAGTAAAGTCTGATGGAGGAAGATTGTGAGATCAGTTTGGGGCTGGGCTCTGAAACACACGCACGGGTGCCCACACATTCAGGCACCCGCTCACCAGGCACCTGGGCCCGACTGGGGCTGGGAGGCAGCGGGAAGGCTGGGGACCCCAGGATGAGTCACCCTCTACCCCAAGTTTCCTCCCATCTAGGTTCACCTTCTAGGAGAGGTCAAGGCCCCTCAGGCTGCAGGCAGATCAGGGCTCTCTGGAGAGTAGCCACTGACCAGGCAGCATAGCCAACCCTGATGGAGAGAGCATTGGTGGCAGAGAAGGCAGAGCTCGGGGCCGCCAGGAAGTCTGCAACCATCTTGACCCTCTTCCGGGTGCAGTTCGCCAGCGTTAAGTATGTTCTGTTGTTGTGAAGTTCACCTTTAGGCTCCCCCCCCCAGACTGTGCTAGGGCCACATGCGTGCTAGGCCAGCACTCTGCCACTGAGCTATATCCTGTCTTTTAATTTTTTTATATTGAGATAGGGTCTCTTAAGTTGGCCTACCTGGCTTCGAACTTGCAATTCTCCTGACTACAGGCATGTACCACTGCTCTGGGGTTAGACTCCTTCCTTCCTTCCTTCCCTTCCTTCCTTCCTTCCTTCCTTCCTTCCTTCCTTCCTTCCTTCCTTCCTTCCTTCCTTCCTTCCTTCCTTCCTTCCTTCCTTCCTTCCTTCTTTCCTTCCTTCCTTCCCTCCCTCCTTCCTCCCTCCCTCCCTCTCTCCTTCCTTCCTTCCTTCCTTCCTTCCTTCCTTCCTTCTTTTCCTTCCTTCCTTCCCTCCCTCCCTCCTCCCTTCCTTCCTTCCTTCCTTCCTTCCTTCCCTCCCTCCCTCCTCCCTCTCCTCCCCCCCCCCTTCCTTCCCTCCCTCCTTCCTCTCTTCCTTCCTCCCTTCCTTCCTTCCTTCCTTCCTTCCTTCCTTCCTTCCTTCCTAGTGCTGTGGACTGGCCTCAGAGCCTTTCACATGCTAGGCAGCTACTCTGCCACTGAATGACAACTCCCGTCCCATTCTTTCACCTTGCAAAATCGAAAGTAGACTCATGAATTTGTTTTCACTTAACAAGAAATCATGAATCTTTCCATTATATCTAATACTCCATGATATTTTTCTCCATCATCATATTATAGTTGCTATTTTTCACTGAGGGGGATGGAACCCAGGACCTTGTGCATGCCAGGCGATTGTGCCACTCCCAGCCCTCCCACCTTACTTTTACTGGGCACGTGACAGAACACAATGGGTTCGCTCTTTGGTGAGTACAAAGCTGGTAAGCACAATCGGAGATCCAACAGCAAAGAGAAGTTTATCACTTGCAGCAAGTAAGGAATGCACAGGGGATAATTCCCAAAGCAGCGTCTCCCCGAGCAAACAAAGCAAGGGATTTTTATTGGGGAAACTCCTGCATATTCATATTCATGCAGGAAAAACTCATCATTGCACGAAGAGGCAGGCATGTTCTCGAGCTTGCTCAGTTCATTGTCATACATCTTCATATGTCACCCATTCAAAAATGGCAGGTGAGAATGCCTTTGGGAGGAGAATTTGGTATCATCATGAACAGAATTTACTCCAGGTCACCTGAGAGGGGTGGGTCAGGATGCCCTGATGATTTTGCTGGCTCCTTGTAAGTTTACCTGGCAGCCCCCAGCTGAAACAAAGCAACTTTAGAGGCAGGTTTCAGTGATTTTTAGGGGCAACGCTTTTTCCTGCACACATAGGCAATTGTCCCCGAAAGCATCCGCCTCCTGGCTAATGGTTGGTAAAAGTCCCCATTTTAAAGTGGACATTCGCTGGGTTAGTGTTCTCAGTGTTGTGCGACCATCACATGTGACCATGTTCGAAAACATTGTCACCACTCCAAAGTAAAACCCTGTTCCCATTTGTCCTCTTTGAGTGTCACTCTGTTTCCTTCTCCTGGAGCCTGTGGCAAACACTCACCTGCTTCCTGTCTCTATGGATTTACCTGTCCTGAACTTTTCATGTCCGTGCAATCATACACCGTGCGACCTTTTATGTCTGGCTTCTTTCACTTGGCATCTTTTTTTTTTTTTTTTTTTTTTTTTTTTTTTTTTTGTACCAGAGATTGAATGCAGAGGTGCTTAATCACTGAGTCCCATCCCCTCTCCTTTTTTTATTATTATTTTTATTTTGAGAAAGGGCCTCACTAAGATGCTGAAGCTGGCCTTGAACTTGCAATCCTCCTGCCACAGCCTCTCCAGTAACTGGGATTACAGGCATTCACCACTGTACCTGAGAGCATTATGTTTTGAGGGTCTTCCATGTTGTAGCATTGATCACTGCTTTATTCTTTTTTATGGTTACATAATATTTCATTGTATGGAAGGACCTTAATTTGTTTATATAATTGGAGTTTAGTTTGTTGGAATACTTCATCTCATTCATTTACATATTGTCTCTGGCTATTTCCATGCTAAAATAGCCAGAACTGAGTTACAAAGCTAAAAATATTGATTATCTGGACTTTTAAAAAAAAATGTGCCAGAGGAGGATCTGAAGTTCGAGACCAACCTGAGTAACACAGCATTACCAGCCCATCTCAAAAAAAGAGAAAAGTTTGTTGGGGTTTGTCTCAGAGGTAGAGCATATGCTTAGCATGTGCAAAGCCCTGGTTTCCATCCCCAGAACAAGAAGTTTGTTGACTCCTGCTGAACCAGCCCACCTGGATTCAAATTCTTGTTCTGCAGCTCACTAGCTCCATCGTTTCGTCTCTAGGCCTCACTTTGTCCATCTCTAAAGTGGGAGAACAGTACCAACCTCACAACATGGTGTGAAGGTAAAATGAGGTCGTATGCATACAATGTTTGGCATGGTGCTTAGAAGGTGGGAAGCATCTGATGAGTAGGGAGTTGGGGACAGTGGCAGCCTGAGCTCCTGCTGTCCCTACCTACCTCAGCCTCCCCAGCAAAGATTCAGTCCAGCCCACAGAATAATCCATTTAATTATTAGTATGTCCACACTCCCACATCCTAGATGAGTCCAGATTCATGTCACATATTATTTCTGCATCTGGGGCAACTGTCCAAAGGCTGAGCTTCCCTGCTGGCCCCCAGCACCCCAGCAGCCAGCAGAGCCTTAGGGCTAGGCTTTGAGCCAGTCTGGAACTGTAGCCAAATCATCAAAGGCAGAGTTGACCAGCCTAAGAATTGGGTGAACACAATTTGCTGGAGGGAAAAAGCAAGTCATGATTCAAGCTGTTGACCCTGCTGCCTCTGGGCAGGCAGAAGTTGACATCAATTTTATTTTTCTGGAAGAGCAGAGGTGAGATTTAATCTCCCAGGCACCTGTCCTGGAACTGGGGAGGAGGGAGTTTTGTAATTGAGGACACAGGATATTGCACAGAGTCTGAGTTCAGTCCTTGGAGGTGTGGAGGGGCATGAGTGTGGGATAGGTGGGGCCATTGTGGTCACCCGCTGGGGGGACATTTACCATGTATCACAGGCATCTCATTACCACCAGCAACCTCAAGACAATGACACAGGGCAAAGCGTTTTCAACATTTTTTTTTCTTTGTGGTGCTGGGCATGGAACCCAGGGCCTTTGACCATGCCATGCAAGCTGGTGGTCCCTCAGGTCTCCAGCCACCTGTGTGTAGGGCTGGCTGGGCCAGGTGAGACAAACCCTGGTTATCTGCTGGGTACTTCTGAGAACAGGGAGCCCTGCCTTGCTTTGTCTCCTGGACACGATCTGAAAATAATCTCAAATGCACAAGAAAGTCACAAGAACAGTATGAGGAACAGCCCTACACCAGCACCCTCAGCTCCCACACGGGCTGCTGTGAAATCATGCCCCGCCCCTGCACATTCCCTCTCTGTACACACCCAGCCCTAAACTTTCTTTTTTTTTTTTAACAGGGTCTTACTATATTGCCCAGGCTGGCTTCCAGCTCCTGGGCTAAAGTGATCTGCCAGCTCCCTAGTAGCTGGAACTGCAGGTGATTTTGGTACTAGGAATTGAACTCAGGGGCATTCAACCACTGAGCCACATCCCCAGCCCTGTTTTGTATTTTATTTAGAGAAAGGGTCTCACTGAGTTGCTTAGTGCCTCACTTTTGTTGAAGTTGGCTTTGAACTCTTGATCCTCCTTCCTCAGTCTCCCGAGCCGCTGGGATTACAGCCGTGCGCCACCACCCCTGGCCCATTTTTTATTAAATAGAAAATTTTGAACAAATTTGAAAGTAGAGAGATGGATGCAGTGGTGCATGCCTGTAATTCCAGCGACTCAGGAGGCTGAGGCAGGCGGATCTCAAGTTCAAGGCCACCCTCAGCAATTAAGGGAGGTCCTAAGTAATTTAGCAAGACTCTGTCTGAAAATAAGAATAAAAAGCCTTGGGGGTGTGGCTTAGTGGTAAAGCACCCCTGGGTTCAATCCCTAGTACAAAAAAAAGTAGAGAAAATTGTAAAATGAGCCTCTCTATGCACCTGTCCCCCTCAAATGTCATCTCAGGGTCCATCTTATTTCTTCTAACTCTCCACCTATTGTGGACAGTATTTTTTTTGTGATATTATCTGCTGTTGACGATCATGGCCAAGATCTAGTAGTGCATTAGAAACTGCAACATAGTGCTATCTGAATATTATTCTTACCTCCTTTATTCGCTGGAAGATTTCTCTAAAGGGAAACAGTCCCAGGCACACTGTTTGCGTCCCTGTTGTACAGTTCCTATGGGACAGGCAAGACACATGCTCCGTTCTTTTCCTTTGCTAGTTCTTTTTCTTTCTTTTTGGGCTCCACCACTGAGCTATATCCCCAGACTCCTGTGCTAGTTTTCAAGATGATAACTAGGCTCCTTAACATCCTCTAAAGGTAAAAGAGATTCCACCTCCCCCATATATTCATGAACCCACAGATTTGAACTTTTGAAACGTACATTGAAGTTCTTATCATTATTGATAATCAAACTGTCTCCTTTCTCTGGACAATGGAAGTCTCTTAGCATTGGCTACTGGCTCTTTTGACACGGTTTGCAGTTTTGGGGAGCTCTGTCCCTTCTCCTCCTTCTTCTCTCTCCCTCCGCCCCTCCCTCTTGCTAGGGATGGAACCCAGGGTCTCTTGCATACTAAGCAAGCTCTGGGCCACTGAGCTTCCTCCAGCCCCCTCCCACCTTTTAGAACACAATGCACATCATGAGTCCATGCTGACACTTACCATTCGTGTTCGGGATTGAATGGCTTTCACTGAACCCGATGAATCTTATTTCTGTGTTTTTGTCTTCCCACACTGAAAAGCTACACGCACAAGGACGTCAACATGCACAATCACTCTTTGGCTTTATTCCACAACACGCACACACACCCATCTTGGAACACGCAGTATCTTAAACAATATGAGTCTTGAAAACAGTTTATGATTTATTTTCTGGTTCTTTTGGACATGTGGGCCTATCTTACCTGGGATATGTCATCAAATTACTGTGGTTGTAAAGTCACCCCCAATAATTTCTTTCTATGTGGTCCTGCCACCACCTGAACCATTTGACTTTTAGGGAATATATATATATATATTTTTTTTTTTTGAGTGCAGAAAGTTTTAAATCTTTCTTTGTCAGTAACAGGGATGGAACACAGGACCTTGTACGTGCTATACATGCACTCTACCACTGAGCTGCACCCCCAGTCCTCTTAAGTGTTAAACATAGCAACAACAATAAAATAACACATCACAACAACATCTTGTATTATAACTGTGCAACTAGAAACTGTGCAGTTAGAGCTGAGGAGGTAGCTCAGTGGTAGAGCTCTTGCCTGGCAGCCTGGCATGTGCAAGGTACTAGGTTCCATCCTCAGCACCACAAAACCAAAGCAACCCTGCCCCCTAAAAAGAAACTGTGTGATCAGAAAACAGCTCAAATAACAGGATTGGTGCGCTCTAATGACAATTATTTATCTGCTTTTTTTTTTAATGGTACAAAAGATTGAACCCAGAATCACTTTCCCACTGAGTTGCAACCCAGTTCTTTTTTTTTTGTACTGAGGATTGAACTCAGGGGCACTCAACCACTGAGCCACATCCCCAGGCCTATTTTGTATTTTATTTAGAGACGGGGTCTCCCCGAGTTGCTTAGCACCTCACTTTTGCTGAAGCTCTTTGAACTCTTGATCCTCCTGCCTTGGCCTCCTGAGCCTTTTTATTTTATATTTTGAAATAAGGACTTGCTAAATTGCTGAGGCTGACTTGTGATCCTCCTGCCTCAGCCTCCCCAGCAGCTGGAATTACAGGCATGAGCCACCATATCCAGCTGTTTAATTGCCATCATTGCAAAATTTATCTCACTTTCACACCAACCACCCATCTTATTTAAAAGTATTGAAATATTAAAAATACTGAAATAGTTCTGTTACAAATGTGGCACAGAAGTACCGGACCATTCAAATGAGGTAATGACACATTGCTTTTTTGTATTGTGGTAGAACCCGCCTGACATAAGATTTACCGTCTTGAACCTTTTTGAGCGTGTAGCACAGCAGCATTAAGCACGTTGGCACTGTGGTGCAGCTATCACCACCGTCCATTTCCAAAGCTGTTTCCATCCCACAAAACCAAAACTCTGTCCCCACCAGACACTCGCTTCCCATCCCCCTCCTTTGGTCCCTGGCACCCACTTTTCCACTCAGGGCATGTGATGACTCTCAGCACCCCATAGAACTGGAATCAGACAGGATTTGTTCTTTCATGATGGGCTTATTTTACACAGCAAATTATCTTCAAGGTCCATCCATTCGTCTGTAGCATGCGTCAGAATTTCTTTTCTTTTTTACGACAAAATCGTATTCCATGGTGTGTGTGTGTGTGTGTGTTTGTGTGTGTAATTTTTTTAATCCATTGATGGGCATTTGGGCTGCTTCCACACTTTGGCTATTATGAGTAATACTGTTGTGAACATAGGTGTGCAAATATGTTTCGAGCCCTTGTTTTCAATTCTTTTGGGTTCATCCCCAGAAATGGAATTGCTGGATCATCCTCAGTTTGGTTTACAGCTGTACAGTACTTCATGGTGTGGATGTGGCATGGTTTATCCAACTATCTCCTGTCGGTGGTCATGTGGACTATTTACAGTATTTCTTTCTTCTTTTGGCAATTGAACCCAGGGCCTTGAGCACCTGTTTTACCCCTGAGCTATGTTCCCAGCCCTGCCAGTCTTTTGATACTTTATTGTTAAAAAAGTCTTGTCCTAACTCTTTTCTTTTTTTTGCAAGTTAATCACTAGTAACTATTTCTATACGTGGGTAAGCACATGTATAATTTTGCCAGATATTACCAATCTCCTCTTCCTGGGGATTCTGTAACTTTGCATCATAACTAGTGAAGCATGCGAGTATAACCTTACTTGACCTGGTGGACTCCTATACATTCTTCAAAACCCAACCACAGTATCCCATTTTCTAGGAAATCTTCCTTTCCCTTCTGGTTCCCCTCCTCTTGTCTTTCCTAGTTCCAGGCTCCTTTCTCTAGTTCAGCCCTAATTAGTCCTAAGCGGTTGGGAGCCTGACAGTATTCAGAGTGAGAGCTCTTTGAGATCCAGCCCCAGTACTGTCTTGGAACATGCGGCACAGGAGTGGCACGGAGTAGTAAAAACTCCAGAACGTTTTCTGCCTAGGTAAAGGGAGAGTCCCTCCGCTCTAGGCCTCCCTGCTGGGCTTTCCTGGGTCAAGGAAAAATTACCAGGTCAAGCTGGCTGATAGCCTGAGTTCTGCTCTCTGCCCTCTCTCTGAGTCATCCGTACCCAAGGGTGGTGACTTTGCTGTGGGTGTCTTGTCACCTGTGTGGTTTCTTGGCCAGAGGAGCAAAATCTGCCTAAGCTCAAGGAGACCCCAGATCCAATCCAGACTTCCCAACTCCCTGAGCGGAGAACCTCCTTTCTGCGCCTCGACTTTTCCATCTCTAAAATAGGAATAACAACGTGTCTGTCTCCTGGCTGTGGCAACGGAATTGGTGAAACGAGAGCATGCCCATTCACTTTCCACCATTCACCTGAGTATTTATTAAGTGAAATCCATAGGATGTAAAAGTCATCATTTTAAAGCAAACAATCCACTGGCATTTAGAACATTCACGGTGTTGTGCAATCATCACATCGAGTTCCAAAACATTTTCGTCACCCCAGACGGAAGCTCTGTGCCCATTAGGCAATCACTCCTTGCTTCCCCCTCCCACTAGCTCCTCGCAACCACTAATCTGCATCTGTTTCTGTGGATTTGCCAGTTTGGGACGTTTCATATAAACGGAGTCATACACTGTGTGGCCTACTGTGTCCGGCGGCTGTCACTCGATGTCATGTTTCCAAGGCTCAATTACGTTATAGTAGCGCATCACTCCTTTTCATGATTGAATAATATTCAACGGTACGGGTAGATGGCATCTGTATATCCATTCATCACTTGATGTCCATATGGATTGTTTCCACTCTTGTCCACCCTGTGTAGTACTGCCACGAACATTTGTGTACGTGAATGTGTTTGAGTACTTGTTTTCCATGCTTTTGGACAGATACCTAGGAGTATTTGCTGGATCACGTGGTAATGTTGAACTTTTTGAGGAACTATAAGACCCCACCATTTAGTGTTCCATACTTGATCTCTGGTACCCCACCCCCAAACCAGTGAGAAGAGAATTCTGGGTGGAAACTGCTTCACATCCCCATGTTGCAGACAAGGATGCTCAGGAGAGGTGGCCCCATGTCAGCCTAAGGCCAATGACTACCAGAGGAGCTCCCATTTGCTGAGTGACCACTGAATGCCAGTCAACTGCTCAGAAGGTTTCTAGGACTGGTCACTCAAAGGGCCTGATGGTCCCTGGAATTCAACAGATCTCTGTTCAACTTCTAACTTGGACAAGTTATGTCCTCACTCTGAGCTTCTGTGTTTCCACCTGTAAATGATTGGAATTCAATTCCCTACCTCCCAGCCTTTTTGTGGAGAGGAAGTTTGATAATACAGGCAGAGGATGGAACCTATAGTAAGCATTCGATTTTCAAATGTATCGCCCAAACCCAAAAGGTCAACTGAGGCTCAGAGGGGTGAAATAACTTGCTAAAATCACATTGCAACTGAATCCAGTCTGCAAGCATTTTTGAGAAGCTTCCAGAACCTTCTTAACCCTTCTGGAAGCCAGTGTGGGGAGACTGCAAAGACAGGTCCTCTTGGGAGGGCGTTTGCTGCTGCACTGTTTTGCTCTTTGGGGAACTGACCTTTGACAATGAGAGATCTTGCCAGATTAGCCTGAAGTGGCCTGTGGTCATGAATGACACAGCTGGTTCCCTGATGGAGGTGACTGTGTCACCTCTGCCCCAACCCACTCACTCCCCCTCTCTGCTCTTCTGTTTATAGCAGCATAGGCAGGGTAACTTCTGGGACCCCAAATGGGGCAAAGCGCCAGGCACTTCTGTATCTCCAGTTATTGACCATGGCTGGTTCCTCTGCCCAGGGACATCCTTCTCATTTCTGCCTGGCACACAGTGGGATCCCACAAGAACATTGCTGATTTGGCTTCTCTGATTTCTTCAATGGGTTCTCCACTCTAGCCTACTGTCCTCTGGCTTCCTGAACATTCCAGCCACAGGGCCTTGGCACTTGCTGCTCACTTTGCTAGAGTGCCAATGGTACTGTCTTCCCCTTCATTCAGTGATTACCTTGAACTTCACTTCCTCCTGGAAGTCTTCCTTGACCACCTTATCCTAACCAGGTCCTCAGTCCCTCCCTGTGTATTTACTCAGATTCTTATCTGACATTATCTTATTCATTTGCTTGTTTACTGCTGCCTTCCCCAGTTGGATGGGGACTCCACAAGGGCATGGACTGTCCTTCTCAGTGCTGGCTCCATCCCCAGGGCTGAGACCAGTACCTGGCACACAGTGCTCAGAACACATCTTCCCACCAATTGGCTATTTGACTTGCTTAGTATTATAAATACAACTATTCTTTCTTTCTAAACTGGCCCATGGAAATGAGAGCCTTTTCCATGCTCAGCCTCAGAGGCTAGGGAAGCTCCTCAGATAGGTCACAAGGGTCCCGACTCTGTCCCCACCAGGCTGTGTGACCCTGGGCAAGTCACTGCCCCTCTGGTTGAGACTATGGCTCCCAGTACCCCAGAAAAACAAACTCATGATGTTGCACATGATTTTAAGAAAATTAATGACTTTCTCCAAGTCCAGTTCTAGGACTCCCCCTCCTGATAGCTGATAGGCATTAAAATTCATTTGTTCATTGACTTAGTTGGTCAGGAACTATTCAGATGGTGCCTACACTCTGCCAACCCTCATGCTAAGAGGTCCTGGGGCTCCAGAAGTTCTTAGCTCGGGACTCTGAGGTTCCCAACTTGGGGACAGTTGCAGCCAGTCACTCTCTACCCCAAGTTGTTGGGAAGGGGTTAGCTGGGAGAGGCCAGATGAAGCCAGAGTTTAGCCTGAGAAGGGGTCATAGAAAGGTTCTTGGAGAAAGGGTAGTTGAAGCTGGGTTTTAAGAGCATTCCTGCAAAGGGAACAACTTTTGGAGATTTGAGGGAAAGAAGAGAAATAATAAGGATATTTACACACTTTTTACATCCATCTGCCTCAGGATCATCTTAAGAGGAAGGGAAGAGGATCATCCCATTTCAAGTTGAGAAAAATGAAGCTCAGAGCTAAGTGGTATATAGAAGGCTACAGAGCTAGTGCCAGGGCCAGGTATCTTCTGACGTCTCCTGGGGGACAGGCGGGGTTTTCCTAATAGGTTGAGGTGGGGTGGAAGCCAAACCTGATTGGCTGAAGAACCATAATGTAGAAGTCGTTGCTTAAATAAACAGGAAAATTCTGATTGGCTGGGAAGTAAGCGAGAGAATATGATTAGGTGAGAGTTAGGAGAATAGTTTAATTGGCTAGCGATCAGGAAGATGAACTTTCATTGGCTTCAAAACAGACAAGTGACCGATTGGCTGAAGGCAAAGAGGACAGCGCCTGATTGGCTAAGAGGTAGGCGAGCAGAGTTTAATTGACCGAGGGGCTGGGGGCAGCATCTGATTGGGTGAGAAAAAGGAGCTAGGAGTTTGATTGGCTGAGGCATAGGATAGGCGAGCATGTAATTGGTGGAGGGGTCGGAGGGGGAAGGTCAGAATGAAGTAAGGAGGCAAGGAATGGCAGAATGAAGTCTGTGGTTTCAGAAGTGTCATTTGTCCTCTTCGCAATTCCTGTGCGAGTCGCTGGGCTCTGGTGGAGGGAGGTGGAGATTAACCCCTGTGGACTATGGGGAAAGGAGGCAGGTGCATGTGGAGGAGGGGAGGGGCTGGGTCACTCTGGGCAAAGGCCGGAGAGGACACCTTCCCAGGCGTACCTAGGTGAGAAGGTATCTTTTCCTCCATTCCCCGCATCGCGCCTCCTCCAGAGTGGTCCAACCATTAGGATTTCTGGCTCAGGTGGGAGAGGGGTCACCCTTCTTCCCCTCCCGCCATAGCAGAGGAGAGGTGCTTTCACTGAACACCCCAGCTCCTAAACCTCCCTTGCAGCGCCGCTTCACCCACTCACCTCCCTTTAGGGGAACAAGTTCTTAGTGGTTTCTGAGGACAAGGGACCCCTCCCCCTCCTCTGGTCCCAAGGCATCTTCTGCACCCACCTGGGTCTTTAGTGCTGTCGTCCTCCCTCCTGAGTACTCCCAGCTCCCCTTGCAGCCCTCTCTTCCTGTTGGCCTTTCTCTTTACCTTTTCCTCACCTGCCCCCTGATTTTCTCCTGTTCACTATTGAAAACTCCAGCCTAAATACTGTCCAGGCCAAAACCCCAGGGGTCACAGCGACTCTTCCAGTTCTCTCTCCTCTACATCCAATCTATTGGCACATCCCATCAGCTCCACCTTCATAACCAATCCCCGATTTTGCCCATTTCCCAGCTCTCAGTTCCTCCCCTGCTGAGTGCTGGGGGCACTCTTGCTCCTCCTTCTGTTTGTCCAAAGTATTGCAGGCAGAGGGAGCCTGTTAAAACCTAAGTCAGGGTGGGCTGGGGTTTCAGCTCAGTGATAGAGCGCTTGCCTAGCATGTTTGAGGAACTGGGTTTGAGTCTCAGCTCCACATATAAATAAAATAAAGGTCCACTGACAACTAAAAATTATTTAAAAAAACTCCTAAGTCAGGCCGTGTTCCTTCTCTGCTTAGAACCCTCTGTGGCTCCCACCTTCCTCTGCATAATAATCTAAGTCTTCCCTGTAGCCCACAAGACCTGACACGGTCTATCCTTCCACGTGCCCACCCTTCTGTCCTCCCACTTTGGATTTTCCTCCGTGGCACATTTCATATGCTCTTGGATGGTGTGTTTCTGTTTGTTTACTGTAGAACAGTGCCTGACATTCTGTGGGAACTTGGCGTTTGTTGAACGAATCTACACTGTGCACCAGCTGGGGCTGGGGAAAAGGCACAGGAAGAGAGGAAAACACTGTCCACCCATGTGGTGATCACAGCTCCATCTGGGGAGTCCATAAATAAAACATTCCAAAAGCAATTTTGCTGGAACTGAGTTTGAGCCTGAACTGAGTCCAGTGGTTGGGGAAGCCTCAGAGAAAATGGCCTTTGAGCTGAGACCTGAAGGATAAGCGGGGCTAGTTGACTGTGTGAGAGGAAGATAATCCAAGCAGAGGGCACAGCATGTGCAAAGCCTTAGAGGTAGGAGAGATGGTCTTGGTAGATTTGGCAAAAATGGTCCCCAGTGGCATTTGTGTTGGTGGTTAGGAGGGACCAGCTTGGGTTGGGAAGGGCTGTTTGCCCCCCACTTTCACCCCTCACTTTTGAACTGTTCTCTTGACCACTCAATGGGCTCCTTTACCTTGAGGCTTCTGGCTAGGTTCAACAAATAGGGAGCCACAGCAGGTACTAGAGGTAGGAGAGTGAGTTTGAGCATTTATACCTCATCGCTTTTCCTGTAGTCCGTGCAAGCTGATTTTGTGCATGGACTGAAGGTTCCCAACTCTTTTCCAGGCAGGCCTCTCCACAGAGCCCCATCTGGTTCATGTTCCAGTAACTGCTTAAGCTCCCTTGACCCGGGTTCTAGAACTGGTAGAGCTCTTGGCTGTTTCTAGCCCCCAGGGTGCTACATTATCCCTTTGGGAATAGAGTTCATCTTAAACCATTTTCAAATGCCCTCATCCAAGTGTTGCATTTGTTTCCTTCCAGAATCTTTTTGTTTTCCAGTGCTGGGGAAGGAACCCAGGACTTTGCACATGCTAGACAAGTAAGTGCTCTACCACTGAGCTACATCCCCAGCCTGGAAAATCATTTTAAAAATATGAGATGAAAGTCATGTAGATAAACAAGCTTATTTATTTATTTATTGATTGATTGGCACTGGGGACTGAACCCAGGGATACACTCTCACTGAGCTATACCCCCAGTCCTTTATATTTTTTTATTTTGAGACAGTGTCTCGCTAAGTTGTTGAGTTTGGCCTTGAACTTGGGATCCTTATGCCTCAGCCTCCCATGTCACTAGGCTTACAGGCCTGCACCACCACGCCTGGCTATTTATTTATCTTTGAGATGGAATGTGGCTATGTTGCCTCAGCTGGTTTCAAACTCCTGTGCTCAAGTGATCACCTTAGCCTTAGCCTCCCAAGTAGCTGGGATTACAGGCCTGCACCACTGTGCCTGACTAAAATTGAACCACTTTAAAATGTATGATTCAGTGGCATTTAGTGCATTCACAATGTACACCCACCATCTCTATCTAGTTACCCCCAAAAGAGAGCCACAACCATTACCCCTGGACATGGGCCTCACTCCTTGCTCCTCCTCCAGACCTCTGGCAACCATTATTCTATTTTCTGTCTCTATGAATTCACCTATCTGGATATTTCATGTAAATGGAGTCATACCAAGTATGACCTGTTGTGTCTGGTTCCTTTCACTCAGCACGATGTTTCTGAGGTTCATCTACATTGTGGCACGCCTCCAAATTTCATTCATTTTTATGACTGAGTATTATTTCATTGTATGGATGGACAACTTTCATCTATCCATCCGTCCATTGATGGACAGTTGGGTCATTTCCACCTTTCAACTATCATACATGGTGTTGCTGTGAGCATTCCTACATTCCTAGACAAGTATATGTATGAATGTGTCTTTTTTTTTTTTTTAAGTTTTACCTAGGAGTAGAATTTCTGAGTCAGACGGTAATTTTATATTTAACTTTTTGAGGACCTGCCAAATTGTTTTCCCCAGAGGCTGCACTGTTTTCCATTCTCACCAGCAGTGTATAAGGAAGTCTCTCTTTCACATTGCTGATCCTAAAAGTTAGCTGCCAGCTTCTGGAGGTCCCGGGAAATGCTCTTTGCTGGATCCCTGCCACGTTCCACCTTCATTTTCTTCTACCATCTCCCAAACCTAACCACTGCCTCTGCTTCTGATGATTTTGGTAACCTGATTGCCACACAGTTCCGTCCCTTCCTAGGTGCCAGGCTCCTAGACCTCTGGGTACATGTGACGGTACCTATTACCACCTTTCCCTAATCTCCACCTCCAACTCTCGCCTCTGCCTGTCCTCTCTCTAAATGCTGCTGTCACTAACAATTCCATCTTCTTATCCTCTTCTGGACCATCTACCTCCCTCCCTGAGTGGCCTCATTTACCCACTCCCATCTTCTCAGTGATCTGCCATCTTTCCACTGTAGGTGACTCATAGACACACTTCTGGTGTGTCCTCACATGATGGGCCCAGCTGCCTCCTAGGTGACTCCGTGAGCATCCCACGGGCCTTTTAGATGGAAGGTGACCTACCCAGGGTTTCTCAACCTCAGCACTGTTGACACTTGGGACTGGATCATTCTCTGTTGTGGGGGTATTCTGTGTGTTGCAAGATGTTGAACAGCATCTCTAGCCTGTACTGACTCCATGAGAGTAGCACCCCCTGCTTCACCAGTGTGACAAATGTATCGCTGGACATTGCCAAAACCTGCTTCAGTTGAGAACTCCTAGGCTAACCCAAATCAGACCCAAAATTCAAAAAGCTGTTACTTGTACAGTTCATGCCCTCAACCCTGCAAACATCACTCATCTTATGATCCATTTCATCTATAACCTCCATTTCAGCTGTAGAGGAATGGAGCAGACATGTGACTTTCCTAAGGACACAGAGCCAGGAAGTCAACTGTCAATTTATGCCTTCTGATCACCAGAATCTTTGACTCATTTCTCTTCCTGATCTTCATTTTTCTAAGGACAAAGAAACTGGAGATGCCCTCACTTCCTCTCCAACTCTGCTTCTTAGAACCCCAAGTCCAGCCAGTGACCAAAGTGGCTGATCTTCTGGGCCTCAGTTCATCCCTCCCAGGTCTCAACCATCCCACCCTTTATCTCTGTCCCCCTTCAGCCACCTCTAGGATCCCTCTCAAATTCTCAAATTTCAACGTTTTCTAGTATCCCCAATGAGCTCCTCTTTGCCAGGACCATTGGCAAAACCAAATCCACAATGCTGAACAACAACAACAAAAAAACCCAAACAAAAAACCTCTACTGTGCTTTAAAACCAGCCAGCAAGGGGCTCTTTCCGTGCTCAAGAACCATGCATGATTCCCCACTGCCACCAGATCAACTCCTAGCTACTCAGGCTAAAAGCCCTTTGCAGCCAGCTCCTGCACCCCTCCAGCCTCCTCGCCTCTCACACCCCAAGGCCAGGGAAAGCCACCTGCCAAGCCACACCTTCCAGTTTCTCTGTGCCTGAGCCCCACCCCCTCTCCTGCACCTGTTGAAATCCAACCTCTCCCTTCAGTCTCAGCTCATATGTCACATCCTTCACGTTGCCTTCCTTGGCCTCCCTTCTGTGTCCTCTGAGCAGCAAAGCTTCAATTATTTGCATCTCCTCTTCTTCACTTGGAAACATGCGCACCACGACCTCCCTACTTTCCAAGGGCCAAGCACCAAGTGAACCAGCATTATTGAAATGCCGAGGGGTAGAGGAATCTTCTAAGTTGGGGCAAGTGGAGTTGGAGTTTCTTACACTTGTCCTCCCATCGGTCTGCCCACTTGCCCAAGTCAGTCACCCACATACCCACCGACCCAGGAGTGGCATCCATCTCACTTCCAAGAGCAGGGTTGACTGGACACATCTGGAGCAGATGGGCTGGCCAAGGACAACATCCTGGCGGAAGGGTTATGTTGTCCAGCAGTGGGCGGGGAGGGTTAGGAGTGGGGGAGCAGGACTGGTTTAGTGCTGCTTGTTGAGGCCAGAGGTCTTCCAGGAGGGACAGCTCTGCTGGTTGCAGAACTCCAGAGGGGCAAGTTGGGTCCAGGACCCAGAGAGAATGTTAGAGCTGGTTCCCAAGGGCTGATGGTGGAGTCTGAGAATTCCAAAGGGCCCCCGAGGATGCTCCTGGGAGCTAGTAGGGTCTCGGAGGAGATGACTTAGGGACCTGTGCCTGAGACTGGGGGCCAGCCTTGAGGTGGGGGCCTTGAGAGACGCTGGAGTGGGAGGGGGGAGGTCCAGAAGGGGAACTGGGCACCAATGGAAGCCAAGCAGGGGCAGGAGGGCGGGGAGTCTGTTGGTGTGGGGCTTCTAGGTGTCCAGGTCTTCGTGTCTCTGTCTACTTGTCTCCAAGTAGAGACGCATCGCAGACTCAGTTTCCCGTCCCTTCGGTCTGTCTCCACGCCTCCAGGTCTGTCTCTCCATCTCTGGGGGCCACGCCGGCGTCCCCGCCCACCCGCCGCCTGGACCTGGGTGGGGCCGCGGGGGGCGTGTCGGGGGCGTGTCCCCAGCGGAACTCGCGGCTTAGCCGGGCGGGGTTAAAGGGCCGGGTCTCGAGGCAGCGCGGTCCAGGCTGAGGTTGCGGCGCCCACAGAGCCGCATCAAGGCTGGAGGCAGAGACCCGCAGGGTGAGTGCGTGTGGGGGGCTGTAACTCGAGCGCGGCCTCCGCCTCGCGGTAACCTGAGGCTCGCCGGGCTCGGTGCTGGCGGTGCGGACGCGAAGGTCTGCGCGTGGCGGCGGTCAGGGAGCAGCCGGCCTCCTCCCGGAGGAGGAGGTCTAGGACCCGGCTGCATGTCCAGCACACCTGGGGTGCAAACCCGACAGTTGCTGCATTTGCCCCCGGCCCGTGCGCGCCTCGGAATCCTGGTGTCTTTTCCTGAGTGTGCGTGGCGGAGAGAGGGTCTTCTCCTGGTCAGGACATCTCAAATGGGTTCAAGCTCCGAGCACGCCTCCTTGGGGCTGACTGAAGTCCCTGGCATTTCGCCACTGCATGTCGTCTTGAAGGGGAAGCCATACGTCCTGCGGATGGGGTGCATGCCGGTGGTCCAGCCACCATCCGGTACCCTCTCCCTATCCTTGGTAGGCACAGAGCCTCCGAGCTCCCCCTACCGTGAGATCTCCTTCCAGGCCACCAGAGTTCCCTGTAAGGGTTGTGTGCAATCTTGTTGTTGGTCCTGGAGGATAATTTGTCTGATGGATGCTATCTGGTGTCCCAGGGGTCTGATTCATTCTCCCGGGTGTCTGGCCAGCGTGGGCCTCGCAAAGCCACTGGAGGGCCACTATCTGGGGAGTTTCCGGCAAGGAGGAAGAGAATGAGATAAAAAAGGAGGCTGCCTCTGGCCTCCGTGTGGGCTGGCTAGAGCTCAGGGCATCCTACCTGTCTGCCCACTCAGCCCACATGCGCATCGGTGCACTCGGCGCCCATCACTCCTCACCCCATGGGTGAAGCTCTCTTTCCCACACTCCTTCCTCTCCCCCGTTTCTGGCTCCTGGACCTGAGCCCAATCAAAGCTGGCAACGTCAATCTCCTCCTTGAGTCCTTCTAAGCTTCTGGCCAGCCCTGAAGAGGAGGAAATTCCCCTCTTCTCTACCAACCTCATTTTACAGGTGAGGACACTGAATGCCAGAGAGGGGAAGCAGGCGCCCCCTAACACTCAGTGGGGGAGCTGGGATTTGAACAAACAAGCCCTGTCTGACCCCAAAATCCTGGGCCACTTTCTGATGGCCCCAGCGTCTCTTTATAACCCAGCTTGGGTTTCTGAGCAGTAACATTAGCTCTGGACTGGTGTCTTGGCGGTGACCTAGGTTGGTATCCATAGAGGGGCTTGGATGACCTGGCAGACATTCAGAAAATGGGACTCCACCTCCCTCCCCGCCTCCATGACAAACCTTGGATTTTCCAAATCCCAGGTGGCCAGGTAACAATAATGAACATGATGGCAACGCCAACAGCAATGTCATGTCATCACATCCATGAGATGAGGAAATAAGGTTCCTGTCTTAAAGATGAAGAAATTGAGGCTCAGAGAGGTGCAGAGACCTGCCTAAGGTCACACAGCTAAGGGGTAGAGCTTTATAGAATCTGAAGCTCTTCTAAAGCAAGTCTTGTCCAGGTGTGGTCACATTTGGGATGGCACATAGAAACGATTGCATCCCAAGAATGAACTAGATTACAGATAGTTTTAAAACTTTTTCTGCCAGGATTTTCTTTGGCCCAAGGAAACTGCAAGCTTCCAAGCTTTAGTGAGACTCTCCGATCTCATTTGGTGACTTGGTTCTGTCCTCATTAGTCATAACTGACCCTGAAGCTCTGTCTCATAACCCTGGAAATTTGAGGTGCTTAGTGTAGAGCACCCAGACCTAGAACCACCCCCCTTAGTTAGGACCGTCTGGAGCTGGCACTGTGAGGGATAAGAGTCTCTGGGCAAGGCAGCCCTTTGGTGTTGAGAGAATCAAGGAGGGTACCAGGAGCCCAGACAAGGAGACAGGTTGCCTTGACTACAGGCTGGGAGAGAGAGTAGAGTAGGAGGCTGGGATGTGGGGTGATGGGCCAGCTTGGGATGCCTGGCCCGGGGTCAGCATCTGCCATTCAAGAAGGGACATGTGTGTGGTGTGTGGCACTAGCCAGGGTCCAAGTCCTGTATTCCTTCTGTCCTAAGAAGGGAGCCCACACGTCTTGTATAACAAGTCCCCAACTGGCAGCTGGCTGGGCCAACCTGACAAACCAGCACTCCTTGGGCGTGGGCTATGCTGCAGGGCCAGTCTCCATTGCCAGATAAGGCTGGGCCCGGCGGGGCGGGTGGAGCCACCTCTGCCTGGGCAGGGCTGCTGGGTGCCTTGCTTGGCATCAGGGAGGACACGAGGGGCTGGCATAGGGAGAGAATGTGCATGCCGGCCACCCACAACATTCTGAGGTGCCAGTTTTGAATGTTTTCCACTTTTATGAAACAGTAGCCATAGGAATAGCCATGATGGCTTGAGGGTTGTGTACCATGTGATGGGGCCTTTCCACGCCTTGTGTCACTGAACCCTCCCTGACAACCTGAGCAGGCAGATCCTGTTATTACTAACTCACTTCCCAGATTGGCAAAGGAGGGCTGAGGGTCGAGGCTGAGCTCGACCCAGGTTGCTCGCCTGGGGAGGGAGGGGCAGAGCTAAGGAGCCTGGGACTCTACCACTGAGCTACCCGCCTGGCATAAGCTCTTCCTAAAGACCCTATTTTTTAGAGCAGTTTTAGGCTTATAGAAAAGTTTCAGAGAAAGTACAGAATCCACGTGCCTCCTCTTCTCTTCTGTAGTTCCCTCTTATTGACATCTCATTAATGCTATATAATTGTTACAATTAATGAACCAATGTTGATACATTGTTATTAACGGAACTCCTTTTAGGATACACTCTTTGTGTTGTGCCGTTAACTAATAAATTTTTGTAATTAATTTCAACACCTTTGTTGTTGTGTGGCACTAGGAATTGAACCCAGGGGAGTTCTAGCACTGAGCTACTCCCCCAGACCCTTTTTTAAAAATTTTGAGACAGGGTCTCCATAAGTTACCCAGGCTGGCCTCAAACTTGGAATCCACCTGTCTTGGTCTCCCAAGTAGTTGAAATTACAGGTGTGCACCACAGGGTCCGGCTGCTACCACACTTTTGAATGGGTTACCTGGTTTAGAAGATCAAAAGTTTGGAAAGGTGGAGAGTGAATTAGGTTTCCTCTTCACCCCTATCTCTAGCTCTTCCAGGACCCTTTCAGAAAGAGCCATTGTGGTCAATTTCTCAAAGTGTTGTTTTTTTTTTTTTTAATTTTGTATACATATAAAATTAACATTTTTTCTTTTTCTTTCTTTGGTGCTGGAGCTGGAACCCAGGGCCTTGTGTGTGCTAAGCACATGCTTCAGCATTGAGCGGCACCCCCGGTCTCCAAATTATTCATTTTATTATTTTTTTTTACATTTTACTGGTGCATTCTAATGGTTCGTAATGGTGGGAGCTGTTGCTACATATTCATGCATGCACACAATAGAGCAATAGGATTTGACCGTTATCATTCCGTCGTATTTCCCTTTTCCCTCCCATCTTCCCTCTCCCTGTTCCCTTTCCTCTACTGATCTCCCTTCCATTTTCATGGACAAACCCATTCCTACTTTCTTTTCCTTTTTCCTCTCTAGCTTCCACATGTGAGAGAAAACATACAACCCTTGACTTTCTGATTTTGGCTTATTTTACTTAACATAATGTTCTCAAGTTCCATACATTTTCCTGCAAATGTCATAATTTCATCCTTTTTTATGACTGAATAAAACTCCATTGTGCATATATATCATATTTTCCTTATCCACTTATCCGCTGATAGACCCCTAGGCTGGTTCCATAGTTTGGCTATTGTGACTTGTGCAGCTATCAACATGGTATGCATATATCACTGTAGTATGATGATTTTAATTCTTCAGGATCAACACCAAGGAGTGGTACAGCTGGGTCATATGGTGGTTCCATTCCTAGTTTTTTGAGCAACATCCATGCTGATTTCCATAGTGATGGCACTAATTTAGAATCCCACCAACAGCATAAAAGTGTTCCTTTTTCTCCACATCTTCTCCAGCATGTATTACCACTTGTATTCTTCATGACCGTCATCTGACTGGTCAGATGAGATCTCAGTGTAGTTTTGATTTACGTTACTCCAATTGCTAATGATGTTGAACATTTTTTTCATTTATTTGTTGGCCATTTCTATTTCTTCTTTTGAGAAGTGTGTTTAATTCATTTTTCCATCTATTATGTTTTTTTGGTATTTTTTTGTGTATTTTATATATTCTGGATATTAATCTTCTGTCAGAAGAGTTGCTAGCAAAGATTTTCTCCCATTCTGTAGGCTCTCTCTTGACATCCTTGATTGATTTCTTTGCTGTGCAGCTTTTTAATTTGATGTCACCCCATTTATTAATTCTTAGCATTTTCTCCTGAGCTTTAGGGGTCCTATCGAGAAAGTTGTGGCCTATGCCTATATGTTAGAGTGTTGACCCTACATTTTTTTTTTTTGAATCTACATTTTCTTCTAGGGGTTACATAATTTCTGTCCTCATTCTGAGGTCTTTAATCCATTTTGGGTTGATTTTGTGCAGGGTGAGAGATAAGGGTCTAGTCTCATTCTTTTACATTGGGTAATCAGTTTTTCCAGCACCATTTGTTAAAAAGGGTGTCTTTTCTCCAATCTATGTTTTTGACACCTTTGTCAAGTATCCCCTGACTGTATCTGAGTGGGTTTGTCGCTGTGTCTTCTATTCTTTGTCATTGATTTGTGTATCTGTTTTTATGGGCGTACCATGCAGTTTTTGTTACTATAGCTCTGTAGTATAGTTTATTTTTTAATTTTTTAAAATAATTTGAAGTCAGGAATTGCGATACCTCCAGCATTGATTTTTTTTTTTTTTTTTTTTTTTGGCTTAGAATTGCTTCAGCTATTCTGGATCTTTTATTCTTCCAAATGAATTTTAGAACTGTTTTTTCCTAGTTCTGAGAAGAATGTCATTGGGTATTTGATGGGGATTGCATTGAATCTCTATATTGCTTTTGTTAGCATGGCCATTTTCACAATATTACAAATTAACCATTTTTAAAGTGCACAGCTCAGTGTCATTTAGGCAATTCATAATTATGTGCAACAACCATCCCTGTCTAGTTCCAGAACATTTTCATCCCCCCCACAAAAGATACTGTTATCATTAGCAGTCACACCTGTCCCCCACCACCTGGCAACCACTTCTATGCTCTCTGTCTCTATGGATCTGCTCGTGCTGGACATTTCATGTAAGTTGGACATACCCTAACAGGGTATGTGACTGCCTTCTGTCACTCAGCATCACATTTTCTAGGTTCATCTAGGTTGTATCATGAATCAGTATTTCATTCCTTTTTATGGCTGAATAATATTCCATTGTATGCTATGCCATATTTTATTTTTGCATTCATCCATTGATAGATGCTTAGTTTCTCCACTTCTTGATGATTCTTGCTTACGAGAATTTGTTTGGGGACTGGGGATGTAGCTTAGCAATAGAACGCTTGCCTAGCATGCATGAGGCCCTGGGTTCCATCTCCGGCAACACACACACACATGCACACACACACGTACAATCACAAGAATTTATTTGAATATTTGTTTCCCATCCTTTTGGATATGCACCTAAGAGTGGAATTACTGGGTCATATGATGACTTAATGTTTAACTTTTTGAGAAACTGCCAAACTATTTCCCACAGTCACTGTGGCACCCAGAGCTTTTTGTAACATCTTCTTTTGGGGGTGACAGACAGAAATGCTCTTATTCAGGGGGTAGAAGGAACCCAGCTGTAAAAAGTATACAACTTTAGCAGTGCACAACTTATTCATTTATTTATTAGCAGCACTGCGGATTGAGCTATATCTCAGCCCTTTTTAAATTTTAGTTTGGAGACAGGGTCTCACTAAGGTGCCCAGGCCAGCCTCAAGCGCTCAATCCTCTTGCCTATGCCTCTGGAGGAGCTGGGATTACAGATGTCCATGACCCCACCTGGCTGTCCCCGCCCCTGGCGCATTATTGATTGAACTCCCCCCACAGCCATCAGATGAGCCTTTTTATGTTATTTCCACTTTGTAAATGAGAAACCCCAGGCTCCCAGGCAGAGTCCAGTTTGGAACCCACAGCATGATCTCTCTCCTAGGATCAGAGTTGGGAGTTTCTCCTGCAGAGGGAGAAACTCACACCTGGCATGAAATGAAGGTGAGGTGACACAGGGCTTCTGAATCCCCCCACCCATGCACCCACCTCCCCGTGCACCCCCCTTGCACCCACCTACCTCCTCGTGCACCCACCCCCGTGCACCCACCCCCATACACCCCCCCATGCACCCACCTCCCCCATGCACCCACCTCCCCATGCACCCACCTCCCCATGAACCTACCTCCCCATGCACCTACCTCCCTGTGCACCCCCCATGCACCCACCCCCATACACCCACCCCCCATGCACCCACCTCCCCATGCACCCCCCCCACACACCCACCCCGCATGCACCCACCTCCCCATGCACCCAGCCACCCAGAGTCCAAAACGCCTTCCAGGACTGGTGTTTTTCTAGTTCCGATTCCTTCCCATTTCAATTCTTCAAGGAGACATTTCCTTTGTTGGGGTTTTCCTGGATGGGGGTGGGGACTTTCGCTGTGACCCCATTTGGAAGTCTTCCAGCCTCCTGTGAAGGTTACTGGGAAGATGAAATGAATAATGGTGAAAAACATCGCCCCCCCAGCAGGTACTCAGTCGTTCTGCAGCGGTGACTGATTTTGCTGAAAAGGGAATGGTCTGTTGAGGCAGAGTTGGTGTTGGAGGATGACAAGGAGCTGGGGAGGATGAAACTGGGGAAGAGGTATGAAGGTGCTGGGTACGGCATGTGCGAAGGTCCTGAGGTGGGAACCAGAGTGGCCTGTGGCTGGAGTGGGCCGGAGTGGTCAGAGATGGGTAAGTGAATGGAAGAGGCATCAGCATGGGCCACGCCAGGAGCAGTGCTGTGGTCCATTAGGGGTCTGATCTTTTTCCAGGGTATAGAGGGAGCCATCAGAGGATTTTGAGCAGGAGAGGTTCAATTCTAGGAAGATCCCTCTGACTGCTGTGTGGAGGAGGGCGTGCTCCGGGAGAGCAAGGATGGAATTCTGAGACTGCTAAGAGGAGCCTACTTTACAATGGTGGCTGGATGCAAGTTGGAATGTCGGGGATGGAGAAGAACTGGGGGTGGGGAGGATGTGAAACAAGCTTAGGCCAGACAACTGGCATGATTGGGCAGGAGTTTGGATTGGGGACAGGGAGGGAGGAAGTGGGTGAGGTGAATCCGAGGGTCTAGGAGATGCCTGCCCTCAGGGGAACATCCGGGCAGTGGCCCGCTGAGGATACCCAGTGTTGGACACGGAGACACAGAAACGACTCAGAGCCTAGGTCGCTGAAGCCACAGGAGGGGCTGAATCCCCAGGAAGTGTGCCCAGAAGGAAGGGGAGGAGCAGCCTTAGGGAGCCCCAAAATGTATACGCTGGATGAAGAAAGAGGGATCCAGAGAAGACTGAGGAAGGGGATCTTTGAGGCTAACAAGGAGGGTGGGCAGGACCGAGCTTCTGAAGAGCTTTGGAGGCCAGGCTGATGGAAGTCTGGAGTCGTGGAAAGTGTTAGAACAGGGGAGTGACAGGCCTTGAGAAGCCGATTATGGTGGCTGGGATGGGAGCCGAGAGCCAGTGGGTGGAGACGATGCGCGAGGCCCCCTCTTGGATGAGGAGGTTGAATCCCTGGAAGAACTCTTGGGTCAACCAATATGGTGCTATGATCCCCACCATTACTGGGTTACATGCAGGGAAGATCACAGTGGGGTGGACCCAGAAATCATCTTTTGCAATCACCTACAGGTGCACATGGGGAAGCCGAGACCCAGGCCAAATAGTCAACACCGAAGGAGTCAGAGTTAGGACCCAGATGCTTACATGTTCATGGTTGTGTGTGTGTGTGTGTGTGTGTGTGTGTGTGTGTGTGTGTGTGTGTGTGTTTGTGCGTGCGCACACGCATACACTTTTTGCATGCATTTAATAAGAACCTCCCCCTATTTAGGTTCCTCACTTCACTCAGGTCTCTGCCCAGATGCCCTTCCCAGGGAGGCTCTCCCAGACCATCTCATGTAAAAGAATTGTTCTTCATCCCCTTACCCCATGTATGAGTTTTCTGTGGCTGCTGTAACAAAAATGACCACAAGCTGGGTGACTTCAAACAACATATATTTATTCTCCCACAGTTCTGGAGGTCAGAAATCTGACAGTCTGCTGGTAGGCACACTAGACCTCCAAAGGCTTTAGGGGAGATTCTGTTCCTCACCTTTTCTGCTTCTTGTGACCCCATCATACCAACTTCTGCCTCTATCTTCATATGGCCTTCTCCTTTGTGACAAATATCATTCAGCTTCTTTCTTATAAGGACACTTGTGATTACATTTAAGTTCAGCTGGGTAATCTAGACTTATCTATCCAACTCAAGATCCTTAATTTGCTGGGTACAGTGGCTCATGCCTGTAATCCCAGTGGCTCAGGAGGATCGTGAGTTCAAAGCCAGCCTCAGCAAAAGTGAGGTGCTAAGCAACTCCGTGAGATCCCGTCTCTAAATAAAATACAAAATAGAGCTGGAGATATGACTCAGTGGTCGAGTGCCCCTGAGTTCAATCCCCTGCACCTGAATAAATAAATAAATAATCCTTAATTTAGCCAGGCATGGTGGAGGTTGAGGCAGGAGAAGTGCAAGTTGGAGGCCAACCTCGGCAGTTTAGCAAGACTCTATTTCAAAATAAAAAGTGCTGGGAATGTAACTCAGTGGTAGAGCACTCTGGGTTCAATCCCCAGTAATGCAAAAAAAGAAAAGAAATCCCCAGCTCAATCACATTTGCAAACACTTTGCCATAGGAGGTTATATTCACAGGTTGTAAGGATTAGGAAATCGTTTCTATGAGGGGACCATTATCCAGCATGCCACTCTGGGCTTTACCTCCTTCGCAACTCTACCAGATACTTAACATCATGTTTTATCATGCCTGTAAGTGGTCTCCTCCCTTAAGAGCTGGGGCTGTGTCTGTCCTCCTCATACCATCATTTCCCCAACGCCTAGCACTGAGTCACACTCAGAGCTGGGGCTCAGAAAGTATTTGCCAATTGAATGCTGAAGAAATACATGTAAAGCATTTAGTGAGGGTGTGGCACGTGCAAACACTCAGAGGATGGTCACAATGAATAGTAGGTAGCTGGCTTCCCTGGCATTGCTAGAGAGAATCTTTAGCTACTGTTAAATTGATTAAAAAAGAAGAAGAAGAAGAAGAAAGAGATGACTACTCATGGCTGCTTCAGTGGAATGTGCCACCTCGAGCTGCCCAGGTGACAAGAAGCCCAGTAGTGCTTCAGCATCCCCAGTTCAAAGCATCTGCGTGGGGCTTGGAGCTCCTTGTGCTTCCATTTGGGAGTTTGCTTATTTCCCACCCTGACCCCAACCCCAGGGCAATCTCCAGAGGCAACATTGCCAACTCTCTGTGGTCTGTATTTCTTCAACATTTTTAAATGTGATAAAGCACACGTAGCATAAAATTTGCCTTCTTAACCATTTTAAGTGGACAGTGGCGTAGAATTAGTGTTCGCGTTGTATGCACTCGCCACCATCCTTCTCCAGAACTGTTCCCATCTTGCAAAACTGAAACTCTGTACCCATTAAAAACTCACTTCCCATCTCCCTCCTCTAGTCCCTGGAACCTACCATTCTACCTTCTGTATGTGTGGATTTGATGTTCTGAGGACACCATGTAAATGGAATCACACGATATTCATCTTTTTGTGATTGGGACTAATTTCACTGAGTATGATGTCCTCAAGTCTCAATCATATTGTAGCATGTGTCAGAATTTCCTTCCTTTTTAAGAATGAATGCTGATTATATCCTCCTATGTGGATACACCACATTTTGTGTGTCTATTCGTCATGGATGGACACTTGAATTGCGTCTACCGTTTTGGTCATTGTGAATTTGCTTCTGTGAACATAGGTGCACAAACTGTTCCTCAAGGCCCTACTTTCACTTCTTTGGGGTTTATACCTGGAGGTGGAATTGTTGGATTTTATGATAATTCTATATTTAATTTTAAACAATTAGCCTTAATGTTTTCCATAGCAGCTGCATCATTTAACCTTCCCACCAATAGCATGCAGTTTCCAATTTCTCCATATCTTTGCCAACACATGTTATTGCATGTTTTTTGTTTTCTTTCGTTTCAATAGCGTAGAGGATGGAACCCAGGGCCTCAGACATGGTAACTCTAAATGCTCTAAGTGAGCTAGGCCTCAGGTCTACTTTTTTTTTTTTTTTTTTTTTTTTTAAATAGTAGCCACTCTAATGTGTGATCAGGTAGCTCTGTGTTTAAGTTAGACCATCCTTTCCTGTTGAGGTCTCCAAATTTTCTGATGATCCACCTGGATGTTTTCCCAGAATGTGATAATGAGGAGAAATTGCACTGCTTCTGCCTGGATGATGGGGTTTGGTGTTGACTTGTAGAAGAGCCCTTAGTGGGGGCATCAGGGTGGGGCATGTGGGGATGGAGGACCAGAGGACAGGGATTCTGCTAGCTATCTTCTCCAAGCAGATAGGATCCCTGGGGGACCCTTAGCTGGGAGGATGGGGAGGAAAAGAAAAAAGGCGGCAGGACCCAACCATTTCCAAGAATCTTCTTGGGGGTTATGGGAACTGTGGTTCCCCAAAGTGAGTGATTGAAGCCCCTGGTGGGGGCTCAGGGAACCTCTGCTGGCTCCCTGTCCCCTTTGAATTTCAGGAACTGGGCCTGGAAAATGGAGAGAATGGTAGAACCTATTTCGAAGGACCAATGTGGGATTCCATGAGGAGGGTTTCCCAGCCTGATCATGGTGCTTGGCATACAGTAAGCGCTTTATTCCTGCTCACTGTTTCTTCATATTCTTGTTTTGGTTCCTCCAGGAGCTACCCGAAGGCAAAGATTGGGCGCCTGTTGTATCTTTGAGAGGTGACTGCAGAAAATACCAGTAAGGACTCAGGAACCCAAAAGAATTGAAAACAGGTACTAAAAACCAAAAAAAACAAAAACATGTGAATATGTGTTCAGAGTAGGATGTCCCAAGGTAGCCCAAAGGTGGAGACAGCTCAAACGACCATCCAACAGACGAATGCTTTAACAAAACATGGCGTGTCCATGCAGGGGAATGTGGCTGATTCTTGCCAAAGTGTGGACAAGTCTTGAGAGCATTATGCCGAGCGCATTAAGACACCAAAGGCCACATCCACTCTGAGTCCTTTAATATGAAACATCCTGAATAGTTAAATCTATGGGGACAGAATGCAGGTTAATCATTGCTGGGGGAAGCAGGAAGGGAGATGGGGAGTGAGGGCTGAGGGGCATGGGTTCCTTTTTGGTGTGATGAATGTTCTGGAACTGGATAGAGTTGATGGCTGCACAACCCTGTGAATGTCTTGAGTGCCACTGAATCACTCATTTTTAAATTAATTTTAAAGAGTTTCAATTATACATGTTTATGGGGTGCAGTGTCAAAATTCAATACCTGTGTACAGTGCATAATGATCGGATCAAGGTAAAAATTGATTGACACATAATCATTGCACATATTTATGGGGTATAGTGTGATATTTCAATATGGGTATACATATGTACTAATTAGGTTGTGGCTATTAATATTTTCATCTCTTATTTTGTGTTTGGAGTCTTTGAATTCCTCTTTCCTAGTTCTTCATAAAAAATATAAAATAGGTTGCTAGGCACAGTGGCGCACACCAGTAATCCTAGCGACTTGGGAAGGCTGAGGTAGGAAGTTAGGAAATTTGAGGCCAGCCTCAGCAATTTAGTGAGACCCTGTCTCAAAATAAAAAATAAAAATGACTGGATGTAGCTTAGTGGCCGAGCACCCCTAAGTTTACTTCCCAGTACTAATGCATTTATCTACGATCGGTGTGAACAATGGTAGCCTCACTGCACTGCAGAACACTAGAACTTATTCCTTCAATCTGTGTTTTGGTACCAATTTCCCTCTCTGCCCCTCCCCTCCCTTTCCATCTTCTAATAATTACTTTTACATATTCCAGTTGACTATGTTTTAACATACACATGTGAGGGGAACATACATATTTATCTTTCTGTGTCTTATTTATTTCACTTTCAGGTGTGGTGCTGCCTCCCAGCACTCAGGAGGCTGAGGCAGAAGGATCTCTCTCGAGTCCAGGAGTTCAAGGTCAGTATGTGCAACATACTGAGACCTGTAACAAGTAAACAAACAGATTGCGGGCCTTATTTTACTTGGCTTAATGTCCTCCAACTCCATCCATTTGGCTGCAAATAATAGGATATTGTTCTTTTTTATGGATGAATAATATTCCATTGTGTGGATTGCTCCCTTTTAAATGATTCATTTTGTGTTATGTGAATTTCAGCTCAATTGGGGGGAAAGAAAGGAGAAGAGGGGAGAGGGAGGTGAGACAGGGAAGGGAGGCAGCCAACACAGAAAGTTTCTGCCGTGGGCAGTTGGAGTCTAGTCCGGCTGGGGAGGCCAGGACAAGGGTAGATACACATCTCAGAGTCATTCCGCCAAGGGGAGAGGGAGCCCGGGTATTTATCCACCAATGTGAATTTGCCATCAGTTGAGAGTTGCTCCTTTAAGGCGTCTTAATTTCTCAGGACTGACAATCTGTGCATCGGCAGAGACAGCTCTGGGGGGGCAGAGGTCAGGGGGTGACCCTGCAGATGTCAAGGCTAAAGGCGTCCCAGCGGGGCTGAGTGCTCCCAGCTCCTCAGCTGGCTGTGGTGACCGGGGTGCAGAGGGGTCCTGGTGTGTGGGATGTGGACACCCCAGGCCTCTGGGGCGCCAGGCACACCTTGCTTGACCCCTTGGGCCATCTCGTGTGCGGCAAGGTGTGCCAGCACCGACTTTGCTCTCGTGCGGCCCCTAGATGCTGCCCATCACAGACCAACTGCTGCACCTCCTGGGTCTGGAGAAGACGGCCTTCCGCATGTATGCCGTGTCCGCTCTCCTCCTCTCCCTGCTCTTCTTCCTCTTCCGCCTGCTGCTGCAGTTCTCGCGCCTCTGCTGGGGCTTCTACATCACCTGCCGCCGGCTGCGCTGCTTCCCCCAGCCGCCCCGGCGCAACTGGCTCCTGGGCCACCTGGGCATGGTGAGTCTGGTTGGGCAAAGCTGGGGAGTCCCGGGGATTCGGTAAGGAGCGTGGGCCTGCTGTCCTCCGAGACCTTGGTTGGGGTTTGAGTGCATCCACTGAAGCTCAGAGACAGTAAGCAGCTTACCCAGGGTCTCACAGCTGGGATGAGGCGGAGCTGACTTTAGAGACGAATTCTTCCTGACATTCTATAGCTACTGCTGGAGCAGTAGGTACCGTCCCCTGTAAAGTCGGGACACGGGGCCGGAGTAGGAGTGGGGAAGGAGCTCCTACGGATTTTGTTGCTTCCTCTACACCCCAATGTGACTTCACTCTCTCCCTCAGATACTGTGATCCCATGTCACCATCCTAGCCCCTTCCTTGCCTTTCAATTGTTATTTCATGAACATATTCCAGGTATTACTCTATGGAACTGTTAATGCATTCAGTCATCTTAACAATCCTAGAAGTTCGGTCTCAGGACTATTACCATTTTGCACCTAAGAATACAGAAAGGTTAAGTCGCTGGCCCCAGGTAACACAGCAGGTACATGGCAGAGCCAGGATTAGAACCCAGGCGGATTGGCTTCACGGTCCCTGTTCTGGATGAGGCAGACTGGATTTTTCCAAAATGCCTGCAGAGGTCAGAAGAGAGAGATCCAGATCCTGAGAGCAGTGAGGTTTGCTGGTCCCAGAATCTAGCTGCTTGGACCCCCAGCCCACTTCCAGGCCTTGCCGAAATTCAGGAGCAGTCACTGAAGACTCCTCCAGGCAGCACGCTAGGCTCCGAGGTGGACTTCGGATAAGCAGGTGGGAGTGGGGGCTGTGGTCATCCTTGTGGATTTTGGAGGCCTGGGTTGGAGGCCCAGCTCTACCAGGTACTGCGTCTGTGGCCTTGAGCAGGCTGCTTAACCGCCCTGTGCCTCAGTTTCCCCACTTGCTACGGGGGGGCCTCCACCAGTTCTTAGTAACCTCGTGGTCATGTTTTGGATTCCTCGGGTTATGCTTCTTGGGCACTTGGCACTGAGGTTGGTGTTCAGTAAGCACCTGGTGGCAGAAGTGTTTGCTCAACTGCTGGGTCCTGCAGAAACCAGAAGCATCCAAGGAACAGGATACATATTTTTTAAAAATATTTTTTAGTTGTCGACAGACCCTTATTTAATTTATTTATATGTGGTGCTGAGAATCGAACCCAGGGCCTCACACATGCTAGGCGAGTGCTCTACCACTGAGCCACAAGCCCAGCCCTAGGATACATATCCACTGAATAGCTCAAAGAACATTTTATTGAACAGTGAGAATTATCTCAGAATGGAGGGCTTAGGAGGGAGGGAGTTCCCAGTCCTTCCTTCCCCTGGGGGCCATCAAAATTTTGCCCGTGGTGCCTAAGTCTCCTTCCTTTGCCCCACCCCCAGCCGGGCCTCGGTCCAGTTGCCTTCCATCTCACTCCTTCAATTTCTCTCCCATCCTAACCCCAGAGCTATTCTTTTGTGTTTTTTTTTTTTTTTTTTTTTTTTTTCCATTTTCAGTGCTGGGGACTGAACCCAGGGTCTTGTACCTGCTAGGCAAGTGCTATACACTGAGTTATGCCCCCAGCCCTCCAGAGGGATTCTTGAATCAAACCATGACCCTCTCCTGCTCACATACTCTCCATGGCTCCCCATTACCCCTGGGAGAAAGACTCATCCTTTAAACTCTGACCCCACACTCCTCAACTGCCTCACCTTCCTCTCCAGTTCCAAGGATTGGCTTCCTGTTTCTGTAACAAGGCTCCAGCTTCCAGTGGCCTTTGCTGAATTATGCCCTCTGTCCAGAATATTCTTCTTGCTAGATAAACTTCTACTCAGTCTTCCTGCCCCATGTCCAATGTTCTTACTCTAGGAAGCCCTTCCTGGCTTCGATGGTGGTCCTCAAGACAGTGACTAGGCTCTGGGGCCCTGGGCAGTTGGCCAGGGATGAGGCCCATAAGGTCTGGGTGAGGCCATGATTTCCCTTGGGTACGAACAGGCTCAGGGCTGACCTGGTAGAGAAGGAGATGCTGGAGCCATGGAGATGTAATTTGTTCATTCATTCATTTAATAATTGCAGGGATCAATCACTGGCCAGGCACTAGGTGTAGGCTTGTTAGAATCTGAGCCTTCCCCTATTTCTCACAGTCTGAAACAGCGATGGAGCTGATGTTTTATGGATTTGAGCCCAGAGAGGTTGAGTTGACTTGCCCATAGCCACACAGCTGCTGAAGATGAATTTTGAACTCAGATCCATCTGACATGGATCCTGAAGGGCTGCCTCCTGGAACATGTTGGTTAAGAGCAGAAGTTTTAGAGCCGGGTGGTCCACCTTTAGATCCTGACTTTGCTGCTGTGACAGACCATGCCAACACCTGCTCATATCTCTTGTCCATTTCTGGGTCAATGGCCCATCTGTCGGCTGCTGACACCCGCGTTCTGGGGGCTTTGGGAGTTAATGCCCCCAGGAGCAGCCCTTGGCCAGCGACCAATGGACACTGGTGGAGACTCACTGCAGCTCCGTCGCCCCGGGTGGCTTGACTGCTCACCCTGTGCTGGCTCCTGTCCCTCCTGTCTCACTTCCCCACGCTCTCTCCATGTTTTGGGGGATCACCTCCCACATAAAACACTTCCCCAGAGCCCTTGTTTCAGCACTGGCTTCCAAGGGAGCCCCACCAGGACAGTTGTCCACTTACTTGTAACTTCAGACAAGCTGTTCGAGCTTTCTGAACAAAGCCAAGCGGAGCCGGGTGTGGTGACACACACCCGTAATCCCAGTGGCTTGGGAGGTTGAGGCAGGAGGATCCCGAGTTCAAAGCCAGCCTCAGCAATGGTAAGGTGCTGAGCAACTCAGTGAGACCCCGTCTCTAAATAAAATACAAAATAGGGCTGGGATGTGGCTCAGTGGTCATGTGCCCCTGAGTTCAATCCCCAGTACCGGCCGCCAAAAAATTTGTCAGGCGGGAAAAATAATAAACCTCACTGGGTTCTCGTACAAGTCGAATGTGTCAATGTACCAAGAGTGCACTCACACAGCAGTGCAAATATACGTGCATGTGTAGTTTTAAAATTAAGATCGAACGCCGTAAATATAGTGATCGTCAGAAGCTGTGAACAGCTGGGCTGAGGGTTAAGGCCGGGTTATACGTAGCAGTGGCTGCTGTTCATCCTACGTGGGCAGTCAAGGATGGCTAGGGTTTTCACAACTGGGTTCGGTGAAGGCCCCCTCAGCCACCTGGGAGGATCCACGGCGCTGCTGTGGTTATTAGCGGTAGGTTGGTCGATGATGCGGCTTTGGACACAGTTGAGACCCGTGCTGGCTTTTGTCATGGTAGAAGAATGAGGCCTGAGGCCAATGAAACACCTTGTGTCCCTTCTGGTCCTCAAGTAGGAATGGGCCAAATTATACTGTGATGTTGTGATTGTGTGCATGTCCAAACACCTAACAACAAATCCTATTGGTATGTACGACTCCGATGCACCAATAAAAACGTGGAGAAAACTACAATTAAAAACTGAGGGGGCTGGGGATGTAGCTCAGTTGGTAGAGTGCTTGCCTTGCAAGCATAAGGCCCTGGGTTCAATCCCCAGCACCACACACACAAAAAAAACCCCAAAAAAACTGAGGGCTGGGCTGGGGCTCAGTGAAGAGCGCTTGCCTGGCACGTGTGAGGTGCTGGGTTCCGTCCTCAGCACCACACAAAAATAAACAGAATAAAAGTGCTTCGACAACTAAAAAAAATTAAAAAATGAAATGGGGTTAATTCTAGTCGTATTGATAGGGTTAGTGTTAATCTGAGTTGTAGGTGCACTGCTGTGTGAGTGAACTTTTTTTTTTCTTTTGGTACTAGGGATTGAACCCAAGGGTGCTTAACCACTGAGCTGCATCCTCAGCCCTTTTTATTTTCTATTTTGAAACAGGGTCTCACTGAGTTGCTTAGAGCCTTGCTACTTGGCTTAGAGCCAGTAGGAGTACAGGCGTGCACTCCTGCACCTGACTTTGGACTTTTAATAAGTAATCTTTTCTATAAATAAATATGTAAGTATGTATTTATGCAAACAAATACAAATATAAGTGTAGGTATAAATATATACACGTATACATATGCACTAGAATTGAGCCCAGGGTGCTTCACTACTGAGCTAAACTCCCAGCTCTTTCTTTTCCTTTTCTGAGACAGCGTCTTGCTCAGTTGCCCAGGCTGGAACGGCTCCTGAGAACCTCCCACCTCAGCCTCCCAAGCAGCTGGGATTCTAGGCATGTGCCCAGTGCAAGGATCCTAGTGGTATTTTTTTAACAACACAGCCAATATTTGATAAAAGCCGACACTTACCATTAATGTGTTTACAATTACTGTTTTTCTTTCTTTTTTGTGAGACGGGGTCTCACTGTGTTGCCCAGGTGGCCTTTGAACTCCTGGGCTCCAGGGGTCCTCCTGCCTCAGCCTCCCAAGCTGCCGGTACTACAGGCGTGTGTCACCGTGTCAGCTTATCGTTATTTCTTGAGCCAGCCATGCATTGGGCCCTGTGGTGGGCTCTCGCTTTCTCTCTCTGGTCCTCTGGGCTGCCCTCAGAGGGAAACTTGGTGGTACCCCACTTTTCAGAGGAGGAGGTGGAGGCTCACCATCATTTAGCACTTCTGGGCTCACGAGGTGAGGGGGGTGCAGGAAGGCAGGGCTGGAGGAAGCCGAGGCTGGGCATGACCCCACTGCCGCTCTTTCCCCCACTGCAGTACCTTCCGAATGAGACGGGCCTTCAGGATGAGAAGAAGGTGCTGGACAACATGCACCACGTAATCCTGGTGTGGATCGGACCCATCCTGCCGCTTTTGGTTCTGGTGCACCCCGATTACATCAAGCCCCTGGTGGGCGCCTCAGGTAGGCAGGCTGGCTGAACCCACACCTCTCATCTTCTCTCTGGGCTTCGAGGCAGGTGGGCCCTCCAGAGGAAGGTCACTTGAGTTGGGCTCTAAGGGATGAATAGGAGTTCACCAAGGCAGGAATGGCAATACAGGTTGTGGGACACCATGGACAAAAGCGCAACAAGGCCTGCGAGTCCCAGTGACTTTACGAGGCCGTCCACCTACCTGGAAGCACGTTAGGTAGGAAGTTGCTCACTGCGGGTTCTGTTAAGCAGGTGTTGCTCAATCCCAGCCCATGACACACCCATCGTTTGGGTGGTGACATTCCCACTGTGACTGGGCTCTGGTGGCCCCTCCTTCAGCCTGCTTGCATCATCTGGGCTGACCTTGACTAGCAGGGAGGGAGATGTGGAAGGCTCGCTTCTCCTTGCTGCAGTCCACACCTGTCCAGGGTGTGGGAGTCCCTGCTGTGCTGGGCGAGCTCCTACTCATCCCTCAACACCCAACTCCAAAGAACCATAGCTGTCTCCATGGGACTTTCTCGTTCTGTCTTAATCCAATGGGGCTGGGTAAGGCTGTGTCCAGCTCTTCTGCCTCATGGTGGGACGTAGTCTTGCACGGAGTTGGGTATCAGGGGACACGGGAGCATGGAGGAATGTGAAAGAAAGAGCTCCAAGAATTGTGGGATCTCTGGCACCAGCTTGGGCCTCTACAAATCCATATCTGGAGGCTGCCTCCAAAGCTGCCTCCCAGGGCTGATAAAGAGGATGGGGCTGCCCTCCTTCCCTTTCCCAGCCGTGCTCTCCTCAGGCCCCTGGGTCCCCCATTATTGCATCTGTGAAGGGATGATGATCCCCACTGAACTACCGAGGAACCTAGACCCTGGGAGAAGAATTCTTCCTAGTACTGAGCACCCATTTGTGGCCAGAGGCCTGGGTCAGGGCTCCAAGGGGCTGAGTCCATATCCTGGCTTCTGCACATACTTGCTGTGTGGTGCTAGTGATTTTCCAAGTCTCTCAGGGCCTGTTTCTGATCTGTAAAATGGGGGCTATTACGAAGACTCAGTAACACAATATGAGGACTGGGGTTAGTTCAGTGGAGGAGTGCTTACCTAGCATGAGGAGTCCCGGGCTCCACCCCCAGTACTCAAAAGCATAGCACGGTAATGTAACGTGGGTAGGTGTGAATAAGGGCTTTTCTCTGGAGTATTTTTTATTTTATTTTCTGCAGTGCTGGGGATGGAACGCAGGGCCTCTTGCCTGCTCATCAACTGCTCTACCACTAAGCTACATCTTGAGCTTTTTTTATATTTTACTTTTTTAGGTACTGGCGATTGAACTCAGAGGCACTTGACCACTGAGCCACATCCCCAGCCCTATTTTGTATTTTTTTAGAGACAGGATCTCACTGAGTTGCTTAGGGCCTCCTTGTTGCTGAGGCTGGCTTTGAACTTGTGATCGCCCTGCCTCAGCCTCCTGAGCTGCTGGGATGACAGGTGTGTGTCACTGTGCCCGGCTTGAGCCCTCTTTATTTTATTTTGAGACAGGCTCTCACTGAGTTCCCCAGCTTGGCCTTGAACTTGAGATTCTCCTGCCTCAGCCTCCTGAGTAGCTGGGGTGACGGACACATGCCACTGTGCAGGCTTCATTTGTTTTTTTAGTATACTTTTCCCTCTTCTCTCCCCCGTCCTTTCTCCTTCCCCCTTTTTCTCTCTCTCCCCTCCCTTTCTTCTTCCTCCTTTGCCGCTGTCTCCTCCTCCTCTCCCTCCTTCATCTGCCTTCTTAGAACTTCAGTGTCCTGACCACCATTCTGAGTGACTGTTAAGTCTCCAGGTAAAGCCCCCAGCATGTCCCCGCACTTAGTAGACACTCAGGCCCCTTTCTCTTCCCTCGTCTTCTCTCCTTCAGGACAGGTAGGATGTCCATTGCCTCCCACAATGGAGGAGCTGGGTGGGGAACCCCTGACAGGAGAGGGTGAGGCTGTCCTTGGAGAGGCCTCCCAGCCTGGGAGCTCCTGTCCCTCTGTGCCTGCCTGTTGGGATTGGGCTGGCCTGGCTCCAGCTCACAGCCTCCATCCTCCTGTGGGGCCTCCTGGGGCTGCAGCTGGGTGCTGCTGCTCTGGGGTCGAACCTACACAGTCACTGGGTCCTGAGGATGGCATGGCGCCTCTTGGAACTTCCAAGTCCTAATCTTATGGGCATGTGGAATAGGGGACTCTTCGTGGGCAAAAGTAGGTGAAAACCTTTGCAGAGGACAAGTCATGATCTATTAGCACGTAATTATAGCTTGTTGGTGTACATTCATTTCTTTATTGAGGTGAAATTCGCATAACATACAATTAACCATTTTAAAGTGAGCAGTCGGTGGCGTTTGATGTATTCTCAGTGTTGTGCAACCCCAGGTCTCTCTAGTTTCAGAAGATTTTTCATCACTTCATAAAACACCCTGTGTCCAAGAAGTGATCACATCCCATTCCTCCTGCCCACTCCCAGCCCCTCCCTCCTGCTTCCTGGCCCTGTGCATTTGCCGTTCTGAATATGTCATATGAAAGGAATCACACACAATGTCTCTCCCCTCACATCTCGGTATAACCATACATTTCCTTCTTCCTTCCCTCCTCCATTTCTTTTCTTCCTTTCCTTTCCTTTTTTCCTTTTCTTTCTTTCCAGGCTGGGGATGGAACCCAGGGCCTCGTACCTGCTAGGCAAGCTCTGTACCCCTGAGCCCCAGCTTGCTTGTGTTTTCATTTCCTCTCGAGACACCTAGGAGTGGAATTGTGGGATCAGCGTGTGATTCTACATTTGACTCCTTGTTTCAGTGTTGGGGAGGGAACCCAGGGCCTCACACATGCTAAGCACATGCAGTACTACTCAGTCACACGCCCACCTGTACATTTGACTTTCTCAGGAAGCCCCTTGTGACTTTCCACACCAGCTGTGCATTCATTGGTCACCAATAGCAGACCTGGATATCCATCTAACAAATGTTTTTTTTTTTTTTTGGTGGTGCTGGGGATTGAACCCAGGGCCTTGCGCATGCGAGGCAAGCACTCTTCCAACTGAGCTATATCCCCAGCCCTGACTGTCTCACAAGTTTTTGATGCCAATAAGCAATAATTATAACGGCAGTGACACAGTAGTCAGCAGCGGGTCAATTATTCATTTACGTACACACATATTTAATGAGCATCTACCAGGTGCCAGGACACATTGGCTTGTCAAGTGTCACAGCTGCCATGAGGCAAGATCGTTCTGTTTCCTCCTTGGGCAGATGAGGAGATGGAGGGGCAGAGTGGGAACAGATCCAAGTTTAGACAGCTAGTGAGTGGCAGGGCTGGGGTTTGAACCCGGATCAAGGTCCCGATCAAAGTCCCAACCATGGTGATCTGCAGCCTTATGCGGAACAGCTGCTCCATGCTGAGCACCACTTGAGGGCTTTTCTGCTGCATTTTTTTTCTATGTGAGGCGTTACTGGCTCCTTTTTGCTGGAGGGGGAAACATGGAAGGAGGAGCCCAGATGCAGAGTCTCCTGGCGTGGGGGATGTGGTTGGAGTAGAGGAGGGACCTGAGGACAGGAGAACAAGGGCTCCGCTGGGGAGAGGGATTGGTGAAGGTTTCCTGGAGGAGGTGTCAGTGAAACTGGGCCTTGAAGGATGCATAGGAGTTTGCTAACGGGAGGCACCTGCCATTCCAAAGGAGTTGTGGGAGATACCAGGGGAATTCAGGTGATTGGGTTGGTGGAGTGCAGGTGTGAGTGTGTGGGGGGAAGTAGGAAATGAGACTGAGAGTTAAGTAAGAGCTGGACTGAAAAGTGAATAAACTTGAACTTTATTGAGGGGGTGATAGGGAGTCATGGGAGGTATTTGAGCAGGCCAGCCATTGATCAGATCTGAGTGTCAAATCAAACCGCACTGGGCACCGAGCTTGGAGTTCAAAGTCCAGGGAGGAGAGGAGTAACTAGACTCCCACCTTCCTCTGCAATGCTGCCTCCTCTGGGAATCCTGCTCCAACTTCTAGCAGCCCTTTCTCTGTGCTGCCCTTAGCACCTGGCACACTTTCTGCCTTCTTGATAATTGCATGCTGTGCCTCTGCTTCCTTTTTCCCACACCACCCCAGAGCTTCTCCAGGCAGGGTGTGGAGCTGAGCCATCTCTGGGTCGCCAATGTCACCCATGATGGGTTGGGCACAGAATGGCAGCTGAAGGGGTGTGTCGAAGGGGAGAATGAGTGGACTGATGACTCTGTGTGCCAGCTGGCCAATTTCTGGGGAGTGTGTGTGTGTGGGGGGGGTGAAGCTGAGTCACATTCAGTCTTCAGTGACATCAGTTACAACTCAGATCCTTCCTTCTTTGGTCACTTCTCATTCAGTCCCAAATCTTTCCATTGTATAGAAGAGGGATGCATCTATGCATGCATTCTTGCATCCACACACCCACCCATGCATCTATCCATCCATTCATTTCTCTTCATTCACCCATTATTTGATTCATTGGTTCATTCATTCATTGAATAAAAATATATTTAGCACCAAGTGTTAGCAATCAAAATAGTCTCTTCCCTCAAAGGACTTGGAACGGGATGAACACAATCCAGTGTGATTGTTGGGAGAGGATGCAGCAAAAGTTCTGTGATGCTGAGCAGGAGGGAGCTGGGCGATGTCTTTTTTTTTTTTTTTTTTATACTGGGGATTGAACCCAGGGATGTTTTACCACTGTGCTACATCCCTGGCTCTTTAAAAAAAATTTTTTTTTTAAATTTTTGAGATAGGGCCTCACTAAGTTGCTTAGGGCCTGGTTAAGTTGCTGAGGTTGGCCTCGAACTTGCAATCCTCTTGCCTCAGCCTCCCAAGTCCCTGGGATTACAGGGGGTACACCACCACATCCAGCTAAAGGTGTCTGTCTTGAGAGAGGTCTGGACAAGGGCAGATCATCCAGGGCTTTGGAAATGGGTTGAGCTGCTTGTGCCCCAGGGTGACAGGTGTGTGAACTGGGACATGGTCAGATCTGATAGATAAGATCCCCCTAGGGCCTGCAGGTGGGAAACCCAGGAGGTATGATTCCAATGGCCTGAGCTGGCAGAAAAGAGCAGGGATGGTAGAAGGTGACTCCATGCCACAGCTTCAAACACAGGTTTGGAGGCGAATGTCAGCGTGCAATGAGGAGGGAGGGGTTACCTGGTGTGTGTTGAAGGATAGAGTGAGAGGCAGGTGGGGGCCAGCGCGGCGGGGCCTTTCAGCGCTAGGCTGAGCTTGAACTCTACAAGGGCAACAGGAAGCCAGGGGAGGCATGTGAACGGGGTCTCGAGTTCAGATCAGTGCGCTACAGGGATCTTTCTGGTTTGGATGTGGAGGATAGACTGGAGGGGTGAGGCGGGAGGTGGGCGAGGAGGCCCACGGAGGTCCTAAGCAGAGGTCAGGGGTCAGAACTCTGTCATGAGTCATCATCGCCTCTTCTGTCCCCACAGCTGCCATTGCTCCCAAGGATGACCTTTTCTACAGCTTTCTGAAACCTTGGCTAGGTGAGTGCAGAGTGGGTAGGCTGGTGCTGGGGCTTCAGGGAAGAGAGGGGACAGGGACTCCTTGGAGAGGTCAGAGGAGCAGGGGTGCCCCCTAACCTCAATCCCCGGGGCCTAGGGGATGGGCTTCTGCTCAGCAAAGGTGACAAGTGGAGCCGTCACCGCCGCCTGCTGACTCCTGCCTTCCACTTCGACATTCTGAAGCCCTACATGAAGATCTTCAACCAGTGCACCAACATCATGCATGTGAGTCCCCAGGTGTCACAGGAAGAGGGCGACAACTGCTCCAACCCCAACTCAGGCCTCATGTCCTTGATCTGTACCTCGGGTTGGTAGTGAAGAGGCAGCCAGGTCCCGTCAGCCAGGCTTGCCCTCCGAGGTCTCCACACCCATTTGCCACGTGTCTCTCTTCCAGGCTAAATGGCGGCGTCTGGGGGAGGGCACGGTGGCCTCCTTTGACATGTTCGAGCACGTCAGCCTCATGACCCTGGACAGTCTTCAGAAATGCGTATTCAGTTACAACAGCAACTGCCAGGAGTGAGTGTGACCTCCCTGGGGAAGGCAGAGCCAGCTGCTCCAGGGGCGAGAGTGGGAGGAGAAAGGGAACTCCCAGCTATGAGGCAACCCAGGCTGCTGGCTTCTGCCACCCATGGGCCATTTGGTTCCAAAGAAAATGACATCACTGGGGGCGGGGTGTAGCTCAGTGGCAAGGCACTTGCCCAGCATGTGTGAGGCACTGGGCTTGATCCTCGGCACCACATAAAAATAAATAAACAAAGGTATTGCGTCCATCTGCACCTAAAAAAAACTTAAAAATTTTCATCACCTTTCAGCCTCAGTTCCCTGTGTCCCCAAAAATAGACATTGTAATATTTTTACCCCACAGTCCTGGTGTAAGAATCTTAATCAGATGATGTGTATAGTAGGTGCTCAGGCAATGCTACTTTCCCTCATTTCTCTACAAAGAGTGAACAGTCCTTGGAAAGTGTCTCTCCCTTTCTGAGTCTCAGTTTCCTTAATTGTAAAACAAAAATGATAATATCTGACTCTTGGGGGAGGTGCTAGAAGGATAAAATGAGGTCATGGCACCTTGGCACATGGTTGGTGCTCAGTGACTGTCTGTTGAATGATCTGATGAAATAATCATCACCCTGGTTCACTGGCTCATTCATTCATTCATCAGATATTCATCATGGAGGCTGGGGGAAGGCTCAGTGATACAGCCGGCCTAGCACCAGGCCCTGGGTTCTATCCCCAACAGTGCAAAACCCAACACACACACACACACACACACACACACACACACACACACACACAAATACACAAACACACACAAATACACAGACACACAAACACAAAATCTCCAGAAAAAAAGAAAACAGGTCATAGGAGGCCTCTCTTGTCATTTGCCTAGCCGCGCCGTGCACCTGGCTGGCTCGGGCTGGCGCGTGGGCTCCGCTCACGGCTCTTCTCCCCCGGCAGGAAGATGAGCGATTACCTGTCGGCCATCATCGAGCTGAGCGCGCTGGTGGTCAGGCGCCAGTATCGCCTCCATCACCACCTGGATTTCATCTACTACCTCACCGCAGATGGGCGGCGCTTCCGCCAGGCCTGTGACATCGTGCACCGCTTCACCACCGAGGTCATCCAGGAGCGGCGGCGGGCGCTGCGGCAGCAGGGGGCCGAGGCCTGGCTGAAGGCCAAGCAGGGCAAGACCTTGGATTTCATCGACGTGCTGCTCCTGGCCAGGGTGAGGAGGGGCCCTGCAGGGGGAGCTGCACCAAGTGTGTAAACTCACGTAGATCTGGGCTGGAGTCGGATGCGGGCATGTAAGTGAGACCTACTGTGTGTCTGCTGAGGCTGCTGTAACAAGCATTTCAGTCCTTTTAAATTAACTGAGGGTTTTTTGATTTTGTTTTGTTTTGTGGTACTGGGGATTGAACCCAGGAGCACTCTACCTTCCAGCAACATCCTAGATCCTTTGATTATTTTACTTTATTTTGAGGCAGGGTCTTGCTAAGTTGCCCAGGCTGATCTTGAACTTGGCCTCCGCCTCCTGAGTATTACAGGGTTATGGGGGGGCACCTCTGCGCCCAGTTTGGTATGTAGCCTAGCATGTGGGCTCTCCTGTGGAAGGTTCCTTATGTGCTTGAAGAGAAAGAACGTGGATGCTTGGTCCTCCCTCTGTATCCACAGGTTCCACGTGGGCAGATTCAACCAACCTCAGGTTGAAAACATCTGAAAAAACTATTGTATCTGGGTTGAGTATGTACAGACTTTTTTTTGGTCATTATTTCCTAATATAGTATAATAGCTGTATACATGGCACTTACTTGTATTAGGTATTCTAAGTCACCTAAAGTGTAAGTATGGGAGGTTTTATGTAGGTGACATGTAAATACTATGCCATGTCATTTAATTTTTAATTTAAAAAAATTTTTTTTTGTGTGTGTGTGATCTGGGGATTGAACCCAGGGCCTTGTGCATACTAGGCAAGTAGTTCTACCACTGAGCCACACCCCCAACCCTGTGCCATTTCATATAAGGGACTTGAACACCCATGGATTTTGGATCCATAGGGGTGGATATGAGAACTAGTGCTCTCTGGCTACCAAGGGCTGCCTCTGCCTCCAACGAGGTGACTTGAACAACAGACATTTGTTCTCTTCCAGTTCTGGAAGCTAGAAGTGTAAGGCACCTGCAAGGTTGAGTTCTTTTAGGGGCCATGAGGAACGGCCTGCTGCAGACCTCTTTCTTTGGCTTGCAGATGGCCACTTTCTTGTGTCTTCCTATCATCTTCCCCCTGTGTGTGTGTCTCTGTCCTGATCTTTTCTTATAAGAACACTAGCCACGTTGGATTAAAGCAACCCTTATGACTTCATTTTCACTTGATTACTTTCACAAAGGGCCCTCCCTCCAATCGTGATCACATTCTGAGATGGTAGGCATCAAGACTTACAAATTCTAGGGGAAGTGCACAATTCAGTTCATAACCCTTACAAAGATGAACTATACGACCTTGAAGGCATGTGACACAGATGTATGGTCACCCCTTCATGCTATTTCTGTGGATTTTTTTTTTTTTTTTTTTTTTTTTTGCGCAGTGCTGGAGATGGAACTTAGGGCCTCATGCATGCTAAGCAAGCCCTCTGCCACTGAGTGACTTCCCCAGTCCTTCTGTAGAATTTCTGAATAGCATTTGGGTTCTGGATCGATTCTACCCCTGTCTCTGAGTGGATATTTGACCTTTATCATGCCACTCTTTTCTCTGCACCTCAGTTTTCTCAGTTACACCATGGTGATCATAAAACCCGATGACAGTTATTGTAGGGCGGCCTTTGGGATACATGATGTTAGCAGCTGCTCTATAAATCAGCCTTGTGCTACATAATGATGTTTTGTTCAGTGATGGACCACATGTATGAGGGTGGTTTCCTATATTTTATCCCCCAGTGACATCATAGCCATCTTGGTTTGTATAAGTGCACTCTGTGATATTTGCACAATCATGAAATTGCCTCACCATGTATTTCTCATAATGGGTTCTCAGCATTAAACAATGCAAAGCTATATGAACTTCCTTCTCCCCTCATCTTTTACTCCTTCCCTCTTTCCCCATCTTTCTTATACAAGCAGTGTATCTCCTTCCACCTGGAATATTTCCCCCGACCACAGCTTGACTTAAGAAAGCAGGGATATGCCTAACTCTGGAGGAGACTCCAGGATGCAGAGGGTGGGATGGAAGGGGCTCAGCATCCGGTACCACCCCTTCCAGGATGAAGATGGAAAGGAACTGTCAGATGAGGACATCCGTGCTGAGGCAGACACCTTCATGTTTGAGGGTGAGGACATGGAGTGAAACTGAAGGAGGGTGGGATGGGTCACCATTGTCCCTTTAGGGGACACCTACGTGTACACTATTGTCTGCCCAGAGATGGCAGCCTCCATTCAAACACCTCATCTGCCTGCAGGTCACGACACAACATCCAGTGGGCTCTCTTGGGTGCTGTTCAACTTGGCGAAGTATCCAGAATACCAGGAGAAGTGTCGGGAAGAGATCCAGGAAGTCATGAAAGGCCGGGAGCTGGAAGAACTGGAGTGGTCAGTTTTTGGGGGGAGGTCAGCGGCCTGAAGTCACTTGAACTTCCTGAATCCCAATTTCTTCAAACTATAACATGGGGATGATAATGATGTCTATGGATGTCTCAGGATGCGATAGTTCTTAGCAATTTTTGCAACAAGTTGCAGAACAAACATCCCTCAAATGCAGTGATTTTCAGCAAGCATTTTTTAAAATTTTTATTGTATATTTATACCTTTATTTATTTATTTTTATGTGGTGCTGAGGATCAAACCCAGTGCCTCACACCTTAGGCATGTGCTCTACCACTGAGCTACAACTGCAGCCCCAGTAAGCATTTATTTATTGCTCATGTCTGCACATCACTCTTGTGGTTGCTGGGCTTGACTGAGTGGAGTGGGGTTGCTTTCAAACCAAGAGTTGATTCAGGTCTGTTCCAGAGATCTCCTCTTCCTCATTGGATCAGTGGCTACCCTGGGCCATATCCTTCTCAGTGCAGAGATGAGAAGCTTTCACCTCCACCCAATCTGCTTTCCAAATAAGTTACATTTGGAGGCACTGGGGGCTGAGATTTAAACTTGTCTCTTTTTTTTCCCCCTCTCTCTTTTTCATGGACACAGTTTAACCTGCAGTAACCTTTGGTCTATGGGGTACATATGGTTTTATTATTCCTTTTATCAAGGGTTTTAAAATAATGAAATAGTTGGGTACAGTCACGCATGCCTGTAGTCCCAGTTACTTGGAGGTTGAGATAGGAGGATCACTTGAGTCCAGGTCTGCCTAGATAACAGTGAGACCCTGTCTCTGTAAATCCATACATACATACTTAAATGGATCCATTCAAGCAAATAAATTGCTGTTGCCCTGAGCCTCTCTAGTTATGCTGGCACCTCCCCTGAGTGCTCCCTGATCACCACATAATTCATCAATTTAAGCATTAATGCTGGACCCAGTAGGGACTCCGGAAATCAGCCCCAGTGCTTGCTATGTGTGTGTATGTTTGCGAGAGTCACAGTTCCATTCACTCATTCTCTCCAGGGATGACCTGACCCAGCTGCCATTCACCACTATGTGCATCAAGGAGAGCCTGCGTCAGTTCCCACCTGTGACCCTTGTATCTCGTCGCTGCACAGAGGACATCAAGCTACCAGATGGACGCATCATCCCCAAAGGTGCCTGCTGTGTGCCCCCCAATGCTGGTGCACTGTCCCATGATGTGGCTGCTCTGTTGTCCACAGGGTCTTGGCTGTGCCTGCCCCAGGTGCATTATCCATGTGGATGCGGCAACTGTGTCCCCTCCTGGTTTCTGGGGTGCTAGGGGGAAGCCCGGTTGTGAATAGGGGAGATACAGGTGGTTGAGTTCAGGTGGAAAGAAAGAACCTGGTGTGGCAGGGTTGGCCTGGGAGGATGCAAGTGGGGTAAGGTCGGTGTCAGTCACCAGCTGTCACTTGGAGACCTGTCCTAGTTGATGTTGTGGATCTAAAGAAATCTCATCCCAGGCCCAGGCCTTGAGGACCACCCAGTCTTTAGGGAGCAACAGCAGGGCACAGACATTCCCAGCCACATGGGCTCCCCCTGGGCTAAAGGGAGAGAGGACAGCCAGAGAAGCCCAAAAATGGAGGGATGGCTCCACCTAGGGAGGAATGTCAGGAGTGCTTCCTGGAGGAGGAAACGTGGAGGCTGGAGATGGAAGAACAGGCATGCTCATGGAGCAGAGCTGCAGGCTGCAGCAGGCCTGGAGTGCCAGTGTAGGCACTTGAGCTCCATCTGAGGGCAGTGGGGAGCCAAGGGAGGCGACTGAGCTGAGGAGGAACAGTACCATAGTTTTGAGAAAGATCCCTGTGTGGCCAGTACAGCAGCCAGAAGGGCGATGGGGGTCTCTTAGGGACAGGCAGGGGGAGTGGGTAGGGCAGCAGGGTTTTTCAGGGAATCATGGACAGGAAGTGGTAGCAGATGGCTTATGGGAACACCATGATTCCAGGGAGAGCTGGGGAGGGGGATGTTTCCAGAGGAGGCCCTATTTCCCTTTGGCCCCACTGACCCCACCTGTCTCCACAGGAATCATCTGTTTGGTCAGCATCTATGGAACCCACCACAACCCCACAGTGTGGCCTGACTCCAAGGTGAGCTCCTGCCCTAACCCTGCACTAAGCCCTGCACACCTGACAAAAGGAGGCAGGTGTGGCTGGATTGTAGTGAGTGTGGAGTCAAGAGGAAGGGGAGGGCCTGACTCTGGTCCCCAGTGGTTGAGTGAGGGGGCCAGGCTGGAATGGCTGGGTCAGCCCCGACTCACCCCTGCTCTTCCTGTCTAGGTGTACAACCCTTACCGCTTTGACCCAGACAATCCACAGCAGCGCTCCCCACTGGCCTATGTGCCCTTCTCTGCAGGACCCAGGTAAGCCACATGCAGAGGGTACAGAGCCAAGTTCAAGTGCGTGCCCATCAGAAGAGCAGACCACGCCCCACCCAGGTGTCCTTTCCACCCACCCAAGTCCTCTCTGCACCCCCAGTGAAGCAAGAGACCCCCAAATCAGACTCTGCAACAGCATTCGTGGGTGCTGGGCATACCTATTATATGCCTGAACCCGAGTTCTGGGCTCACGTACTTCCAACAGCTCTATGCTGCCACTGTCTCCACTTTACAGATGCGGGAATTGAGGCTCAGAGAAAGTCATTTACCCAGAACACAAAACTAGGAGAGGCTGCTCCAGGATTCTAACTCCAAAGTCACATTTATCATGGATTCTTGGGGTCTCACTAACCCTGGTCTAGCCTAGGATGTTTGCCCTATTTTATAGTCACGTGAGGCCCAGGGACCCCAGCACATACTGTGGTGGGGCCTGAGCCCATGTACCCTTCTCCAGGAACTGCATCGGACAGAGCTTCGCCATGGCGGAGATGCGCGTGGCGGTGGCGTTGACGCTGCTGCGCTTCCGCCTGAGTGTGGACCGAACTCGCAAAGTGCGGAGGAAGCCAGAGCTCATCTTACGCACGGAGAATGGCATCTGGCTCAACGTGGAGCCGCTGCCTCCGCGGGCCTGAGTCTCGCCAGGAGAGGCCCAGGCCCCGCTCCAGGTCCTGCTCCAGGTCCTGAGGACATAGACCACGCCCCTCAAAGTCTTGGCTCTGTTACTGGAGGACCAGGCTCCGCCTTTGACCAGTCTGTTGGTGCTGGCCATGCCCCTCAAGGCAGGGCTCCACCCACGAGGGTCTGATCCCGCCCCTTGAGGTTCAGGTCCCGCCCCTTGAGTTCCCGCACCAGCCCTCCAACTTGAGGGACCAGCCTTGGCTCCGCCCCTTCGTGTTCAGGCCCAGCCCCCAGAGCATGACCGATTGAGGTTCTCAGGTCAAGCCCCTGTGAATCAACGTTCCCAGGCCCTGCCCACTGAGCTTTCTGAGCACATAAGACCCACCTGTCGGACTCAAGACCCGCCTCTCCAGTGCCTGGACCCAGGTTGGCTTCTAAATTGAGGACTTGGAAGTTGGAACCTGGGATCAGAACCCTGAACCTGGACATCACCTTCCTTAGATGCCCCTCGCCCCTGCTCAAATGGGCCCGTCTGCTCAGGAGTCATCCCAGAAATTGGGCTGTTTTCTTTTGTTGTTGTTTTGTAAGCCTAGATGCTCACAAGTCCCTTCCTACCTCTCTTACTCAAAGGCCTTTTGCTGAGGGTTCTGATTTTTGAAGAATAAAAGCAAAGGTTTGCAGACACCTCTTCCTCCCCTCCATCTCCCAGCCCGCCAGACCCTTACACCTGGAGCCCAGGATGGGAAGGAGGGACTCTGGGCAGTTGGGAAGCAACTGAGGAAAGCTGTGTGTGAGCTAGGAGGCTGGGAAGTCATTTGTCCTAGGACATAAACTCAGATTTACTGGGACAGTTTGTACACTCATTTATTTTGTTAATAGACTGCATATTAATTAACTGTCTACTGGCTTGGGACCAGGAGCGCAGATGGGCACAACTCATGTCTCCACAAAGGGTGAGGGACAGATACTGAACAAATAGTACCACATATAAATGATTTTTTACAACCTGTGACAAGTGCTTCAAACTGAGGACCCTGGTCCTGGATACCAGGGATATAGTGGGTGTGCGGGAGAACTTCTCTGATGCTGAAGTAGGAATAGAAGTTGAGTGGGTGACAAAAGAGAGGGAAAAGCATTCCAGGCAGAAGAAACAGCATCTGCAAATGCCCCGAGTTAGGGGAGGCCATGGTGTGCTCTGGAGACTCACAAGGAGCGGAGGTGGTTGGATCTGGGGAGCAGAAGTAGAATGGAGGGAGAGTGGCCAACAGGGAAAAAATGTGCAGGTTTCATATGGAGTGTAATAGGGAGCCACAGAGGATGTATGAGCAGGGGCATGGCAGGACGTGGTTAGATATGGGGCTGACAGGGAGGTGGCTTCTGAGAGGGCACTGGAGGTTGGCTCCTAGAGTAGAGGGAAGCTGAGGTTCAGGCAGGAAGCATCTGAGTTGGCTTGCTTACCTAGTAGTGGAGACTAAGGGTAAGGAGCTGATAAGGATAATGCCCAGGTCTTTGGTGGGGGGAACTAGATGCTGGAGCGATCCTGGTGTGGGGAGTGTGAAAGACAGAGTGATGACAACGTCAACAGTAATAACATTAATTTGACCGATATTTTTTGAGCCCTGGCCGTGAGCCAGGAGAGTTTAAACTCTTGCGTTGTTGACTTCTGGAGAGGGAGGCAGAAGATAAATGATAAGTAGGAAAACAAGCAAATTCACTCAGGGCTTGGTGGCCACTGTGAGGATCTTAACTTTTCTTGTGAGAGAAATGGGGAACCACAGAGGGTCCTGAGCAGAGGAGAGACATGATTGGTCAAGATTCGCCAGCTGCTATGTTGAACAGAGACTGTGAGTCTAGGAGGAGGTCAGGCGAGCGTGACTGTGTTAGTCCAGCTGAGAGAGGACAGTGGCCTGAACCAAGCTGGGGGTTGTAGAGGCCATGAGGGGAGATTGGATTTCCGCCAGAGGTGACAGTCTCATGGAGGGAGTACTGAGAGGCTCGCTGATGGGGTGAATGGTAGGGTTTGGGAGAATCGGTGTGAGGGGGTGTCTAGGGAGAAGCTGGCAGGTGGGGGTCTAGGTTTGAACTTGAGCCCCTGGAAACACGGAGCTGCCATCAGCGGAACATGGGGAACAGGAGTGGAGTAAGTTGTTGTTTGGAGTGTGAGCTCAGGATACCAGTTTTGGCTGGGAGGAGTTGGAGATGTCAAACAGGTCATTGGCTAGCTGGTTCTTGAACTTGGGAGATTCATGTTTTGGGGTTGCATGCTTTGGAAGTCTCAGTGTTTAGATAATCTCTAAAGAGCCAAGGTTGGGTGAAATTGGTGTGTGTGTGTGTGTGTGTGTGTGTGTGTGTGTGTGTGTATGCACAGAGGAGGCGGTCAGGACCGAGCCCCGGGGGCATGTCTCCAGAATTAATTTAGCAATGGGTTGCTTGCTTCATACTTGATTCTCACACTGATTGATGAGATCATTTGTTTCAGTTAGCAGAGATGGAAACTAATACCCCAAAGGGGAGCAACTCACTCAAAGTCCTACCAACAACTACCTGATATTGGGGCCTCAGTGGGGATTCTGCCCCACCACCCAGCGTCCCGGTCCCTCCCTGGGCCTCTAGTCTCTCTCCGTTATTTAGAAGCTGGTGTCAACAGGGGATGGGCTGGGCTGTTGTTGCCAAGAGGCAGTGACTTGGGGCGCCCTGCTGGCATTGAGTTCTGGGATTGTGGACCGCTATTCCCTGTCTGGGGTACTCTGGGGTTGAATGGGGAACACGTGGTCCCCACCCCCCGCCCCAGTCCTACTGGAGCTATATGACCCTGCTTCTGCTGCTCCCACAACTTTGTCCCAATGGAGGATTTTCAAGTGTGCATTGTCCGCCAAACATCTCGTGGCCTCCTTTGAAGTAACCCTGTCATCGGCCAGCAGGAGACTTTGGTCTCCAGAGCCAGTACTTCTGGCTCTGTCCCTTCCCCTCTCTGCACTCAGTTTTCCCCTGTCAGGTGGATCCTACAGGATCATTGTACTTGTAATGCACATCTGCTAAGGGCTGTGGGGGCGGGGAATCAATGAGAGGTAGGAGGAGAGACGTGGAACCAGTGAGTTCCCTGGGAGGCTGCTACACCTGCATGTGTACTTCTAAAAACACAGCCAGGCGGGGTCTTGCCGCGAGCTGCTGTGGGGCCTCCTTCCTCTCTTAAGTGTGAAAGATGCTCCCTCTACTGGAAAGTTCCGAGACAACAGGCTCTCAGGAATTCATTCAACGTTTGCGTGTGCATCCTCCAGAGCTCATTTGTGTGTGACTCTGTGCACGTGTGACTGTGCCTGCATTTAGGTGACTGCGTGTGCATGTGTATGTACGTGTGTGTGCACGTACCTGCATGCTCGTGTATGTGTGTAAGCCCGTGTGTATGCATGTGAGTGCGTGTTGAGAGCAGAGGTGGGAGAACTACTCACTGAACAACTGTGTGTCCACGCCAGGCTGTGATCATGGCTGGAAGCCGCTGAGAGAGCCCTGCCTGTCCCCGGGCCTGACCCTTGCAGCACAGGCAGGACATTCTGGAGGCACACTGCCCTGAGTGCTGGCAGGTGGGCCCGGCTCCCTGGTTCTGGGAGGGGCACTGAGGTGCGTGTGCTGTCTGTCTCCCAGCTCCCCAGCAGGGCTGAGCCCCGTGATCCACAGTAGAAGTGTCCTTCATGGAACTTCCTTGAACTGCTTCCTTCCCACTCTCCCAGTGTCCTGCTGGTGTTTCCTGGGATCACCTCCTGCAGAGACAACTTGAATTCTTGTCCTGAAGTCACCTCTGAATAAAGTATTTGCACTTGAACCCTTGTGTCAGGGTCTGCTTCTGGGGAACCCAAAATAAGACACATATGTTGATGGGCTCTTTCTACCCCCACAGGCCTGTTCTTTATTTTTGGTACTGGGAATTAAACCCAGGGGTGCTCTCTACCACTGAACAACATCCTCAGACCCTTGTTTTTTTTTTTTTTTTTTTTTTTTAATTTTAGGTTAGGGTATCGCTAAATGGCTGAGGTTGACCTGGAACGTGCTGTCCTCCTACCTCAGCCTCCCGAGTAGCTGGGATTATACGTGGGCGACCAGTCCCTTGGGCTATTCTTGTTCCCTCTTTATGGAGGAGGAATGTGAGGCTCAGATAGGGTAAGTCACTAGCCCAGGGTGACAGAGCTGGCAAGTGGCAGAGTTCAGCTTTGACTCTCGGCTGTCTCACCCCAGGTCCCTTACTTGCCCCACTCTCTCAAGAGCTTCCTCCTTGCCACAGGAATGAACAAGGAATGTTCACAGCCGGCCAGGTCCCTGATGCATGTTCCAGAAAAGCCCAAGGCACATAGCTGTCCTCTGTGTCCTTCTTGCCCGGTGTTGAACATATGCCAGGGGATGTTGTAGACATTGTATTCATTTCTCCTCTGTTTCTTACCTGGTCTTGATATTAAAAAGTTGTAAGTGTAGAAATTTGTTGGTAAGGTTGAAATGTGCAATTTGGGCAGAGTGAGCAGGGAGAGCTTTCTCAACCCTCCAGAGTATCAGCCAGAGCAGCTGGTCTGAGGCCAAAAGAGCCACTTTGCCCAGTGGTTCCAGAGGCTGAGGCAGAAGGATGGTGAGTTCAAAGCCAGCCTCGACAAAAGCGAGGCACTAAGCGAGGCACTAAGCAACTCAGTGCCTTATTTATGTCTGTAAATAAGATACAAAATAGGGCTGGGGATGTGACTCAGTGGTTGAGTGCCCCTGTGTTCAATTCCCTGTACCTTCCCCACAAAAAAAAAAAAAAAAAAAAAAATCTAAATTTTTAAAAAGAGCCACTATGAAGATGTTTCACCCTGGTGACTCACAATTGACTGGGCTTCTCAGTTTTGCTCAGGTAGGATTCAAGGAGAAGGGAAATAGGCTTCATCTCTGTATCCGTCAGGATTCTCCAGAGAAACAGAATCAGTAGAATCCATTATCCATCCACCTGTCTCTCTACTTACCTATCATGGTTTGGATCTTAAATGTCCCCTAAAGGCCATATGTTGAGGACTTGGTGCTTAGCTGATGGCCCCGTTGGGAGATGGTATAACCCTTAGGTGGTGGAGCCCAGGGGAAATAAGTTAGGTCATTGGTGGGTGCCCTCGAAGGGGACATTGTGACCCCAGCCCTTGCCCCTCTTTCTCTGCTTCCTGGTCACCGTGTGGCGAGCTCTACCATGAGCTCGCTGCCTCATGAAGGGCACTCTTCTCCTTTTCACTCAGGTTTCTGCTGGGGAGTCCTCCTGATCCCTGAGTCCCGAACAGCCCCTCAGTCACTTTCAAGCAAATTTGACTCTGATTCCCCACAGCATGTGACATGTGGTCACCTCCACAGCTATCTATTGGTTAAGCAGTCCCAGGCCCGTCCAGACCCCAGGGGAAGGGAAATAACCCCTCCTCCCACTGGGAACAATGACAAAGAATTTGCACCCCCTCGAGGGTCTGGGTTAGATCTTGGGATTCTGCATTTCCAAAGTGCTACTGGTAATGCCGATGCTGCTGGGCCAACAGCCGCAGTGTGGGTGGCCGGTTCTTAGACCTGTGACCGCAGAAGTTCTTCATCCCTAAATACTTAATGAGCACCTACTGCGTGCCAGGACTCACTTTCATCTGCACTGTCATGTTTCACTACTTCGCTGTGTGGCCGAAGGAAGTTGCTTCTGTTTCCTCTTCTTCCCTCCGGCTTCTCCCCAGACCTAGCTGCTCAGCTCTGATGCCTTTCACTGTGAGCCTGGCTCTTCTCTGGAGGGACCTACCAACCGGTGGATATTCCCCTGCAGAGAAGGGGAATCTGGGGGCAGCACCCCCTACGTTCCGGAGGGCTCCAGAGTCCTCCAGGACCAGAAGCTGGGTCAGCAAGGGCTAGAAGGCACGTGGGTAGTGGGAGGGCAAGTTTGGCATCTCCCCAACATTCTACCAGTCGCTGGAGGGATCTTTATCATAGTTCTCTCTCTCTCTCTCACTCAACAGCTCCATCCTTTAAACTCACTCTCATCTTGGAGCCTGACTAGGGGGAGCCCTCAGAGGAGTTAAGACCACCACAAAGGGGAATTCAGGACAGTTTCTGGACAAGATGTGCCCTTTTTAAGGCCAACATCCTGCTGGGCATGCAATGGATTACAAACCTGTAATCTATTACTCTGGAGGCTGAGGCAGGAGGATTGCAAGTTTGAGGTCAGCCTGGGCAACTTAGGGAGTCCATGTCTCAAAAACAAAAACAAATGAACAAAACCTAACATCCCATTTCCCAGATGGTAAAACTGAGCCCAGAGAGGGCCAGCATTGCCCATGGCAGAACAAGGACTCCACTCGGGGCCTGGACCGCTCTCACTCATGGTCCCTCTGAGTCTTCCGTGTCCCTCTGTCTCCTGACCTCTGAAGCTGAGCCTACAAGTGTGCTTTTCCAGCTGGGCTCTTTATCTCAGAATCCGACCCAGATAAAACCAGCACTGTTGGATTCTTTGTTCCTGCTCCTTGAAGTCATGTCTCAACTTAAGTCCTGGGCTAGTTGGAGGCAGGACTTGGGCCCTGGCCAGGCTGTGCAGCTGGTTGGCACGTCTCTTCATCTCGGAGCCTCCTGGTTCTGCCCTGAGAGATGGTGCATGCCATCCTCCCACTCCATCTTGAAGAGGGGCTCAGGGAGCCAGGAGCCTGGCCCCCATTTTCTGGCCCCCAAACTCTCAGGCTCATTGCTTTTATCTGTCACCCCTTGGCCCTGGAAGTGCAGGGGCTGCTATTACCCTGGGGGCCCAGTCACCTTTGCCCCTGGTGCCAGCAGAAGGGATGGAATCCTGAGGATCCACCCATGCCTGTGACCCTGAGGTGGCTTCCCCTGCACCCAGCTGGCTCCTCCCCCGTGTCCTGGCTGCCTGCCCAGGCAGGGAGGAGGCAGCCAGCCTGTGGGGATTGGCTGGCCCAGTCCAGCCCAGGCCAGCTTCCTGCAGCCTCCTACAGGTCAGGAGCCAGGGACAAAGAAGTCCTAGAGGAGGGGATAGGAGATTGCGGGGGACAGAAGGTGCCAGGCAGGCGTGGGAGGGGGATCTTGGCCTGGAACGGGAGGGTGACACCCAAGGCTGGGGTGGCTCCGGGGAGCGTGTTGGCCCTGCTGACTGGTGGTTTCTGGGTAACCGAGTCCCTGGCCACTTCCCCATGATTCTGGCTGAGCCACTGTGGGCCTTACACAGACTCTCTCTCTCTCTCCTTTCTCCCTCCCTTCTTTTCTCCCTTCTCACTGCCTCTTCCCTGAATTGCCCTAGGTCTTCCTCCCTCTCCCTGTCCTGCCCCCGGCTCCAAAGTCTCTGCCCCTGTCTGGTGTCCCTGGATCCCTGCCCCTTTCCTGGACCTCAGCAGCTCACCCTCTGTCCCATCTTCCCTGCAGGATGCTGCAGCTGAGCCTGTCCCGGCTGGGACTGGGGCCCTGGGCAACCTCTCCTTGGCAACTTCTGCTGCTGGCAGGGGCTTCCTGGCTCCTGGCCCGCATGCTAGCCAGGATCTATGCTTTCTATGACAACTGCTACCGCCTCCGATGTTTCCCACAGCCCCCTAGACGGAACTGGTTTTGGGGTCACCTAGGCCTGGTGAGTGTGCATGTGGGGTCTGGAGGATCAGGGTGGATGGACTTTCCGAGGGGGGGGATGGGTTCAGAGAGTTGTGGCAGGGGGGTGGACTCGGATCTGGGAAAGCAGAGAAGTGACAGAGACTGTGGGGAACCCCTTTTTCCTCTGCCCCCCCAGATCCTTCCTCTCTTCTCTGTCCTATTCGTGCCCTGAACCCTCTCGCTTTCTTTCCCTTCCCTACCTTACCTGCTTCAGGTCCTATCGGTTACTGCCTTCCCCACATTAGTACTTTCTGTCCTACTTGGGGGGCTCCCAGTGTAGACTGCACAGAGAAGGGACCCCCCCACCCCCCACCGGCCTGTCCACAGTTTCTACCCTTGGATTTGTGGTCTCTGCCTGGTCACTGTCCAGGGCCTGCTTCCTGCCTGGCCCATGTCTGCTGGCCTCAGGGCTGCCAGTTCTCTGTGTGAATGAGCGCCCCCCCATCCACACCCACGGGGGCACCCCTGGGCCAGTGGAGAGCTGTGGGCAGTTTCTCCTTCCCTTCCAACTCCTCAGGAACTTCCCTTGTCTTATCCTGCCCTCCACCCACAAGATGTATCAATGGACCCAAGTATCTACAATCTATTCACACTATAGCACTATCCATCTGTCCACCCATCCATCATCTATAATACCTATCTAGGAAAAGAGACAGAGATGAAGAGAGTGAGGGTCAGAGAGGCACATGGATAGAGATATAGACACAGGGACAGAAAGGAGCCAGCAGCAGCCGAGCCATGAGAGTGAAGATGGATCATCCAGGTGGAGGGGCAGAACGGTGGGGCTGGGGTAGGCATCCAGATGCAGGGGCAGCGGTAGAGTCCAAGTCCCTGGCCAGGACTGCCTCAGCCTTCTCCTTCCCAGGCACAGAGCAATGAAGAAGGCATGCGACTGGTGGAGGAGCTGGGCCACTGCTTCCGCGATGTCCACCTCTGGTGGGTCGGGCCCCTCTACCCCGTCCTGCGGCTTGTCCACCCTAAGTTCGTTGCTCCCCTGCTCCAGGCCCCAGGTATCTCTCCCAGGATCCTGAACCCCACCTCCTTCCTCCTTCTGTACCCAGCCCTTCCCACCCCTGGATAGACCAGGCTAGGCAGGGGATGGGGCCATATCCAAAAGAGACCATGGCTCTGCCTATAACCAGCAAGTGACTCTGGACAGGGTCTTGGCTCTCTCTGGCCGCTCAGGTTTTATTCAGTTGTGAGTGTTGGAAACTCAGCCCAGTGTGGTCTAAGCAAAGAAAGGGGATTGGGGAGAATGGTCTTCAGATAAGCTGGATCCAGGCCTTTGAACAATACCAGCAAGAATCTCCATCTATAGTTCTGCTTCCTCCTGTGATGACTTCACTCTCATGCTGCTAAAGATGAGTTCTAGGATTTCAACTGCTAGGGAAAATTCCCTGTAGTTCCAGGATTCTCTTAAATTTGCCTGGTTTGCGTGACAGAACCAATGCTTCGTCTAATCACTGTAACTTGATTGTGGAGGCTTAGCTCAGCTCCGGGTGGTGGAGCTGTCCTCTTAACTACTTGGATGGAGGTTGGGGAAGGTGTGAGATGCTGGTTCCAAGAGAAGGGGTTTGGCAGCTGGATTGGAAGACATTTAGCCACTAGCATTGCTATAAGATGGGCAGTTCCAGGGGAAGGAAACTGAGGCTCAGGGAATTACTCTGACTTCTCAAGTTCACACAGCATACGAGGCCTCCTCCTTAGTTCTGCGCACTCTGGTATGTCCCAGCTGCCTCTGACGGAAGGGTCCCTAAGCTGGTGGGCAGAGCTCAGCCTCTGATGCGGGAGGCGATCCTCTGGTCTTTCTAAGGAGCCCCAACACTTAGTGCTTAGTGTGGAGTGGAGGAGGATATGGAGGTAGTCTGGGTCATACCTGTGTCACATCTGGAAAGTTAATGGGGCCACATTTAAGCCCTGTCTGGGAGTCATCTGTAGGGCACACTTGGTTCTTGTCAGACTGTCTCAGACTGCTTCAGACAGTGTTGTATCATGTCAGGGCAGATCATGTGTGTTGTGTCCATGGTGGGTCGTGGTAACACATGTTATGTCCACATCATATGTCTCAAGCATGTCAGCAGCTGTCAGAGAGTGCTGAGACAGGCTATTCTAGGGCCTGTAAAGGTGTGTTTCAGAGTGTTGGGCCATTCTCCAAAAGCACCTGTCAAGGCCGGCTGGTGGGTGCTGTGGCTTTGCTTCTGCAGCCTGGTCTGGTGCCCCTAGTTCCTCACTCCTCCCCGATTCCTATGCCCTTCCTGCTGTTCTGGGCTTGGAGGAAGGAAGTGCAGACCCCTGGCTGGGAATCCACCCCACCCCACTGCATGGGCCCTGATGATGCTCATTTATGCCAGCTGTGGTTGCACCCAAGGAAATGGCTCTCTATGGCTACCTGAGACCCTGGCTGGGTGAGTAACTGCAGGTGAAAGGGATTGGGGACAACCTGGGGGGGCGGGGGATGGTGCTGCCCTTGCCTACTGCCCATGGACACTCCACCAGGGGATGGACTCTTACTGAGTGCCGGTGACAAGTGGAGCCATCGCCGGCGCCTGCTGACACCTGCCTTCCACTTCAACATCCTGAAGCCCTACATGAAGATTTTCAACCAGAGTGCGGACATCATGCATGTGAGTGCCTTGAATCCAGGACCCAGCTGGAAAGGGGGAGTGGCTCCCAACAGTTCTGGTCTGCAGTCCTGTTTCTGCTCATGGATTTGGGGCAACAGCTTTTCCTCTCCAAGCCTTGGTTTCCTCATCTGTAAAATGGGAGTAATAATCTCTACTTACAATGTGGTCAAGATGATGTCATAGACCCATGGTCCTGGCACATAGTGGGTGCTTATAAGGCAACAGTTTCTAGTCTCCCTCACAGAAGCCCTGAATGTTCAACTCAGTAATGCTGAAGTGTATGCAGTAGCTCTGCATGGTCCACCACTTTAAAACTCATTGGCCTTGGTGGTCCAATGGGACTCCTTCATTTGTCTCTTATCTTCCAGGAGGGTAGCCTGGGCTTGGTAGCATGGTGGAGACGGTAGAAAGAGAGAGAGAGAGAGAGAGAGAGAAAGAGAGAGAGAGAGAGAGAGAGAGAGAGAGAGAGAGAGAGAGAGAGAGAGAAGAAACATTCAGTCCCTCTCCATGCTAGTTATAGAACTAACACTTGATTTTTTTTTTTTTTTGTATTGGAGATTGAACCTGGGGACACTCAACTACTGAGTCACATCCTCAGTCCTTCTTTTTTTCAACCTTATATTTTGAGACACGGTTTTGCTAAGTTGCTTAGGGCCTTAATAAATTGCTGAGGCTGGCTTTGAACTTACTCCATGGGCCAAAGCAAGTCCCAAATCCAGCTCAGGTTCAAGAGATGAAAAAAAAGTCGCCAGGTCCTAATGGAAGGAGCTACAAAATTTCAAAGGCTAAACTGTGCCTTGTTGGATAGTAGAATGTCTTAAGTAGGGAAGGGCAATGCTCAGAAGTTTTAGGAAAAGCTGGGCATGGTAGTGCACACCTGCAATCCCAACAATTTGGGAAGCTGAGGCAGGAGGATTGTGAGTTCAAAGCCAGTCTCAGCAATTTAGTGAGGCCCTAAGCAACTTAGTGAGAACCTGTCTCAAAATCAGAAATAAAAAGGACTGGAAATGTGGCTCAGTGGTTAAGCACCCCTGGGATCAATCTCTGGCATTAAAAAATAAAATCTGGAAACATTTCCGTCTCTTTCACTATGGGAGTGATGAAGGTGATAATGCTAGCCAACGCTTACTCAGCACTGGCTATACACAGAAACAGCGTTCCAGTTCCATGATACGCTGTCTTAGGTAATTTTCACACCCCCTGAGGTAGAGATGGTTATGATTGCCACATTATGAATGATGAAACCAAAGGTCAGAGAGAGTATGGCGCTTATCCAAGTTCACCCAGCAGTAAGTGGGCAGGCATTCTAACCGGGTCTATCTGACATTGAACCAGGTCAACTTAAGTAAATGTTGCTGAAGATTTGGCGGGTGGGGCCTGGGGGAGGGCAGTGAGTTGACAGGTGAATGGAGCATGGGAGGCAGTGTTGGACTTGAGCTCAGGTCTCCTAACTCCACCTTGAATCTTCAGCTACTTACTTGAAACAGCTTTGCTCCCACCAAACTGCTCTCCTTTGGGTTTGGATGCCTGGGTCATAGGACCAGGAGGCTGGTTCTGGGGAGCCCATCCTGGTAGCAGTAGGTGGGCAGGGTCCCTGGGAGCCAAGGCCAAGCCTCAGCCCTATTCCCTTCCCTGGCCAGGCCAAGTGGCAGCGGCTGATCTCAGAGGGCAGCACCTGTCTGGACATGTTTGAGCACATCAGCCTCATGACCTTGGACAGTCTGCAGAAATGTGTCTTCAGCTTCGACAGCAACTGTCAGGAGTGAGTCCTTGCCCAGGGCCTGGGAAATTGGTGGAGGAGGAAGGACTGACCAGAGGAATCAGTGGAAGCTTAGGGAGTGGGTGGGTCAGAATTGAGCATTGAAGGACAGGGAAGGGGAAAGATGGTATCCTTCCAGGTAGTGGACTTGTCTGAGTAATGGCAGGTGGGGTCAGAGAAGAACATGTCCAACAGCATCAAGATGACCCTTGGAAATGAGGTTGGGGGCAGGAGTGGTTAGATCTTGAGGACACTGAATAGCCAGACAAATGGGTGTGAACTTTATCCTGGGGCTCCCACAGAGCCATAGAAGGTGTGGGAGCAGGTGAGAGTCATGGTCAGGGCTGAACTTGGGCATTTGTACCATGGAAGACCGACTGTCATGTAGACACAGGATACAAGGGGACCTAGAGAGGAGGAGGTCTTGGTGGAAAAAATGGGGCAGATTTAGGAGAAACCAAGGAAGAATGGGCAGGACCAGAGGTTGAGTAAGAGCGAGGAGATGAGCATCAGGCCCACGCTCTACCCTGGAAACCTGGGACGTGAGGAAGCTCAGGGAGAGTGAGAGGCAGGGAGAAGTGTGCTTGGCAGCATCCTTTTCTGAATGGAATGTGGTCCTGGGATCCTGGCTGGGAGGTGCTCCAGGTGTTCATGTGTGCTAAAGAGCTGCTTTCTCTCTGCCCTGACCCTTCAGGAGGCCCAGTGAATACATTGCTGCCATCTTGGAGCTCAGTGCCCTCATAGTGAAACGGCACCACCAGATCTTACTCTACTTGGACTTCCTGTACTACCTCACTCCTGACGGGCGGCGCTTCCGCAGGGCCTGTGACCTGGTGCACAACTTCACAGATGCCATCATCCAGGAGCGGCGCTGCACCCTTGCTGCCCAGGGTGTTGATGACTTCCTCAAGGCCAAGGCCAAGTCTAAGACCATGGACTTCATTGATTTGCTCCTGCTGTCCAAGGTGGGTTTCTCTGAGACTTGAACTCAAGAGGTAGCATGGACCTTGAGGTTAAATGTTAGATTGAAGTTGAACATGATTGAGAAGGTTTTGGGGAGCCACCGAAGGTGCTTGAGGAAAGGAGAGACAAATCAGAGATAAGTGTTAGAGGTGACTCTGAAGAAGGCTGCCTGTGAGGAGCAAACAGGAGGCAGGAAACACGGTAGGAAGAATGAGGGTGGACTCTGGAGATGACAAGGGAGGGTTCCTGCTTGCATGTTAGGTCTTTGGGAAGGGTTTCAGGTTAGACTCAGGTGCTGTCAGATCAGGTGTGATTTGAGGGTCTTGCCTTATGTCCAGGATGAAAATGGGAAGGAGTTGTCAGATGAGGACATACGAGCGGAGGCTGACACCTTCATGTTTGGAGGTAAGCGACCAATGCGGGAGTACAGAGGGAGGGGGTCATTGCCTTTTGTCCATCCTCCCGCTTACCTCACCCTTCCTGGGACCTTGATGCTTGGGTGCTGTCCACCCTCTGGTGCTGAAGGTGCCCAGAGTTCCAAGGCTGCCTGACTGCCCCCTCAGGCCATGACACCACGGCCAGTGGTCTCTCCTGGGTCCTGTACAACCTGGCGAGGCACCCAGAGTACCAGGAGTGCTGCCGGCAGGAGGTGCGAGAGCTGCTGAGGGACCGTGATCCTAAAGAGATCGAGTGGTGAGTGAATCCTCAAGGCTCTCCCCGAGCCCCTCTCATGGGCTCTGCTCCCCAGGTGAGGAACAGGAAGAGGTTTTTGCTGGGAGTTATCTGGGACTCTACATGTATCACCTCCTGAACTTCCTGGGCAACATTAGCAGAATCAATTCCCTTTTTGGAATCTCTTTTCTCCCCTGTAAACTGGAGGGCATCTCTCCCCCACAGGGCTACTTGGAGAATTAGTGCCAATGTAAGTTGAACAGATGCCACCCAGCACGGATTCAGTAAATGAACCATCCTCCTCTGCTTTGCTCTTCTGTCTACCCTTGCCTTTCCCTAAGACATTCACTCCCCTTAATTTTTATTGTTTTTAAAAATGCCCACCTTGCAGCCTATTCCAAGGACTCACAAAGATCTCAGTGGGTAAAACTGGTTTGTCTCTTCATTTGATAAACACATCCATATTATTTGCCCTGCCATTTCCCAACTCTCTGTCCAGCCCCATTTAAAAAATTTACTTATGTATTTATTTATTTGAGATGGGGTCTCGCTATGTTGCCCAGGCTGAAACTCCGGGGCTCAGCATCTCAGAGCCTACCATCTCAGACTCCAGAATTGCTGGGACTATGGGTACATGCTTACATGCCCACCTTTTCTTTTTCATTTGAATCCTACCTGGACAAAGCTGGGGCAGAAAGAATGGAGGCCAGGATGGTAGTGGGACAGAGAATTCCTCACATGGATGTGGAAATCAGAACTGCTGGTCAAGCGGGACAGTTGTGCAGGGGCAGAGCTTGTATGAGAAGCCCGCTGTGTTTAAAGGTCAGGGGAAGCAATGGCTGAATCTCTGTGAAGCAGTGTCAGGAACAGACTGACTCTGGGGGCTGGTACCAGAGGCCCTGCTTGCAATGCTTTGAAAACCATGTTAAGAGTTTGGACTTTAATCAAAGATGTGTCAGTTTGAGTCCTTTGGAATCCAATAGTAGATAAAAGATGATGAAGGTGGGCAGGGATGCTGCTGTCAGGGGAGCTAGGCACTGGGCATGGATGCTCATGTCCTTGTGGGTCAGCATGGTCAGTTGCTGGCTAGGTGCTGCCTGGGAAAGTGTGCCTGTGGCTTGTATGCTGTGTGGCAGAACCTGAAGACTCTGTGGCTGGAGGCGGGCAGATAATGGCCTTTCTTGCAGCTGGACAGCAAGTTCTTACTTAAAGGAAGGTTCATGACTCACACGGAGGGCGATGAGGAGTCATGGCGGGTGTTTGAGCAGGGGAGGGGCAGGTCTGACCTGGACATTAAGGAACATTTATCTGTGATTATGGGGCAAACTGGAGGGAATGAGCTGAGGCCTAGAAGTCCAGGGATGGGGAAGAGGTGCTGGGCCAAACATTTTGGAAACAGTGTCCTCAACTTTAAAGCTTCATTCAGCACAGCCGTTCCATGAGCTGAAGAGATGTTTTGGTGATTCCCCCACCTTCAGAAAAGCACGCCCTTGGTAAAGTTCAAACCATTCATTTTAACCCTTTCGTGTTGTTTAGGCCATCATGCTGATCCCCTTCCTGCCTTTGGTGATTGCCTCTGTCTTTCCAGACATGCTGGATCTAGACCCACGTTCATCTGTTCACATTCTCTCCTCTTCTCATTCTTTCCATCCCTCTGGCTCTGCACAACTGGGAGTAGATTCAGAGCCCTCAGCTTGCACCTTGGCAATAGTGCTTCAAGGTCTTTTCATTTTTTTTAAACTAAAAATTTGAAAGATAACTTTGAATTGCCCAATCAATCATAGGAGCACATTTTTGTTTTCTTTTTCAGAAACTGAGACACTGTAAATTACATTTCTTTTTAAATTTTGTTTAAAATTTTAAAACTGTATTATACATAAATATATTTATGGGGTAGAAAGTGATATTATGGGTTTTTAATACAATGTGGAACGAATGTATGAAACTCATTGACATACCTATCACCTCAAATACTTGATATTCTTTTATGATGAGAACATCTGAAATTTACTGTCTTAGCAATATTGGAATGATTAGCCCTCAATCATTAGCTACATTTACTATGCTGTTCCATTGATCTTTAAAGAATGAAGCTAGATGGGAGTGGTGGCTCATGCCTGTAAAATCAGCAACTTGGAAGTTGAGGCAGGAGAATTGCAAGTTTGAGACCAGCCTGGGCAACTTAGCAAGAAATAGAAAATAAAAAGGGTGGGGATGTAGCTCAGTGGTAGAACACCCTTGGGTTCAATCCCTAGTATCATAAACAACAACAACAACCTTCTTCCCCTATCTAGCTGAGACTTTGGACCTTTGGACTATCACTTCCCCATCCACTGCCCCCCAGCCTCTGATAACCTGCTAGTCTTTGCTCCTATGAGTTTGATTGCTCTTGATTCTATCTACAAGTGAGACCACGCAGTACTTGTCTTTCTGTGTGTGGCCTATTTTACTTAACACAATGCTCTCCATTTTCATTCATGGATGCAGATGACCCTGTTAGTCTCTTCCCCACACCTGATCCTGTCTCCTGTCTCCTGAGAGGTCTCCGTAGCCATAAATTTGTCACATGTCCTTCCAGATCTTTTTCTTGACAGTGATTCTGCAGATGTGTATAAATACACACTTGTCCTTTACATTCAACAGTGTATCTTGGAGCTAGCTCCTTATTTTGAGTGCTGTGGAGCACTTATCTCAAAGCTCTGTTGGAGACATTTATGTAATGTTATATTTTCAATTATAATAATATTACTCAATTGCCTTTTAGTATCTCTGTACCAATTTATCCTCTGGGGTTTGATAGGACTAGTGATACCTATTTCTACCTTTTGGGTAGCTGTATAGTATTCCATCATATTGGGTGTACCATAATTTATCAAAACATTCCCCCATCAATGGAAATTTGCATAGTTTCTACAACAAATACAACATAATAAATAGATGTGAACACAGGCACTTTTCTTACACATGTGAATACCTTTGCAGGGCAAAGTCCTAGAAATACAATTGCTAAAGAAAAGGTACTTGAGTTTTACAACTTAATAACTCTTGGAAAATCCAGGCCTACATAGAAATTTTCAGAGTGTTCCATTCCTCATGTTCTTACCAAGAGCGTGCACTATGAAACTTTTAAATATTTGCCAGTCTGATAGGTGAAATATAATCCTCTGCTGTTTTAATGAACATCAATTTAAGTACTAGTAATATTGAGTTTTGGGTTCACCTGTCAATAAGCCATGCATACTTCTTATTCTGTGATCTGTCAGTTTGCTTAATTTATCCTTTCTACTTTGGGTTTTTTTAGTTTTCTTATTGATTTATAAGAACTCTTTACATATTAGTAAAATTAGCTATTTTTTTCTGCCATACAATATCTGTTCCCAAATTGTCTTTGACTTTATTTTTGGTTTGGGTTCATTTATTTTGGTTTGGTTTATCTATTTGTAGTCAAATTTATTAATTCATTTTTAGCTCCTATTTTTGTTTATTTTTAAACTCGTGTTTGGTAAAGAATTTCACACTCTAATTTTAAAATGTGAAGTTCTTGTGTGGTTTTCTTTAAGGGTTTATTTCTTTTAAAATATATTTTATTTATTTAACATTGTATTGACTTTTCATATTTAACATTTTCCCTGTGAAATCTGTTGGTATAAGTACTGAGGTAAGAAGCTATTTTTCCCAAATAACTAATTGTCACAACAGAATTTAATGAATATTTGTCTTACGATTTTAAACAGTTGCTTTATAATAATTTCTGGACTCCATTCTGGGTCATTTATTTATTTGGTGATAATAAGTTCCAAGAATCTTTATTATCATACTTTTAAAGTTGATCTGGTCTAATTAGTTTGCTTTTACACTTTTTCCTTAAGTTCTTATTTTTCTACTCGGTCTCTATAATCAGATTGGCTAGTCTGAGAAAATAATCTTGAAAATTTTAATTAATTAATTTTTGCACCTCAGATGCCAGGAGTTGAATTAACCGCACTCCTCAATTCCTGACTAGATATCATCATATTTCCATGCAGTGCTTATTTTTCCGCATTCATCCCACATCTAGTCTTCCCTAATGTGATTCTAGAGAGAACAATGCTTTTATTTGTAAAATTATTTGTTAAAGTGAATATATTTTAAAATTTGCAAATATGTCATTGTATCACAGACCTGATACTGGATTTTACCTTTTCTAGAAACGTAGCACTGAGATTTTATTCCATGGTTCTAAGTACATTTAGCTTCTTGTGTTTAACTATCACATGGTGCTTCCCTTTTCAGTTCCCTAGGGCTGGATACTCAGGTTGCCACCACCTTGTCACTGCAGTGAACATCTTTGTATGTGATTCTTTATCCATCAGTCTGAAAACCTTTCTGGAACCTCTACTTGGAGACAATTTACAGGGTTGTGAACACATACATTTGTCCTTGACCACCTACTGGCAATTGCCCTCCAGAATGGCAGGCCCTGCCCACACCCCCACCATTGGTGCATGAGATCCCTCTACCCCTGACACCTCAGGCAACCCTTAGCACTCACCTTGCTGATTCTTGCTTCGAACAGAGGTGAAGTGACATCTCATGGTTAATAGTTTCCATTTCTCTGAAAACCGGTAACTCTGGACATTTCTTCTTAAATCTCTTGTGTATGATCTCTAGGAATTTCTAGATTATATCTTTTGTTTACTTTTCTCTGGGGTCACCTGTCATTTTGTTTGTTGATTTGCAGGAATTTCTTATATATTCGAGATACTGTTCTAGATCTATGTATTGATTTTAGACCTCTCTGAATCTCTCATCAGAATGGCGTCTTTTATTTTATACTAGTTCTTCATTTTTGTGTATATTTATCCTTTATAACTTTGGTTTTTCAGTTTGTGTTTTTGAGATTTTAAGAATTTCTATTGCTAGATTGCAAAAATGTCTGTTATCGTCTGAACTTTGTAGGCTTTCTTTTTCTTTAATCAGGCTGGGAAGCTGGTGGGAACGGATGGGGAGAGTTTATAAATGGGTACAAAGTTACAGTTAGGGAGGAGAAATAGTTCTGATTTCTGCACAATAATGTATTATACATTTCAAAAAAGCTAGAGGAGAGGATTTTGACTATTTTCACCACAAAGATATGAGAAATGTTGCAAATGATGGATATGCTATTAAGTTTAGTTTTATCTTTTAGATATGAGGGCAGGGAGACTCCACCCTGCATGTGGAGTAGACAAGGATTTAGTTCTTTTTGTTTCCATATTATGGGTTGTCTGAACACCTCCACCAGACCATCTATCCATCTTCCAGGAATGTATGGAACCTCTCTACCAGATGCTGTAAAGTTTACATGTCTGACTCCAAACTCTCTACTCTGTTCTATGGGTCTATTTTCCTGTTCTTGTTGCAGTACCATGTATTTTTAAAAAATATTTTTATTACCACACCTTTGTAACAGGTCTTAATAATGGGTAGATTAGGTTCCTCTTCTTTGATCTTTTATTTTTATATTGACCCAGCCCTTAATGAACTTAAACCCTTATAATTAGAATAAGATTATTGAGCTGGGGATGTAGCTTAGTGGTAATGGTGCTTGCCTAGCATGTACAAAGCCTTGGATTTGATCCCCTGCACCACAAATAATAAATAAATAAATAAATAAATAAATAAATAAATAAATAAATAAAATTGTCTAGTTAAAAAAAACCAACTAGATTTTTTTTGGATCATATTGAATATATTGATTAATTTAGAAAGAATTCACACCTTTATGTTAATAGATCATGCCTCCTTAGAGAGAGGGGTGGATCGTATATATTCAAATAACCTTATTAACCCTTTAAGGATACTCGTTTCTGCTTTTGTTCACTCTTTTTATCATTTAAAAAATGTTTTCTTTCAAATGCATCAATACTTTTAAGAATACACTTCTGAAAGGTGTACTTTGCTCAGAAATGTTTCTAAAAACACCAGGTCAAGTTTTCTTCTAGTATTTTTGTGATTTTTTTTTTTTTTTTTTTTTTTTTGCAGTGCTGAGGATTGAACCCAGGGCCTTGCACTTGTGAGGCAAGCAGTCTACCAACTGAGCTATCTCCCCAGCCCTAGAGTTTTTTTTTTTTTTTTTTGTTGCGGTGCTGGGGATTGAACCCAGGGCCTTGTGCTTGCGAGGCAAGCAGTCTACTAACTGAGCTATCTCCCCAGCCCTGTGATTTTGATTTTCTAATGTTTAAACCTTTGATCCATCTGGGATTAATTTCGTTGCAAGCCAGAGGGTCAGAGGGAGGTGGCAAGAGGGTCTCATGGGGCGGCAGTGAGGCTGGGGGACTCTTTGCTCCCCGGATAACTTTTCAGGTGGTTCCTTAGGGACGACCTGGCCCAGTTGCCCTTCCTGACCATGTGCATCAAGGAGAGTCTGCGGTTGCACCCCCCAGTGACAGTCATCTCCCGCTGCTGCACCCAGGACGTGACGCTCCCCGACGGCCGGGTCATCCCCAAAGGTACCCACAATGGCAGGGGGAGGAGGCTCCTGGGCAAGGTGGTGGTCTCCTGGGGCAGCACAGACCTCGTCCTGATTGTCCCCTCTTTCCCTACAGGGAACGTCTGTGCCATCAGCATTTTTGGGATCCATCACAATCCGTCAGTCTGGCCAGACCCTGAGGTGCAGATCCCCACCCCCTCATTCCTGGGACCTGGGGCGCGGACCTGACCCGGGAAACCAGACGCTCTCCCTCTTCTGCACCGACACGTCTTTTTCCGGGGTGGCTGATGTGCCGAGAGACCTGGCCCAGCAACCCTCTCTTTCACTGTCCCCAGGTCTATGACCCCTCCCGCTTCGACCCGGAAAACCCCCAGAAGAGGTCACCTCTGGCTTTTATTCCCTTCTCGGCGGGGCCCAGGTGAGGGAAGCGGGCATGGAAGTGGGGATGGGTAAGGGTGTGCCGAGGGGGCCTGACTTGTTAGGTGCGTGCGTCGCGGGGCCTGAGGTTTGAACAGGATCTCAGGAAAAGGGTCGTGTGTGCCAGAGCCCCCTCCCCGCTACAGGCCTGAACTGGGACAGGAGTCTGGGCCAGAATATGGACACCTAGTTGGGATCCAGGCACTTCGGTGCCCCTCGCTGCCACTCAAGCTGATCTGGGTGGGTGGGTGGCAGGTCCCCGGCTAGTTGCGGTGGGATGCGGCCAAGATGGGGGTCCCCGACACAGTGAGAGTCCCCACCCCGCCCGCAGGAACTGCATCGGGCAGACGTTCGCCATGAGCGAGATGAAGGTGGTGCTGGCGCTGACGCTGCTGCGCTTCCGAGTCCTGCCCGACGACACCGAGCCGCGCAGGAAGCCGGAGCTGATCCTGCGCGCGGAGGGCGGGCTCTGGCTGCGCGTGGAGCCGCTGGGCGCCAGCGCGGAGTGACCCGTAGAGGCCTGTAGTGGGACACGACAGACCCCTCCCACCCACCTTTGCAGATTCCTAGGAATAAAATGGTTGTGGTCTGTGCTTGACTTCAACGAGCGCCAGCAGGGGGCGCAGAGGGACAGCGGCGATCTGGGGGGTGGGCGTGGGTGGGGCAGTCGCGCTGATGGCGAGTTCTCCCATTGCTCAAATATGGATTCATTGTGTGGGCCAAAGGGAACCTTGGCAGGTGTTTGAGCAGGAGTGGAACCAGGATTAAGGGCCATGTCGAGACTCTGAGATAATGGAGACAGTTGGTGGCACTAACATTCCGGCCACCCTGACCTCTCTTCTGATTTTCTTAATATACGCAATCTTTTCTCACCTCAGGATTTTTACTGTTTCTATGGTTTACTAAATTACTGTTTATTAAACCTAACAAGCCTGGTGTTTTACAGTGTGTCTGATCATTGTGGTATCTGTGCGACTACTACATTGCCTGTCATTTTTGTTGCTTTTCACTCATGGGCTCACTGTTTTTTGTGTGCCTGGTTATCTTCGCTGGGTATTTGCTTACAGATTTGAAAGAATATTTGTAGAATTGGAAGAAGGCAGTTTTCTGAAGAGGAGTCCTTGGGGCCCTTGTGCTTGAGGATTATGTTAAATGAGGTTCAAGCCTTGTGGTGCCCATGGTCACTAAAGGCAATTTAAACACAAGCTGACCAAGCACCTGTGGGCTTCCTAGCTTCAATTTGCTCTCTCCCTGTGAGAATTAGAACATTAATGTTCTTATGTGAGAAGAACCTTCCTATAAATTCTTCTTTTGGTATCACTCCTCGACTTTTGATTTTTTTCTCTTTCATCACAAGACCATTAAAACAGAGCTTCACGTTTTTCTGACTTGAGAAAAACCTTCAGAGTATACTTCGTGTTCACTTTATCTTTAGATTTCTGTTTTCATTTAAATGGTGTGTTTGCGATTTTCTCTCTTTTTTAAATGCTGGGGATCAAGCCCAAGGCCTCACACATGCTAGGTAAGTGCTGTACATCTCTAGCAGTCTCTGTGTCTCTTTACTGACTCCTCATGTTATTAATTCATTTAAGGAACTGGAGAAGCATTTAGCTTTGAGTTGTTTTAAAACACATGGAAGCTTAATCCAAATAACTTAGCTTGCCATTAATGGAAGGCAAGTCTCAAGTGAGATTTTTAAGTTCGCATGATCCAGTGATTCTCCATTCTTGTATGTATTAGGGGTGAAAATTGCCTGTGGTCTATAGATTTCCAGACCATGCTGGCACGAGAGAGAGAGAATGAGGGGCGGGGGGGAGAGAGATGGCCTGCATATCACTCAAATACCTTAGACTTTGAGCAAAACATTAGGGGACAGGTGGCCGTTGAGTTTGATCCCCTTGGGGATGGTGTGTGTTCCTATTTTAGGAACAAGAGCATACAGAGCTTCATGTTTTCCTGACTTGTGAAAGTCCCGTATACTTCGTGTTCATGTTTAGATTTCTGTTTTTATTTAAATGGTGTGTTTGTGTACATTTTGGTGGTTACTGGGGTGGACTGGTTAGTGACTGCTTGTTGTGTCTCCTGATAACCACTTTGCCTTCTTAGAGTCCCCATTTTGTTGGGTACCTGGCATCCTGAAATACAGGTTGTTATTATTCTTGAAGCTAGCTTGGTCAAGTTACTGTCCTGTCCCATGAGGGAAGCCAGAGGTTATCTGGCAATTCTTAGTGTTCCTTAACAGAAAGCTGGGACAATCTCTCTCCCCAGGTGCCCCCTTTCTCCAGATGGAGCTCCTCTGTCTTGGCCCCTGAGGCCAGCTCTGCTCTTTAGGGAACATGGGACAGATGACAGGAAGCAGTCAAATCAGATGATGCTGGATCCATGCTATGGTCTGAATGTTTGGGACCCCTGCACCCCAAATTCCTATGTTGAGACCCTATCCTCAGCACTGTGGTATTGAGAGATGTGACTTAGGGGACTGATTAGGTCTGTGACTTCTTACGAATCACAGTAGTGCCCTTTTTGAAGAGGCCTGAGGGAACTTTCATTTCCCTTCCACCCTGTGAGGATATGTAGAAGGCACCATCTATGAGGAACAGACCCTCACCAGACACTGAATCTGCCAGCACCTTGTCCTTTCCAGCCTCCAGATCTGTGAACAATACATTTCTATTGTTCGTAAATTCTCCAGTCTAAGGTATTTTGTTTTGGCATCCCAGATGAACTAAGACAATCCACTTCACCTTGGGGTTGTCCTATCAAGGTCAAAATTTCTGTCTGTTGCTTGTTAGCCCTTTAGAGTGGGGGAAATTGTTTATCTTGCTAAGCCCCAGTTTCTTTACTACATAATAGTAACCCCCCCACAGGTAAGTTCTGAAGATTAAACAAGTTTGCATGTACAACGTAACTGTACCAATATCTCTTAAGCATCCGCAGTCCGTGAAAGTTAGTTTTCTTCTTTTCCCCTTCTTTTTGCATTACATTTTAGGGTTTGAAGTTTTTAAAGTGACAAAAGATGATAAGTAAATGATAGATTAATTTTACTGGGAATTGAACCCAAGGTCTCGCATATGCCAGGGAAGTGCTCTGACACTGAGCCATACCCTCAGCCCAAAAAAGAAGCTGAGTTTTGAAAAGCATGGCTACCTGCTGTTGAAGGAAACCATTGGAATATTCAGTAGTTTCTAAATATCTATATTTTAAACCTGAGAAACTACAAGCTGGCCTGACAATGGCCTAAAGCTTAGAACTGGAAAAATATATATTTTTTAGAGAGGAATGACCAGGACTTCCATTTCATCTGGATGTTCCTGGGAGTGAGTGGAAGTGGCACTGGGCTTGAAGAGTGACAGGAGAGCGGGGTTGGGGGTGGGGAGCTGGGCCGGGTCGCCCCTTCAGCACCAGGGACAGCGGCTGCCTCACGACGGGCTCCTCTCTGACTGTAGGGGTCTCCATCAGGATCCAGTGCGAAAACTGAGCGCTTTTCAGAAGGCCACAGATCCGGAACCTGGGAGGACTACAGGCTGTACAATAACAAATGACACTGAAGAATAAGATGAAAAAAAAATACATAGTGCAAGTGGAAAATGACATTTGTTTTTCTTTGCCTTTAACATTCTTCATTCAAATGCTTTTCATATTCCGAAAAAAACGCAAATCCATAGAAGAATGTACTGTAAGGAAATGTAAGAAATAGAAATCACCTAAAATCCACACATGTCTTACTAGTCCCTGCTGATATTCTCTCACGCCTACTTCAAGTTTTTGTCTATATGTAATGCTTCACATATGAAAATTACATTTAAATCTAACATCACATTTACATGTTAGAACCAAAATGGCTTAAGATATCACTGTCAATTAACAATCGAGTTACTCTTCTTCACGTAGCTTTTGGACTAGAGATTTAATTTTCTAGCAATAGGTGAGTATATTTTTATGTAAGATATGGGTGTGGTTGGACATTTTCCATGAACAAAGATGGCCTGGCAACTCCACAGACACTGAAGTTTTGTTCCTGTTCACAGAAGTAGACACTGAGAAGGGACAGGGTCACACTGCAGCTCCCCCAGGTAAACGCCAATTTCACCTTCACGTTATTCTTATGGATTACAGAGAACAGCTCAAAACTGACCTTTCGTGGTTGTAATTAATTTTGAGTGGGTGTATTTATGGACTCCCTCTTTTGTTGCATTAATTAATTAATTAATTAATTTTAAGTATTTTTGGTTGTAGTGGACACAATACCTTTACTTTACTTGTTTTTATGTAATGCGGAGGATGGAATCCCGGCCTCATACATGCAAGGCGAGCACTCCATTGCTGAGCTACAGCCCCAGCCCTGTTCCCTTAATTTATATGTCTAATTTTTGGCCACTACCAGACTCATGATTACTGTAGCTTATAGTATGTCTTAAAAAGGATAAAGAGACTTCTTCAACTATCATTTTATTTTAAAATAAATTTTTAGTATAGCAGGATCTTTGCATTTCATGTAAATTTCATAATCAGCTTGTCTGTTTCTATAGAGAGTCCTACTTGGATTTACTATTTTAAAAAAAATCTATCAGCTAAGCAAAGAAAAATTAATATCTTAAGAATGTATATGCATACTATATATCATATACATATATAATGCATATATTATATATCACACACACATATATACACATATATATGCATATATTGGTAATGAACTCAGAGTCACTGTACCACTGAACTACATCCTTAGCCCTTTAATTTTATTGATTATTATTATTTTGCAGTAGGGGATTTTAACCCAGGGGCGCTCTACCACTGAGCTACATCCCCAGCCCTTTTTATTTTTATTCTGAGCCAGAGTCTTGCTAGGTTTCCCAGGCTGGTCTCTGACTTGCAATCCTGCTTCAGTCTCCCAAGTTTCTTGCACTGCCTGGCTCAGTAACATCTTAACAATATTGGTCTTTTCCATCCACAAACGCTATTTATCTTTCCATTTATTTGGATCTTCTTGGCTTTTTTTCATTAGAGTGTCGAAGTTTTCACCATAAATACCCTGTGTGTTTTTGTTAAATTTACACTTGAGTCTACTTTTTCTGGTGTACAATGTTTTAAAAAATGATTATTTAAAATACTTGTTTTCCAGTGCTGTCCATAGCAGGACTTGGCTAACTTCTTTTCTTTAAAGGACCACATAGAACATATTTTAGACCTTGCATGTCCCTATCTGGCTTCTCCTCTTTCTACCCCTCCTCTTTCTCTTCCAACCCATTTAAAATTTGAACCATTCTTAGCCCATAGGCCATACAAGAAGGGGCCAAAAATCAGATTTTGTCCACAGACCTTAGTTGACTGACCTGTGGAATACAGAAACAGAATTGATTTTTGTATTCCAAACAGATAACTTTCTCTCTCTCTCTCCCTCTCTTCCCCGCTCCCACACACATGCACACCTGCTCACACACATACTCCTTCCCTGGTCCTCACTTTCCTATGAGCCAATTCTCCATTTCTCTGCTTCACAATGCAGCCAACTCCTTCAAAGTGTAATCTACACTTGGTGTTAAATGTCTCCTTTTCCTCCTGTAATCCCAGCAGCTGGGGAGGCTGAGGCAGGAGGATCACAAGTTTGAGGCCAGCTTTAGCAACTTAGTGAGGCCCTAAGCAACTTGGTGAGACTCTGTCTCAAAATAAAATATAAAAAGTGTTGGGAATGTGACTCAGTGGTAAAGTGTCCCTGTCCCAGTTCAACAGAACAGGCTTTGAAGTTCGATAGGATTATCTAGGTCAATAAATGGAGTGATGAGTGTGGTATGTGGGTCCCTGAGACTGGTACACCTGTCCCTGTATTCCCCACAACACACCCAGACCTGGTCTTTGTTGCTGGCTGCTGAGGCTAATTCTTCTGAGCATGAGGAGGCTCCCTCTGCTGGGCCACTGGGGGACAATGTGCTCTAAGGAGTGTGGTTATTAGTTCAATGTGTGAGAATGTGAGCGACCCTGTGGGTTTGTGACTGTGTGTAAGTGCGTGTGACTGAATTTGTGCAACTGTGTAAAAACTTGTCGGCGTGCACAAAAGTGAATGTGAGGGTGCACATGTTTGTGTGCTTCTTTGTGTACGTATTCACACACGGTTGGTGTTCAAGTGTGTGCACATATGTGAGTGTATGTGTTGGAATCACCGAGCTGCTGAAAGAGCCCTGCCTGTTCCCAGGCCTGACCCTGGCAGCACAGGCAGGACACTCTGGAGGCACACTGCCCTGAGTGCTGGAGGGTGGGCCTGGCTCCCTCGTTCTGGTTCTGGGTGGGTCACTCAGGTGCATGTGCTGTCTCCTGGAGTAGCAGGGCTCAGCCCCGTCACCCACGGTGGAAATGTCCTTCATGGAAGCCCCTTGAACTGCTTCCTTCCCACTCTCCCAGTGTCCTGCTGGTGTTTCCTGGGATCACCTCCTGCAGAGACAACTTGAATTCTTGTCCTGAAGTCACCTCTGAATAAAGTATTTGCACTTGAATCCTTGTGTCAGGGTCTGCTTCTGGGGAACCCCAAATTAAACACATGTATCGACTGGCTCCTCTTAGACCTATTCTCGTGCTCTTTTTTTTTTTTTTTTTTTTTTGCGGTGCTGGGGATTGAACCCAGGGCCTTGTGTTTGCAAGGCAAGCACTCTACCAACTGAGCTATCTCCCCAGCCCTCGTGCTCTTTTTAACAAGAAGGAATGAGAGGTTCAGAGAAGGATGTCACTTGCACAAGGCCACACAACTGGCGAGTGGCGTAGTCCAGCTTTGACCTGGGCGTTCTGACCCCAAGCCACATGCTCCCTGCTCTCCTCAAATCCTGAACACACACACAGAGAAAGAGACAGAGAGAGAGAGAGGGAGAGTGAGAGAGAGAAAATGAATGGGGGAATTTTTATAGCCACCGAGTTTTCTGTTTTGGGTGCTGGAGGGACCCCAGGATTGGAGATGGTGCTATATTCAGTTGGAACAGTAATAGTGGCAAATACCAGCTTGGTGCTGACTACTTACTAGGGAGTTTTTCTGTAGAGTCTTTATACTCACTTTAACTTGTTTAATGTTTACAACACCTTGCTGTTATCCCCAGATTTTGAGAAGAAAAATCGAAGACACAGAATTGTACAAAGACATGCCCAGAGTCACACAACAGGTCCTGGTGTGGACAAAGCAGTCTGTCCCACAATGACAGACTCCTCACAAGACATCTACGTGAATCCTGCTACACATCAGGCGTGGTGCTAAGCCTGTTTCCTTTTTAAAAAATACAATTTATAATTATATGAATGAGTAATCATAATTTAAAATGCTTCATATAAGAAAAGGAAATAAGTGGTAAGTGTAGGCATCAGTAAGACACATTCTTCTTTCCGCTCCTCCTTCCCATTCCAACAGCTGGGTGTGATTTTCCAGCGTTTCTGTGAGCATTCAAATCTGTCATCGACACCCACATAGCTGGTTTGTTGGAGAGTCCCTTCCCTTTGGGTGGAGTAGCAGTCAGGCCCTGGCAGGGACCTCAAGTAGGCTAAACAAGGGGGATTAAAGAGGACCCCTGTACAGGGTGGGGGCAGGGTCAAAGGAAACCATGACGAGCAGCATGGCACCCTGGGGCAGCATCACTGAGAGCCTGGCAAGGCCCCAGGAGCAGCCATTCCTAGAATCCGAGGGAGTGACTGTGGTCAGAAGAGTAGCTGTGGTGGAAAGAAAGGGCGGAGGATGGATGTCATTCTCCATCTAAGTCCATTTGCTGTTACTAATAGTGCTATATCAGAGACTGGGTACGTTATAAAGAAAGGAGGTTTATTTTGATGTACAGTTCTGTCCAAGGTCAAGGGGCTACATCTGGTGATGCCCTTCTTGCTAGTAGAGTCCCTGTGTGGTGCAGGGCATCACATGTCAAGAAACAGGGTGTGTGTGCATGTGTCATAAATCCTCTTGGCTCTCTCCCTTTTCTTATGAAGCCACTAGGATTCAACCATGGGGCCTCCACCCTGGTGGCCTTATCTAATCCTAGTCACTACTCAAAGGACCCACTCCTGAACTCTGTAGTAGCATTAGGTTTCTATCCTGTGATACCTGCCAAAGAGGGTTAGACCCCAATCTGAGATCTGGAGGTAAGAACCAGAATCAGACCATCACACCCACCCCCTCTGACCTCCTGCAAATGCCCCCACTGCCCAAATCCCTTCTCCTTATTTGACCTGGAGGGTTGCAGGCAGGTGGACAGAGGCTCCTGTCTGTTGAAGCCTGTCACCTACACAGTGGCCTTGCAGCGGGGTTCACTCAGCTCCTCTGCCTTGGGCAGGCCCTGCTGCCTGCTGGCTAAGCAGACTCTCTGATGAGGAGCAAAATTCTGTGTCTCCCCTGCAGACTCCATGGTACTCTCTTCCTTTGGTTCTCGATGAAAAAAACTTCTTTCCCTGTATGTGGATGGCCTGTGGACCCCACCAGAAGTCCTCCCAGTCTAGGGCTGGGTGAGGTTGACTGGCACCCCTCCAGGAGAGTGTGGAACTGACCACTGTGAGTCCTCTGGAACCTTCTCTGCCTGAAGTATTTTTGCTCTTTTAAAGAACCCTCAAATTGGCTCATTTGCTCTCCTGGCCCCTCTGCCAAGACACTCGCCAGCCTCACGAACGGGTCCGTCCTGGATGAGTCTTCAGGGACTGGTTGGTTTCATGAATTTCGTTTTGGTGCATGAACCACAGCAACTGCTTCCGGCTTGAACACGGGGCCAGATTTCGTCACCACCTGGGCCTGTAGCAGAGCTGGTTCTGCCCCACGGGCCCTGGGGGAACTTGCCCCACATCTCTGTTTATCTCAGCAGGGCTGAGGAAGGAAGCGAGAATGGTTGCATTTTCTTAGGCCACTTGTTTGCCCCAGCTGGTGTCAGGTTGTTACCTCCTGACTTGGCCCTTACACACAGACAACTCCTCCGTGTCATTCAGGTTTCTGCTCAATGGTGGCTTCTTGTTTTCTCATATTTTTTATTGGTGCATTAAAATTGTACATAATATTGGCATTTTTGCCTGTTCATACATACATGAATATAACATATAAGTTGGTTAATATCTGTCCCTTTCCCTCTCTTCACTGCCCCACTGGTCTCTTGCCTCTACTCAGCCAATCTCCCTTCCATTTTCACGAATTTCCCCGCCATGTTTCTTTCCCTTTTCTCTCCCTAGCTTCCACATATGAGAGACATTTTGCAGTCCTTGGCCTTCTGATTTTGACTCGTTTTGCTTAACATAATCTCGAGAGCCATCCATTTTCCTGATAATGTCATCATTTCGTTTTTATTTATGGCTGATTAAAACTCCATTTTGTATATAGGCCACATTTTCTTTATCCTTTCATCCATTGATGGACACTTAGGCTGGTTCCATAGTTTGGCCATTGTGAATTGCGTTGCTATAAACATGGGTGTGCCTGTATTACTGCAGTACGATGACTTTAAATCTTCAGGATAAATACCAAGGACGGTACAGCTGGGTCATATGGTGGTTCCACGTCTGGTCTTTTGATGAAACTTTGTACTGATTTCCAATCCCGTCAGCAGTGTAAAAGTGTTCTTTTTGTTTTCATATCATTTCCAGCATTTATTTATTTATTTATTTATTTATTTTGCATTCTTGATGGCTGACTTTCTAAATGGAATGAGAGGAAATCTCAGTGTATTTTTTTTTTTTTTTTTTTTTTTTTTGGTACTGGGAATTGAACCTAGGGGCACATAACCACGGAGCAACATCCCCAGTCCTTTTTCTATTTTATTTAGAGACAGGGTCTCCCTGAGTTGCTTAGGGCATTGCTAAGTTGCTGAGGCTGGTTTTGAATTCATGATTCTCCTGCCTCAGCCTCCCAAGTAGCTGAAATTACAGGTGTGTGCCACCATGCCCAGCTCAGGGTCATTTTGATTTATATTTCTTTAATCACTAAATATGTTGAACATTTTTAATATTTTTTTGCCATTTGTATTTCTTCTTTGAGGAGTGCCTGTTTAGTTCATTTGTCTGTCAGTTAATTGAGTTATTTGGTTTCTTATTGTTTTTTGAGTTCTTTATATAGTCTAGATATTAATCCTCTGTCAGAGGAGTAGTTACCAAAGATTTTCTCTCATTCTGTAGGTCTCTTTCACATTATTGTTTCTTTTCTGTGCAAAAGCTTTTTAATTTGATGCCACCCTATTTATTAACTCTTGGTATTTTCTCTCAAGCTTTAGGGGTCCTACTGAGAAAGTTATTGCCTGTGCCTTCATGTTGGACCTTTGACCCTACATTTTCTTCTATGAGTTGCATAATTTCTGGTCTAATTATTAGGTTTTTGATCTATTTTGAATTGACTTTGGTGCCGGGTAAGTATCTAGTCTCATTCTTCTACATATGGATAACAAGTTTCCCAGAACCATTTGTTACAAAGGCTGTGTTGCCTCAGCAACTTAGCAAAATTAGATTAATTTCTAAGTATTTTTGAGGTTATCATAAATGGGATAGATCTCCTTCTCAGAAGATATTATTGGAGATTAGGCAACTGATTGATTTATATAGGTTGGTCTTGTCCAGTACTTTGCTTGTCCTGCTACTTTGCTGAATTTATCAACTCTATAAGTCATTGGTGGAGTTTTTTGGGTATTGAAGATATAGGTTCATGACATAAGCAAAAAAAAAAAAAAAAGATATTTTAACTTCTTTTCCTATTTGTAACCCTTTAATTTCTTTTTTTTTTTTTGCCTGATTTCTCTGACTTAAGTTTCAAGAACCATATTGAAGTGTTGAAAGTAGATATCCTTATCTTGTTCTTGATTTTAGAGGAAATGACTTTCATTTTTTCTCCATTCAGCATGATATTGACCTTGGGTTTTTCACATATAGTCTTTGCAATGTTGAGGTAAGTTTTGTTTGGTTTTAGTTGTAGATGGACACAATACCTTTATTTTATTTATCTATTTTTATGTGGCGCTGAGGATTGAACCCAGTGTCTCACACATGCTAGGCAGTGCTCCACCACTGAGCTACAGCCCCAGCCCCTGAGGTAAGTTTCTTTTACCCCTAGATTCTCCAACATTTTTAACATAAGTAGGTGCTGGATTTTATCCAATGATTTTTCTTCATTTATTTAGATAATCATCTAATTCTTGTCCTTAACTCTATGTGGTGAATTACATTTATTGATTTTGGTATGTTCATCCAACCTTGCATCACTGGAATGAAACTCAATTGATAATGGTGTACTATCTTCTTAAAGTATTTTTAAATGTGGTTTGTCAATATTTTATTGAGAATTTTTGCATCTATGTTCATCAGGGATACTGATCTGAAGTTTTCTTTTCTTGATATGTCTTTGTCTGGTTTTGGTATCAGGATGATACTGGTTTCACAGAATGCATTTTGGAATGTTCCCTCCTTTTCTATTTCATAGAGTAGTTTGAGAAAGACTGGTGTTCATTATTCTTTAAAGGTCTGGTAGAACTTGACTGAGAATTCATTTGGTCCTGGGCTTTTCTTTGTTGGACGACTTTTACTTTATGCTTCAATTTATTAGCTTGATATTGGTCTATTTAAGTTTTTTATATCCTCATGGTTCAATTTGAGCAGGTCATGTGTCTCAAAATTTGTCAATATCTTCTAGATTCTCAACTTCATTGGAGTATAAATTTTCAGAATGATCCTCTGGATTATGAAGTGTCTATGGTAAAACCTCCCCTTTCATTTCTAATTTTGTTGATTTGGAACCTCTCTCTCTTTCTTTTTGTTAGTTTGACTAAGGGTTTATCAATCTTGGTTTTATTTTCAAAGAATCAACTCTTTGTTGAATTGATACTTTGTATTGTTTTATTCTCAATTTCATTAATTTCATTATGATCTTAATTATTTCCTGTTTCTACTAATTTTGGAATTAATTTTTCTTCTTTTTATAGGGCTTTGAGGTCTAACATTAGGTCATTTATTTGCTATCTTTATTTTTCTGATGTACAAACTCAATGCTATAAACTCTTCTCTTGGAACTGCCTTCATACTGTGCCAGAGATTTCAATATCTATATTCTATTTGTTGTATCTATATTCTATTTGTTTCCAAGAATTTTTCAATCTCTTTACAATTTTGTCTATGATCCATTCATCATTCAAAAGTATATTATTAACCTCCAGGTGTTAAAATTGTTTCCATTTTTCAAAATCTTGTCATTGATTTCTAATTTAATTCCATTTTGATATGATAGGCTGCAGGAAATTATTTCTTTTTTTGTGTTTTCTAAGATTACCTTGTGCCCTAAAATATGATCTATTTTAAAGAAAGTTCTATGTGCCAATGAGAAGGAAGTGAATTCATTTGTTGGTGAATGAAATATTCTATATGTGTATGTTAGGTACATTTGAATAATAATATTTTTTAGTTCCAAAGAGTCTGTCTGGATGACCTGTCTAATGGTAAGAGAGGTGTGTTGAAATTACCCAGTAATATTATATTGTGTTCACTTTGATTCTTTATATTGAGAAGGGTTTGTTTTATGTACATAGGTGTACTGATGTTTGGAACATAAGTATTTCACAAATTATAGCTTGTTGTTGAATGATTCCCTTAACCAGTATGAAAAGACCTTCTTTGTCTCTTCTGATTAATTTTGAAATCTACTTTGTTTGATAGCTACTCCTGCTTGCTTTTGGTCTCCATTTGCATGGTATATCTCTTCCCATCAATTCACTTACAGCCTGTGAATATCTTTGCCTGTGAGATGAGTCTCCTATAAACAACATATGGTTGGGTCTTGTTTTTAAATCCATTCTGTCTGTCTATGTCTTTTGATTGGAAAGTTTAGATCATTTACATTCAGTGTTATTATAGAGAGATAATTTTTATTTTTTGCCATTTTAACTTATTTCTAATGATAATTCAGACTTTATTCACCTTTAATTGACTATTCTTCTAGTGAGATTTATCCCTATGCTGACTCTGACTTTTAATTTTTATTTCTTCTGCATGAAATATTTTGTTTTTTTGTAGTAACAAGCTTAGTGGTTATGAATTCTTTTAGTTTATGCTTATCATGGAATGTTTTTATTTTATTTTCAATTCAGAAGGATAGCTTTACTGGATATAGTAATCTCGGTTGGCACCCATTTTCTTTCAGGACTTGGCTCTCTTAGCTTTTAGCATCTGAACTGAGAAATCAGCTGAAATCCTGACTGATTTTCCTCTAAATATGACCTGCTGTTTTTCTCTTGTGGCTTTTCAAATTCTATCCTTATTCTGTGTATTAGGCATTTTCATTCTAATGTGTCTCAGAGAGCATCTTTTTATATCTTGCCTCTTTGGGATTCTAAATGCAACTTGTATTTTTGATTTCTATCTCATTACTAAGGTTTGGAAAATTTTCTGGTATTATGTCATTGAAAAGATTGCACATTCCTTTAGTTTGCATTTGGTGCCTTTGTTGACACCAATGATTCTTAGATTTGGTCTCTTAATGTTACCACAAATTTTTTGAACATTTGGTCATCACCTCTTAACATCTTTCCTTTATTGTCAGCTTTATTTTAAAGATTATATACTCTGTCTTCAAGTCCTGAGAATTGTATTCTTTGTGATCTAATCTATTGATAATTTCAACTGAATTTTAAATTTTATTTATTGAATCTTTCATTTCCAGGATTTTTGTTTAGTTCTTTTTCAGAATCCCTCTTTATTGAAATGATTTTTCATTTCTTGTATTTTCTCTCTAAGTTTATTTCTTACATCTTCTCTTAGCTAATTGAACATTTTAACTAGGAACTCTCTAAATTCTTTCTCCAACATTTCCTCCTCTATGATGTCAATGGATCAGTTGTTCAAGTGTTGTGGGCTTTGGGGGGTAGTTTGTTCTCTTGATTTTTTATATTGTTTGTATGTCTACCCTTCTGCTGATGATTATTCTTTTTTTTTTTTTTTTTTTTTTGGTACTGGGGATTGAACCCAGGGCCTTGTGCTTGCGAGGCAAGCACTCTACCAACTGAGCTATCTCCCCAACCCTGATGATTATTCTTTTACTTTTATACAAAGGACAATTTAACGAGCTTCTTTCTTTTAAGTTCCACAGGCTGGGTGAATATTCAGGTACTGATACTTCCACTCAATGTGTTCCCTCTGCTGTTTCCAGTATCAGTTTCACTTTGAGGGAAGATACTAAAGTCTATTAACCACAACCACTCAGAGCAAACTCATGTACTAATAAAAATTAGGGGAAAAACTTGTTGAAAATGTACTCCACAGTTCCCCTAATCTGGGTATAAAATTGTAATACTGTTTGGAATAGGTTAAGAAATTAGTTATTGAAGAGAATAAAATTATTACATTATACAGGGGCTGAAAGGGGGAGGAGAGATAAATTGGGTGAAGTTAAAAAATAGAAAGAGGGCTGATGGTGTGGCTCAGTGGTAGAGTACTCTCCTTGCATGCATGAGCCCTGGACTCAAACGTCAGCACCACGTAAAAATAAAATGAAGGTATTGTGTCCACCTACAAATCGATCTCTCTATCTCTCTATCTATATACATATATATAAAATATAAAAGGTAGAATGAATAACACAAACCAAGGTAAGAAGAAGAAAAAAAATGGGTGGGGCAATTTGAGGCAGGAGTAGGTAATGCAAGAGGGAAGGAGGGACTCAGAGGAGCAGATATAAACATGAGCTAGGAAAACAAATATAAAAAGAGTGATTCCAATTAATGCTTTAAGACAATAGGAGAAACAGAATCAAATTGGTTGAGGGTTGTAAGGCAGGCCCAAGATGGCTATAGTTAGACTCCCTCACTGAGACTTCTGATGAGCTATGTTGTCAAAGTCATAAACACCCTGATTCAGCATATGTACTCAAGGTCATGAACATCTGCTTGTGAGCATGTGCTCACTATGTAACCTGTTGGCACTGTGCCTTCTTTGGTTGGCCTGAAAAAAGACCTATGGAGAGACGTGGGGTCAGGGAAAGAGCTGCTGCCACCTCCAAATAAAGCATGTTTACTATCCCAACTGTACCTTGCAACTTTATTCAATTGCCAGAACCCTGAAACTTCTTTTCAGGGCCTGAACCTCAGCCAGACAAGGGTGTAATATTGAATAATAAGAGAACATCTATTGATGCAAAACGAAAAGTAATATGTGTAAGATTAAAATTAACATTAGATTTGGGCATAGTAGTGCATGCCTGTAATCCCAGCATCTTGGGAGACTGAGGCAGGAGGATTCCAAGTTCAAAGTCAACCTCAGCAACCTCCTTAGTTGCCCTAAGCAACTCAGCAAGACCCTGACTCTAAATAAAACATTAAAAAGGCTGGAGATGTGGCTTAGTGGTTAAATGCCACTGGGTTCAATCTCTGGTACCAAAAAAAAAAAAAAAAATGACATAAGAGCTATTTATAATAATCCAATGTGGAGAAATCATTTATTGAGTCTTCCTGATTTGGATTTCATTAGGATTTGGGACCTTTGGAAAATGTTCATCACTCTTCAGTTTTACCTCTGTTTCCCTGAATGGGAGATAGTGATCATACCTGCTTACCTCTAACACAACCCTGGGAGGCTCTCTCTGGTCTTCACTGTGTCTGGGTACCTACTAGGTTTCTGTTGGGTCAGAGGAGATGGTATCTAATTGTCTGTGACTTAGCACCTGACCATTCCCCGTTAGGGGTTGTAATCTTGTGCCCCTCCTGAAGAAGAGCTCTGTGTTTTCAGGGCTGTCAAATCCAGTGTGGGCTCTTCTGTGTATACTTTGGGGTATGCATGGCAGTCTAAGGTAGAGGCATTGTAGTCTGTTCAATGTGGTGTTTGGTAGCTGAGAGGAGGAGAGTATAGGGCTGCTGCCCTCTCTGGAGTGCACAGGTCTCAGGCCAGGGGCTGGTATCTGGACACACTGGTTGGTGACTGGTATCTTTGGCATGCTCTTCTGTAAGCCCCTTTGTGGGGTGGACTGCCATTGTGTACGTGTGAATTTCTCCACAGGCTGCTTGGGGTATCCTCAGGAATTACCTTCCATGGCCCACATGTCTGAATGAGAATTGAGTTAACTGATAACTCTGGGACTCAGAGCTGTGGATCCTCCTAGAGGTACTGGGAGGCAGGAGCTCCTTCTAGGTTACTCTGGATTTCTCACCAGTTGGTTTGTTGGCTCAGGGCCTGAACCTGCATGCTTGGAGGCTGCCGTACTGCATCTGCTGGCTGTTTCTGTTGGGTGTGGGGACACAGAATGCAGGGATCAGGCCTGTCTCACTTCTGTGACCCTCCACTGGGCCTTCTTTAAAGTGGCAGAGAGCTTGGTGACTGTCTGCAAGTGTGGGACCTGGGTTGTGGGCTCCCTGTGGATGGTCTGTGGCACAGAAGCCTCCATCCTGGCTGAGGTAGATCACCAGGGTCCCTGTGACCTGGATAGAGCGTCAGTGGACCTGCCTGAGTCTGAGCTCCCACCACCCATGGTGGTGTATTGCAGGTGCCTGCTCTCCTGCACTGGGTCTTCTGGGGAGCAGTGCTATCTAAGCACTTGGAGTCTGTCCACAACGGTGCGCTGGTGGGTGCAGATTCTCTGTGGGGTGTCTGTAGCAAGATACCTTTGCCCTGGCTGGTGCCGCTCACATGGGTTGCACCTGCCACTGTGATGCGGTAGGTTGTCAGTTGGCCTGTCTTTTCCTGTGCTCCCGAGGAGGCTGTTGAGAGGGCTGGGGTGCGGTGAGCACTTCCTGGGAGTGTTCTGCTCTTGGGTCTGCTCCACCCCACCCTCCTTGTCTAGAGTGAGGACAAGGGGCTTTCGGTAACCTTCTGCTACAGTGACCTCTCTACAGGTTCCTTCTAGATGATTGCCGAGGCAAACCGATTTGGAGATATTTCCTCTGGTTTCATTTGTTACTATCTGAAGATTGGTAGGAACTGCGTTGTTTACTCTGTCCTAGGCAGGCTGGTTAACTGTGGACGGCTGCCCGACCCAGCGCAGCTTGGGTTCAACTGTGTGATTGCCTTCACTGTCTTTGCTGCTCCTGTCCTGTGGTAACTTGGTCTGCTTTCCTTTCCAGCTGTTGTTGAGGAAGTGAGCTTATAGGCTTTTCCTCTCCCTGGTTAGGGTTCAGGGTCAAGGAATTATTTCCTTATTTTCTACTCCAGTAACCAAACTCCACATCCCTCCAAGTCTCAAACTGTCCAATATTGCACTTTACAGTATTTACTCTCTCACCCCTGTCTCTGGTCAACTGTTCGTTCACTCTTTCCTTACTGGGCTGTGGAGGGGTTGAGGGCTGCTGCCTAGATCCACCCTGCTGTCCTCTCCTTACTCAAAAGGTCACTTCTTAAGGGAATTTCCCTAATCACCATGGCCAGACAGTCCCCTGGTCACTTTCCAGCATGTCACATTCTGTTAATTTCTTTCATTGTCTCCACCCTCTGACTTAATCTTTTTTACCTCTTGGTTCCCCCATTGGACATGGAACTGTGATGGCAGGGGTCTCATGCATCTTGTCATTTCATGTCCCTGGTCCTAGCATCAGGCCAGGTATAGTGTAGATGCTCAAGCAGTTCATTGTTGAGGGATGAACTACCTGGGATGTCTAAGTCCACCTCTCTGTGTTACCAAGGAGGACATGAGGCTCAGAGAGGATAAGTGACTGGCCCAGAGTCACACAGCCAAAAGAGGCAGAGCTCAGACTTGAACTTGGTTCAGCTGAATTTAGAACACGTTTTTTCCCAGTAGCTGAGGAAAGGAAAGGTGAAAACCCAGCCATGGGGCAGGCTGCATGCTTGCTTTAGACAGACCTCCTGAGGATTCCTAGGAGGTGTGCCTTCATGTGACACAAAATAAAACTGCTCACGTCTGTGTAGACCAACCATGAGTCCCTAACTGGGCCAAATCTTTCTTTTCAAAATTGTTAGGGTGATAGCAACTTCGTATGGGGGAAAAAGTCACAGAAATGGGTAAAAAAAGTTAAAACGGTTTTTACTTACATTCTACTTCCCCCAATTCTGCTGGGGTGTATGGATTCTTCTGGAGTTTTTTGAAAAATGCATGTACAAATGTGTACACACACAAACCCATGCATTTAGAGATGGTAGAGATGCAAGCATTGCTCACATACCATTTCACTCTTCCTTTCTCTGATAGAATACTTGAAAAGCTCTGTGAATGATTATAAGACCCATTTTTCGGATGTGAAGACTGAGGCTTGGCAATGGATGGGCACTGACCAAGGCTGGTTACCCACAGAGTGATTCTCATTGCTAATCTCATGCACTTGCCCTCTGCCACAGCCTGGGTGGCAGTAAAGGACCTCTGAAGAGAAGCACCAATCCCTGTGCTCCTGAGTCCGGCTCTCATCCCTGGGGGACATTCTCTAAGGCAGGTTTGTGTGATTGGCAGCTGAGACATTCTTCCCAAGACAAAATCCCATTAGGGATCTAAACCTTAGTTCACCAGGTTGTAAACCCCTTTTCCTTTCCCAAATATTTAATAAACACCTATTATGTGCCAGGTTTTCTTGTCACCTGTACTTTCCTATTTACCTGATTTTCTTTGAGGCTGGAGCCTCATCTCTCTGAATCTGCAATTTTTCATCTGTAAAATTGGGCTCATGGAGGTGATCTCACAGGGCTGTTGGGTGATGTTCTGTCATGTGCATTGGTTTTTTTCAGTTCTTAGCACAATCTTTTGATAAGGGTGCTACCAAAATGCTCATTTACAGACAAAAGAGGAGGGCAGTCTAATGGTTAATGGCACATAATATGAAGCCAGGCTCCTGCCTCCACCAGCAATGTGACTTGGGGTGAGTCATGTAAATTTCTTTCATCCTTATTCATGAAATGGGGGAAAGTTTTATATACTTAAATATCTTAATCAAGGTCTTTAACATGCAGGCAAATGTGGTGGTGGCCAGGATGCCTGCCCTAGGCTGCCTGATACGCCCAGGTGCATAGTGTGTCAGCAACTGGAGCTGCAGGGCATCTTTCTCCTGTCACCAGGACTAGGGCTTATCCAGTTCTGGACTGTCCGCTGGCCTTGACATGGATGGACCTTCCAGCAGGGTGGTGTAGGGAACTCCGGGGAGTGCACACCACCATACAGCAGGCTCTGGGAACAGAATCTCATAGCCACTGAGTGGGGGTACAGAGGGTGGCTTGGGGGGGGTCTCCCTAACACCCTACCAGTGTTGGGAGACCATCTCCCACATTCCTTCCCAGCAGCTCTTCTAGGATCCCAGTCCCTGAAGCCCCCCCTCACCTGAGACCACTCTGCAGGGCAATTCTGGACAGGATGCAGGGAGGGCCAGAAGGGGAGCACCAGATTGTGGGGTGGAAGCTCCTGAGTTCATCTGGGGGTGGGGTGGGGGGCAGGTGGTGATTCAAGTGTCTCAAGGTGTTTCTCTTCTGGGACCACCCTATTGCCTGAGCTTCCACTATATATGTCCCAATTAATAACAGGGTATTGTTCTCAGTGAATGGAGATGAAGCAAGCTGGCAGAGAGCTTGGGCTTGAGGGGCTGGGTAGATAGCTGAGGAGAGGTTGGCAGGAAACCTTGGACACTGGGATGCAGCTGAGCATCTGGCACAAATCAGACACACTCTGTGTAGCATGCACACGTTAGGCATGCTTTAAGTAGAACAGGTGCATTCAGTAGGCATGCTTTATGCTGCATGCACAGCACATAGTAGGCACACTATGTAAAACAGGTAGCATTCAATGGACAGAGTTTATGCAGATCAAGTTGAATTCAATGCGTAGGGCTCCTGGCACACAGTAGGCATGGCATACTTTATGTAGAGTAGAGCATACAGTGGAAGGACCTGACCTACAGTCTTTGCTTGCAGAGTACAGTATTGGTTCAAAGCAAGTGAGTTGTAATTTCTGGCCCCTTTCCTACACTCCATATGTCTCCCTCTAATGTTCTCATCTGATATCCCATTCCCAGATGGAAAGGCTGAGCCCAGGAGGGCTGGCTCTGCCCACAATTAGAGCAAGGAAAAAGCAGAACAGGGTCTTGGCCCAGGGTTCCCTGGCTCTGCCCTTCTTTGCCTGGACCCCATCATCCAGGTTCCCTCTCAGCCCCATACACCTTCTCTTCTCTCACCTTCCTTCTCCAACTGAGCCTAGCCCGAGGTGTGCTCTTCCAGTTGCCCTTCTTCTCCCTGGAATCTGATCCAGATAATGCCCGGCAGGACTGGATTCTTTATTCCTGTTTCTAGAAGGCATGTCTCAATCCAGGCCTTGGGCTGCCTGGAAGCAGGACTTGAACTCTTGCCAGGTTATGCAGCTGGCCAGCCACAGATCTCCATCTCTGAGCCTCCTAATTTTGCACTGAGCAATGTAAAATTGTTCTAGGGGAAGGTGTGGCCCGGGCCCGCTCTCCTGAACTCTTAAACCCAACCTTTCTCCTAGTGTACCCTGGCTTTGAAAGGTGTAAACCTTGTCACTCAAGTCACCTTTCCTCACCACCCCCCAACTTGTTCTCTGCCTCATGTAGGAGTTGCCAAGTTCTAAGGATCTAGTGCCCATGCCGGTGACTACAGAGTGGTTCCCCTTTGTACCCAGTTGACTCCACCCCCAAATCTTGGCTGCCTGCCCAGGCAGGCCTGCTGGGATTGGCTGGTCCAGCCCAACCCAGCTTAGCCTCCCACAGATTCCTCCAGGTCATCAACCAGGGACAAAGAAGTCCCAGAGGAGGGGAGAAGAGCTTGGTGGGGACAAGCCGCTCCTTTCAGAAGGTGCCAGGCTGGATTTGGTGGGACGGGAGGTTTTTTGCCTGGTATGAGGAGGGTGTTGCCCAGGGCTGGGCCAGCTCCAGAGAGCCAGCCAGCCTGGTGGTTTCTGGGTAACAGTCCCCAGCACTTTGTTATGATTCAGGAAGGTCTGGACTCCAATCAATCTCTCCCTTTATTGTGCTCCTCCTCCCCTCTCTAATGTCTCCTCTTCCACCTCTGTCTCTTCTCCCCTTTCATTCTTCTTTCCCTGGATTGTCCTAGGTCTTCCTCCCCTCTCAGAGCCCTCCCTGCCCTTTTCATGACACTGTCCCTGTCCCTAGAGAAACTGTCTTTTCCCTGGGCCTCAGCAGCTCACCCTGTTCCATCTTCCCTGCAGAATGCCACAGCTGGGCCTGTCCTGGCTGGGACTGCAGTCCATAGAAGCCTCTCCTTGGCTGCTCCTGCTGCTGGCTGGGATCTCCTGGTTCCTCGCCCGCAGCCTAACCTGGATCTATGCCTTCTATGAGAACTCTCATCGCCTCAAATGTTTCCCGCAGCCCCCCAAACGGAACTGGCTCTTGGGTCACCTGGGCATGGTGAGTGTGGCAGCAGGCTGGGTTGGGCTATCAGGTTGCATGGATTGCTGAGGGGTCAGGAATGGGGCTCAGGAGGCTGGGCATCAGGGTGGGCTTGGGTCTAGGACAGCAGAGAACAAGGGAGTTAGCTGCTTTGGTGATGTACTCACACCAGGATATGCCAAGCCCTTCTTATCTCCTTGTTCTCTGAGCCTAGTTTGCTTTGGATTCATTTCTGGCCATCTTTGCCATATTGGTGCATCTGTGAGGGCTCCCAGGGTGGGCTACACCAAGTGAGGACCCCCTGGTGTTCCCACATTCTTTGCTACTGGACTTGAGTCCTCCATAGGGGTTCTCACCAGGGTCTGCTCCTACTTGAACCATTTCTTTGTGTCTGCCCATTTATGGGCTTCTGGATGTTCATGGGAAGGAGCAATAGCTTCCCACAGACTAGCTCAGCCAGGAGATATGTATGGGTTGCCCACCCCTTTTCCTTCCTGGGGCACCTTCCTCTTATCTCTCTTCTCCCCTAAGATGTACCAACGGGTCTTGTTGCCCAACCCGGATTGAAGTTGGTCACTCACTTCCCTTTCCAGAAGCCTTCCTTTACCCCACCCTTTACCTTAAACATTGACCTTAGATCTCTGCTCCCCTTTGGGTGGCTGTGCCTTGGTTGCTTCCCTTGTAAAGGGCACAGTTCATGGGCATCTGTACAGGTCTAGTGAGAGCAAGCACAGAATGATCTGCTAGAATTTGGGTGGAAGCAAGTGCTCATGGTGGGAGAGTCCTGAGGGAGAGTTGGAGGTCACTTCTGCTCCCCTGAGCTCCCTGAGGCCAGAAGGTCCCCTGTGTGTGGACCCTTGTCCATGAGAGGAACTGGAGACCATGTGGACCTGCCAAGACATACAAGGAAGTGGGACAAGCCTTAGAGAAATTTCCCAAGGCCATGGGGCTGCCCACAAACTCTTCCCCACTGGGGTATTCCTCTCTGGTTGCCCTCGGGACTAGAACCACTCCCAGCAGGAAAAAATCCTTCGTCCCAAGTGCAGGTTGACTTCTGAGTCACAACCTGACTTCTCGTCTGCCCTGGGATGCACTGTTGGGACATGGATAGGGCCTTGAGAGGGATGGAACAGGAGAGGCAGAGATTCCCTCCATCCTTACAAAATTGGGACATGTGTCCACTGCAGACGTCAATCACCCACAGAGGCTGTAGTAGGCCTGTGTTGTGGCTCTTGTGATGGTGTATTAGTCAGGGTTCTCCAGAGTAAGAGAACAAAAGGACATGGACACACACACACACACACACACACACACACACACACACACACACACAAAGTCATTCACTTAATCAAAGTCACTTAATCATGGGAACCCATTCTGAGGAATTCGTCATGAGGTGATTTTTGTGCCTACATCAGGCAGTGGTCTTACACATAGCTCGATGGTGTAGCCTTCCACACACCTAGGCTATGTAGTGTTGCCTGTGCAGCCTGTTACTTTTCTGAATGCTATAGGCAATTGTAACACAACAGTAAGTATTTATGTATCTAAAAGTATTCAAACACAGAAAAAAGAACAGTTGAAGTAAAAGTACTGGGTGATAGCAATTCTTCAAATTCTTCAGCTATGCTGTATTTTTGGGAGGGAGGTCAGTATCAGGGATTGAACCCAGGGGTACTTAACCACTAAGCCATATCCCTAGTCCTTTTTTCATATTTTATTTAGAGGGTCTTGCTGAGTTGCTTAGGGCCTTGCTAAGTTCCTGAGGCTGAACTCGAACGCAAGATCCTGCCTCAGTCTCCCAAGTCACTGGGATTACATACCATATCCAACAGCTATACTGTAATCTTAAGTGAGTACTATATACATGATTGTACTACCATACAGACATACATATATATATATATACACACACACACACACATTATGCAAACATAAATATATACATATATGTGTGTATGTATAGGTACACACACACATGCACACACACACGCGCTTGCGCGCGCGCACACACACACACACACACACACATATATTATTAGGGGAATTGGTTCAGTTATGGAGTCCAAGAAGTCCCACTATACACCATCAGCAAACTGGAGAACAGGGAATCTGGTGGTATCATTAGTTCAGTCTGAGTCTAAAGACACAAAAATCTGGTGGTGGAGACAGCTGGTATTAGGTTCTGAGTCCAGAGGTCTGAGAACCTGAAGTTCTGATGTCAGGGGCAGGAGAGATAGATGTCTCAGCTTCAGCAGAGAGAGTGACTTTGTCCCTTCTCTGCCTTCACGTCCTCTCTGAACCTTCAGTGAACTGATGCCCCGTCCACACTGAGGAGGGTGCATCTTCCTTACTCATTCTTGCAATGTAAACGCTAATCCCTTCTGGAAATGACCTCACAGATACACCCAGAAGTCGTGTTTCATGGCTACCTGACAAGCTGACACTTGACATCAACCATGTCACAAGGTGACCCCCTGTGCCTTGTTTTCAGATCCAACCCACAGAGCAGGGCTTGAAGCAAGTGACGGAGCTGGTGGGCACCTACCCTCAGGGCTTTATGACATGGCTGGGCCCTGTCATTCCCCTGGTCACTCTGTGCCACCCCAACATCATCCGATCTGTGCTCAATGCCTCAGGTACCCATGCAGAGCTCGTGGTGGTGGGTGCTATGACACATCGTAGTGCTTTCTGCCCTCCGCCTGCACGCTTCTGTGGGCCCCTGCCTCACTCCAGCGCCTCTTTCCCTCTTCTCTCTCTTTCATAGACTCACCCCCCCCCCCACTGTCTTCTTCCTCCTCTGTGGTCACACCATCCCCCCAACCTAGGGTTCTCAGTGCCCCTGGAGCCCCAAGAGGTCTCAATCCAGGGCTCTTTCCTGGAGGGACCCCCTAGCTCAAGGGAATGGATCTGAAGCGATAACCCCAACCTTGTGTGGGCAGGAATGGGCTGGGGGAGACAGACTGTGATAGCTGCCAGGGCAGCTGGGGCCTTCCTGGAGGAGGAGCTACCAGAGCAGGGTGTGAAGTGACGACTTGGAGGTTTCAAAGCAGGGGCAGGTGATGCAGGAGGCATCAGAAGCACCCGGGTCCCCTGCCATCCCTGGCACCAGCCTTGCCCTTCTGCAGGCCCAGAGCCATGAGGAGGGCTTGTGGCTGGTGGGGGAGCCTGGCTGCAATTTCCATGATAGCCACCTCTGGTGGCTTCCACCCCTTCTCGTGGCTTGTCCCCTGCAATTTCCTTGCCCTCCTGCCCTCCTAGGAGTCTTCCTTAGGAGACCCTACCCCAGCCTGGTTCATCTCCCCCTGCCCCCTGCCCTTCCCATTCTTGGTCAGACCAAGTGAAGCAGGGGAAGGAGCATTCAATTTCCAACAGAGATCATGACTCACACCAAAGTGCCTGGTGATTCAGGGCAGATCCTGACTCTGGCTGCTGAAGTCTCTTTCAGTTTGTGAGTAGAGGAAACTCACCATGAGTTGTGCTCTAAGTCAGAGAGGGAATCTATGTAGTGTAAAGTCCCAGGGAGGTTGATCTTCAAGCAGAGCTAGATCCAGCTCTCAAATAATGTCCCCAGAAATCTGTCTGCTCTCAGATTTTCCTCTCAGCATCATTTTTCTTTCAAGGCAGCCTTTCCTTGTGGTTTGAATGAAGAGTCCCAGAAGTTCAGTTCCGTGAAAGAGCTCTTCATTCCCCAAGCGTTCCCATCAATGACCCATTATTCACTTCAATTGTCCTGGCCCGAATCGGAGGACAGAGTCCCAGTTTAATCACTGCAACTCTGATTGCCCAGTCTTGGCCGGCGTGGGACCCCCCCAGTGTGGATTGTTTTAGGGAACACAAAGCAGTTTAGTGGTTAAGCACAGGATTTGGATTCAGGACACCTGACTCTGTGTCACAGACATGTGACTCACTATCTGGAGGGCTGTGATCATGTTATATGACTTTCTCATTCAGAGCCTCGACTCCTATCTGGAAAATTGAATGGAAGACAATCCAGGTGTGTAGTGTTTGGGATGCAAAAGGGGAAGGAGTATTTCTGTGACTGTAACTGAGAGACTTAGACTGTTGTGTACAGAGGATGAGGGCAGGGAGCCCAGGCAAAGCTCAGTATGGAGGATGATGATCTGCTGGATGGAATTCCCTGCAGTCCCTGTCCTAGTCTTTGTGCTGTAGGTCCTTCTCTGGTAGCCTCATGGAGTGTGGCATCAGGTTCTGTTTGTTCTCCAGATCCAGAGCTCAGAGGAAGGTCTGCTGTACACCCAGGGTCTGGCGAGCATCTATGGGGATGTGTGCTGCTGGTGGGTGGGGCCCTGGCACCCAGTCGTCCGAATCTTCCACCCCGCCTTCATCAAGCCTGTCCTCTTTGCTCCAGGTAGACACTGGCATGACCCCAGCTGGCCTGCTGCCAAGGTCTCTGTGCTGCCTCAAGCTGTTTGGGGACCCTAGTGCAAGCAAGAGTGGCTGTGGCAGTAATGCCCTGCTTCTGTCTCATCTGGACCCCCACCTATCTGACCTCTGGTCATGTCTGCTCACATCTGGAGCATGTCTGTGTGACATCTGCTGAGTGGTCACAACTTGCCAATGTACATTTACTCCTGGATCCTGTTACAGTTGGTATAATGTATGCCTGGTTACACCTGGGATCCTTGGTGATGGTCCTGTCTGGGACTCAGCTGTGGCCAAGGACATTTGGGCATGTCAGTGTCTGTATGGTTCTTGTCTGTGTTTCTGTCGAAGATTGTCTTTTCCTTCTGCTGGCCTCATCTGGGCCATGTTTGTGGTTTGTCTGGAGTCTGAGTCCTAGAGTACCTCTGAGAAGGGACTGAGATGTAATTTGAGTCTTATTTAAGGCAGGTCTTAGGGTATCTCCCGGTCAGGTCTGAGACTCAGTTGGGTCACATCTGGGCCATATCTGGGATATGAATAAGACCATATTTTGTTTCTGTCTGAAGTCTGTCTGTGGGGTACAGATGTCATCAGAGGATGTTGTATCATGTCATGGCAGGTCATGTATGTTTTGCCCCCTTTAGGACATACATGTGTCCCTGTCACATGTCTCCAGTCTGTGTCAGGAGATGTCAAATGGTGTTGGGCGGACAGCGTTTCCTATAAGCTCTATGGAGTGTTGTGCTGTGCTCGAATGTTGTAGAACATGTTGGACCTTAAAGGAATCACACCCAGGCATGTTGGTCTGTCTTGTGCTGCGTTAGGCTGTTTCATGGCTCTGCTGCTGCAGCCTGGCCTGGTCCCCTCTTGCCTCCTCCCTCTTCTCTGTTTCCTCTCCCCTGGGTTCCTTCCTGCTATGGGGCTTAGAGGGGGGAAGTGCAAACTCTGTCTGGGAGCCTCCATCTCCTCCCAAAGTCCGTTCTCTACCCCTCCCCATGGCCCCTGATGGTTCTTGTTCATGTCAGCTGCTGTGCCACTCAAGGACGTGATCTTCTACAGCTTCCTGAAACCCTGGCTGGGTGAGTAACTGCTGGTGACAGGGCTTGGGGGAAACCCTGGGAGCCAGGGCAAAGTGTTGCCCCTTGCCCACTACCCATGGCTGCCCTGCCAGGGATGGGCTCTTGCTGAGTTCTGGTGATAAGTGGAGCCACCATCGCCGCCTGCTGACACCTGCCTTCCATTTCAACATCCTGAAGCCCTACATGAAGATTTTCAATGACACTACAAATGTCATGCACGTGAGTCCCTTGAACCTACAATCCACGGTTGAGCCTGGTGGAGAAGGGTCACAGACAGAGCAGGTATACAGGTCTGGCTCTGATGAACCACTTTGAGACCACTGGGCTTTCTCTCTGTGCCTCAGTTTCCATAGTAGTAAGATGGGACTATAAATCTGTACTTAAAAGTTGATCCAGGTGATAAAGTGGAGTTATCTCCCTGGTACACGGTAGGTGCTCAGAAGAGGTTGGTTTCTATGTTTCTCTCACAGAAGGTCTATAAAGCCACAATGCTAATGATGAATATTGCATAGAATTTGTTGTTGTGTAACAAGCCATTTCTGAACTCATTAGTTTAAATCAATGAGGGTTTAGAGTTGCTCACAAGGGTATAGATGAGTAAGTTGGTTCTTCTGGGTGTGGATGGAATCACTCAAGGTCAGCTGTGGGTCAGGTAGGCAGTTTTGATGACCTGGCTAGGTTCCCTCACGTTTGGGAACTGGATGATGTAAAATGTCCTAATCTGGGACAACTGTACTCTTCTACATGATTCTCTCCCTTCAGAAGATATCCTAGGGTTCCAAGGCAAAGATAGGGTTCCATGGGTGTGAGAGGAGGCTTCAGTGCCTCCTGAAGCAGAGGCCTCATTGGGCTTATGACCTTATTTTCACCACATTGTATTGGCCTAAGTCAGAATTCTATCACATAATCAAATAGGGTAATAGGATCTCCCTCTTAGTGGAAGTTGCTGAAAACTCACATTGCAAAAGGTGTGGATCCAGAAGTAGGGTAATATTGGGGGTGAGGTTTCTGTGAAGTGCTTAGGATTTTTCTTACTTGTAAGTTAATAAGTTAGCTTATTATCAGTTCGTGGATTCTTCAGAAGACATGAGATTTCTGGAATGTCAAAGGGCATTACTTCATGACTCAGCAAGTACCCTGTGCTTCTTGTTGGTTTTCATCTTTGCTACAAGCTATCAAATCTGATGGTGGTGACAAGGTGCCTGCTCACTGGTATATCCCCTTACATTAGATTTAGGGAATCTGCTTGAATAGCAAACAGAAACAAGCCTGACTCTCACCTTAGAAGAGTCATTCCCTATTCCTTTGGGTTGTTCTCTACAACAACCTTTGAGAAATGGTCTAGGCCAGAAACACAGCATTCTCAGCGTACCTAGAAGGAAGACCAGGACCCATGCATGACTACCTCTCCCAATACAGGAGAATTTAAAAAATCAATTTATCTCTATGAAGACAAGGAAGCTAACACTGAAAACTCAATGTATACCAGAAATGATGCCATATACCAATTGCATAATACATGTTATCCAATTTATTTTTCACAACTGTGAGTAGCACAGGTTATTTTGCCCATAACAGATAATCATTCTGAGTGTGAGAGAAATTAGGGAGTTTGCTCAGGATCATCTACCTGGTAAGTGAGCATGAAAGGCAGAGCAGGTGTTTTATCCCTGTTAATCAGAATTTGAAGTAGATCAGCTTAACTGTTGCTGAAGATTTGACATGTGGAACTTAGGAGAAGGAAACAGGTGATTAATGGTGCACAGAGGCACAGCTGGTACTTAGACTGATTGCCAGTCTTGGGCATTCATCTCTAAATAGGAATAGCTTCTGCTCCCACCGAACATGATCCTCCCTGGGTGTGCATGCCTGGGACAGAGGACTGGTTCTGGGGAGTCCATCTAGTGGTTGTGGTTGGTCTAGGTCTCAGGGAGCCAAGATCCAGCCCTATTCCCTTCTCTGGTCAGGCCAAGTGGCAGCGACTGATCTCAGAGGGCAGCACCCGTCTGGACATGTTTGAGCACATTAGCCTCATGACCTTGGATAGTCTGCAGAAATGCGTCTTCAGCTTCGACAGCAATTGTCAGGAGTGAGTTCTTTCTTAAGGTCTGGGAACCTAGGCCATGGACTTAAGGAGGCTGTGGATCAGAACTGGCATTGGAGTATAGGGAAGGGGAGAGAGAAATCAGTTCTTCTAAGTAGGTGAAATTGTTTGAGTAAAGGTAAGAGGGCTCAGATGAGCAGAGGTGTGAAATAGGCAAGAGGGAGACTCCTTGGATGAGGATCACGCAGTAGGAGGGGTTGATCTTAAGGAGACTGAAAGACAGGTAAAGCAGTGTGAATTTTATCATGAGGTTTCTCAGGGAACCAGTGAAGGTATTTGTGCTGATTATGGGCATGATCAGAACTGAACTCTATGGAACTGTCTCATGTAGACAGTATGTGGAGTTGAGAATGGATGCAAGGAAGCTAGGGAGGGGTTGGGTCTAGGAGCAGTTGGAAGACAATGATGTGTGAGCTGTGTGGACAGTGTCAGGGAGGAAAAAGGACAGGACTGTATGCTTGGTACTAAAGAAAGGAGAGGAGTATGCCCAGATTATGCTCTGGGTTCCTTGGGGGCATGGAGGTGGCTCATAGAGATGGGATGTAAAGAGAGGAGACATAGGAGAGTCAACTTCAAGGCCCATATCCACTGTGTATCTGTGAAGCCATGTGTTTCTGGATACTCAGCTTCCTGATGTGAAGTAGCTCCCAGAGGCTGGTGAGTACTCCTTGGGCATCAGGTACATTGAATCATTGGCTCCTTTTGTGTCCTCATTCGACAGGAAGTCTAGTGAATATTTCTGCCATCTTGGAGCTCAGTGCCCTTGTGGTCAAAAGGCATGATCAACTTCTCATGCACATGGACTTCCTGTACCATCTCAGCCCCAATGGGCAGCGCTTCCGTAAGGCCTGCCGCCTGGTGCATGACTTCACAGATGCTGTCATCAAGGAGCGGCGCCACACTCTCCCTGATCAGGGTGTTAGTGACTTCCTTAAGGCCAAGGCTGAGTCCAAGACTTTGGACTTCATTGATGTGCTCCTGCTGACTAAGGTGAGCTTCTCAACAGGAGGACACTGGGAAGCCATAGGAGGTATCTGTGAAGGGAGAGACAAGCCAGAGCTAAACAGATCTTAGAGATGACTTGTTGCAGCAGTCATCTGCTCCATAGTCTGAAACTGTGAAGGTTTGAGATTTTAATCTATTACAAGTTAATAAGTTAGTATACTATGCTTATATCTGTATCTATATCTTATGTTAAGATGCTGCAAACACTTTGACCAATTCCATAAGCGATAAGTAACATAAAAAGTCCAGTTATTATAGAAATACAGCAGCCTGAGTAGGATCATAGCAATGGTTCCCAATTCCCAACCCTTCCTTCCCCAGGTGATGCAAGATTTTAATCTGTTCATGTAGCAGGATTAATACCCTTGGAGAAAGACCCACACCTGATGAGTTTTTGAGCTTATATAGGACAGTGGCACAACTGCTCTTATGGGGGGGGAAGGAGGGAATGAACTTTATCTTGGATAATAAACAAGTTGTCTTCAATGGAAACGTAAAGTCTATTGGCCTGAGAACCAATTCCTCCAGGGACATAAGGTAAGATTCTCACTTGAGAGTGTAAGCAAATGTATTTGGAGTAATGCTTAATCTCCAAGGTAAATTTCCATTCAATAATCCTTTAATGCAAGTTCCAGTAACATTTTCTCAGACATTCCTCATATGAAAATATTCATGGATCATTAATTCCTCCCACCAGGGACAAAATAGGAGGCAAGGAAGCAAGGTAGAATGACTGTATGGTGGGTATTCTGGTGATGGTGACCAACAGAGGTCTAGGGGTGCAAGTGGCTTGGGTTTCTGGATTTCTTAAGACAGGTCTTAAGGAATTTTGTCAGCCACACTGAAGATCCTGCAGACCTGGTGTAATTGGGGTGGGGGATATCTTATTTCTCTCCAGGATGAAGATGGAAAAAAGCTGTCAGATGAGGATATACGAGCAGAAGCTGACACCTTCATGTTTGAGGGTGAGGGCCCCAGTGTGGGACTACAGAGGGGGTGGAGGGTCTCTCCGTTCCATCAATGGGTTAGGTGGACCCTGGATCACTGCATTCTGTCCATTGTCCTCTTTCCCATCCTTCCTGGGATCTCAATGCTTGGGTGCTGTCCACCCTCTGGTGCTGAAACAGCCCAGAGGCCCAAGGCTGCCTGACTGCCCCTCAGGCCATGACACCACGGCCAGTGGTCTCTCCTGGGTCCTGTACAACCTGGCGAGGCACCCAGAGTACCAGGAGCGCTGCCGGCAGGAGGTGCGAGAGCTGCTGAGGGACCGTGATCCTAAAGAGATTGGGTGGTGAGTGATCCTCAAGGCTCGACCCCCTCTCATGGGCTCTGCTCCCCAGGTGGGGATGGGTAAGATGCTCGTAATTCCATTATTGACTTGATAGGAGCCAGTTCAGAGGTAGGGCCTAATACCCAGCCTGACTAGCAAGGGTACATTTGCAAGATTTGGGAACAGAATGATATGAACTATATTATTTGCCCTGCCATTTCCCAACTCTCTGTCCAGCCCCATTTAAAAATTTACTTATGTATTTATTTATTTGAGATGGGGTCTCGCTATGTTGCCCAGGCTGAAACTCCGGGGCTCAGCATCTCAGAGCCTACCATCTCAGACTCCAGAATTGCTGGGACTATGGGTACATGCTTACATGCCCACCTTTTCTTTTTCATTTGAATCCTACCTGGACAAAGCTGGGGCAGAAAGAATGGAGGCCAGGATGGTAGTGGGACAGAGAATTCCTCACATGGATGTGGAAATCAGAACTGCTGGTCAAGCGGGACAGTTGTGCAGGGGCAGAGCTTGTATGAGAAGCCCGCTGTGTTTAAAGGTCAGGGGAAGCAATGGCTGAATCTCTGTGAAGCAGTGTCAGGAACAGACTGACTCTGGGGGCTGGTACCAGAGGCCCTGCTTGCAATGCTTTGAAAACCATGTTAAGAGTTTGGACTTTAATCAAAGATGTGTCAGTTTGAGTCCTTTGGAATCCAATAGTAGATAAAAGATGATGAAGGTGGGCAGGGATGCTGCTGTCAGGGGAGCTAGGCACTGGGCATGGATGCTCATGTCCTTGTGGGTCAGCATGGTCAGTTGCTGGCTAGGTGCTGCCTGGGAAAGTGTGCCTGTGGCTTGTATGCTGTGTGGCAGAACCTGAAGACTCTGTGGCTGGAGGCGGGCAGATAATGGCCTTTCTTGCAGCTGGACAGCAAGTTCTTACTTAAAGGAAGGTTCATGACTCACACGGAGGGCGATGAGGAGTCATGGCGGGTGTTTGAGCAGGGGAGGGGCAGGTCTGACCTGGACATTAAGGAACATTTATCTGTGATTATGGGGCAAACTGGAGGGAATGAGCTGAGGCCTAGAAGTCCAGGGATGGGGAAGAGGTGCTGGGCCAAACATTTTGGAAACAGTGTCCTCAACTTTAAAGCTTCATTCAGCACAGCCGTTCCATGAGCTGAAGAGATGTTTTGGTGATTCCCCCACCTTCAGAAAAGCACGCCCTTGGTAAAAGTTCAAACCATTCATTTTAACCCTTTCGTGTTGTTTAGGCCATCATGCTGATCCCCTTCCTGCCTTTGGTGATTGCCTCTGTCTTTCCAGACATGCTGGATCTAGACCCACGTTCATCTGTTCACATTCTCTCCTCTTCTCATTCTTTCCATCCCTCTGGCTCTGCACAACTGGGAGTAGATTCAGAGCCCTCAGCTTGCACCTTGGCAATAGTGCTTCAAGGTCTTTTCATTTTTTTTAAACTAAAAATTTGAAAGATAACTTTGAATTGCCCAATCAATCATAGGAGCACATTTTTGTTTTCTTTTTCAGAAACTGAGACACTGTAAATTACATTTCTTTTTAAATTTTGTTTAAAATTTTAAAACTGTATTATACATAAATATATTTATGGGGTAGAAAGTGATATTATGGGTTTTTAATACAATGTGGAACGAATGTATGAAACTCATTGACATACCTATCACCTCAAATACTTGATATTCTTTTATGATGAGAACATCTGAAATTTACTGTCTTAGCAAATTGGAATGATTAGCCCTCAATCATTAGCTACATTTACTATGCTGTTCCATTGATCTTTAAAGAATGAAGCTAGATGGGAGTGGTGGCTCATGCCTGTAAAATCAGCAACTTGGAAGTTGAGGCAGGAGAATTGCAAGTTTGAGACCAGCCTGGGCAACTTAGCAAGAAATAAAATAAAAAGGGTGGGGATGTAGCTCAGTGGTAGAACACCCTTGGGTTCAATCCCTAGTATCATAAACAACACAACAACCTTCTTCCCCTATCTAGCTGAGACTTTGGACCTTTGGACTATCACTTCCCCATCCACTGCCCCCCAGCCTCTGATAACCTGCTAGTCTTTGCTCCTATGAGTTTGATTGCTCTTGATTCTATCTACAAGTGAGACCACGCAGTACTTGTCTTTCTGTGTGTGGCCTATTTTACTTAACACAATGCTCTCCATTTTCATTCATGGATGCAGATGACCCTGTTAGTCTCTTCCCCACACCTGATCCTGTCTCCTGTCTCCTGAGAGGTCTCCGTAGCCATAAATTTGTCACATGTCCTTCCAGATCTTTTTCTTGACAGTGATTCTGCAGATGTGATAAATACACACTTGTCCTTTACATTCAACAGTGTATCTTGGAGCTAGCTCCTTATTTTGAGTGCTGTGGAGCACTTATCTCAAAGCTCTGTTGGAGACATTTATGTAATGTTTATTTTCAATTATAATATATTACTCAATTGCCTTTTAGTATCTCTGTACCAATTTATCCTCTGGGGTTTGATAGGACTAGTGATACCTATTTCTACCTTTTGGGTAGCTGTATAGTATTCCATCATATTGGGTGTACCATAATTTATCAAAACATTCCCCATCAATGGAAATTTGCATAGTTTCTACAACAAATACAACATAATAAATAGATGTGAACACAGGCACTTTTCTTACACATGTGAATACCTTTGCAGGGCAAAGTCCTAGAAATACAATTGCTAAAGAAAAGGTACTTGAGTTTTACAACTTAATAACTCTTGGAAAATCCAGGCCTACATAGAAATTTTCAGAGTGTTCCATTCCTCATGTTCTTACCAAGAGCGTGCACTATGAAACTTTTAAATATTTGCCAGTCTGATAGGTGAAATATAATCCTCTGCTGTTTTAATGAACATCAATTTAAGTACTAGTAATATTGAGTTTTGGGTTCACCTGTCAATAAGCCATGCATACTTCTTATTCTGTGATCTGTCAGTTTGCTTAATTTATCCTTTCTACTTTGGGTTTTTTTAGTTTCTTATTGATTTATAAGAACTCTTTACATATTAGTAAAATTAGCTATTTTTTTCTGCCATACAATATCTGTTCCCAAATTGTCTTTGACTTTATTTTTGGTTTGGGTTCATTTATTTTGGTTTGGTTTATCTATTTGTAGTCAAATTTATTAATTCATTTTTAGCTCCTATTTTTGTTTATTTTTAAACTCGTGTTTGGTAAAGAATTTCACACTCTAATTTTAAAATGTGAAGTTCTTGTGTGGTTTTCTTTAAGGGTTTATTTCTTTTAAAATATATTTTATTTATTTAACATTGTATTGACTTTTCATATTTAACATTTTCCCTGTGAAATCTGTTGGTATAAGTACTGAGGTAAGAAGCTATTTTTCCCAAATAACTAATTGTCACAACAGAATTTAATGAATATTTGTCTTACGATTTTAAACAGTTGCTTTTAATAATTTCTGGACTCCATTCTGGGTCATTTATTTATTTGGTGATAATAAGTTCCAAGAATCTTTATTATCACTTTTAAAGTTGATCTGGTCTAATTAGTTTGCTTTTACACTTTTTCCTTAAGTTCTTATTTTTCTACTCGGTCTCTATAATCAGATTGGCTAGTCTGAGAAAATAATCTTGAAAATTTTAATTAATTAATTTTTGCACCTCAGATGCCAGGAGTTGAATTAACCGCACTCCTCAATTCCTGACTAGATATCATCATATTTCCATGCAGTGCTTATTTTTCCGCATTCATCCCACATCTAGTCTTCCCTAATGTGATTCTAGAGAGAACAATGCTTTTATTTGTAAAATTATTTGTTAAAGTGAATATATTTTAAAATTTGCAAATATGTCATTGTATCACAGACCTGATACTGGATTTTACCTTTTCTAGAAACGTAGCACTGAGATTTTATTCCATGGTTCTAAGTACATTTAGCTTCTGTGTTTAACTATCACATGGTGCTTCCCTTTTCAGTTCCCTAGGGCTGGATACTCAGGTTGCCACCACCTTGTCACTGCAGTGAACATCTTTGTATGTGATTCTTTATCCATCAGTCTGAAAACCTTTCTGGAACCTCTACTTGGAGACAATTTACAGGGTTGTGAACACATACATTTGTCCTTGACCACCTACTGGCAATTGCCCTCCAGAATGGCAGGCCCTGCCCACACCCCCACCATTGGTGCATGAGATCCCTCTACCCCTGACACCTCAGGCAACCCTTAGCACTCACCTTGCTGATTCTTGCTTCGAACAGAGGTGAAGTGACATCTCATGGTTAATAGTTTCCATTTCTCTGAAAACCGGTAACTCTGGACATTTCTTCTTAAATCTTTGTGTATGATCTCTAGGAATTTCTAGATTATATCTTTTGTTTACTTTTCTCTGGGGTCACCTGTCATTTTGTTTGTTGATTTGCAGGAATTTCTTATATATTCGAGATACTGTTCTAGATCTATGTATTGATTTTAGACCTCTCTGAATCTCTCATCAGAATGGCGTCTTTTATTTTATACTAGTTCTTCATTTTTGTGTATTTTATCCTTTATAACTTTGGTTTTTCAGTTTGTGTTTTTGAGATTTTAAGAATTTCTATTGCTAGATTGCAAAAATGTCTGTTATCGTCTGAACTTTGTAGGCTTTCTTTTTCTTTAATCAGGCTGGGAAGCTGGTGGGAACGGATGGGGAGAGTTTAAATGGGTACAAAGTTACAGTTAGGGAGGAGAAATAGTTCTGATTTCTGCACAATAATGTATTATACATTTCAAAAAAGCTAGAGGAGAGGATTTTGACTATTTTCACCACAAAGATATGAGAAATGTTGCAAATGATGGATATGCTATTAAGTTTAGTTTTATCTTTTAGATATGAGGGCAGGGAGACTCCACCCTGCATGTGGAGTAGACAAGGATTTAGTTTTTTTGTTTCCATATTATGGGTTGTCTGAACACCTCCACCAGACCATCTATCCATCTTCCAGGAATGTATGGAACCTCTCTACCAGATGCTGTAAAGTTTACATGTCTGACTCCAAACTCTCTACTCTGTTCTATGGGTCTATTTTCCTGTTCTTGTTGCAGTACCATGTATTTTTAAAAAATATTTTTATTACCACACCTTTGTAACAGGTCTTAATAATGGGTAGATTAGGTTCCTCTTCTTTGATCTTTTATTTTTATATTGACCCAGCCCTTAATGAACTTAAACCCTTATAATTAGAATAAGATTATTGAGCTGGGGATGTAGCTTAGTGGTAATGGTGCTTGCCTAGCATGTACAAAGCCTTGGATTTGATCCCCTGCACCACAAATAAATAAATAATAAATAAATAAATAAATAAATAAATAAATAAAATTGTCTAGTTAAAAAAAACCAACTAGATTTTTTTTGGATCATATTGAATATATTGATTAATTTAGAAAGAATTCACACCTTTATGTTAATAGATCATGCCTCCTTAGAGAGAGGGGTGGATCGTATATATTCAAATAACCTTATTAACCCTTTAAGGATACTCGTTTCTGCTTTTGTTCACTCTTTTTATCATTTAAAAAATGTTTTCTTTCAAATGCATCAATACTTTTAAGAATACACTTCTGAAAGGTGTACTTTGCTCAGAAATGTTTCTAAAAACACCAGGTCAAGTTTTCTTCTAGTATTTTTGTGATTTTTTTTTTTTTTTTTTTTTTTTTTGCAGTGCTGAGGATTGAACCCAGGGCCTTGCACTTGTGAGGCAAGCAGTCTACCAACTGAGCTATCTCCCCAGCCCTAGAGATTTTTTTTTTTTTTTTTTTGCGGTGCTGGGGATTGAACCCAGGGCCTTGTGCTTGCGAGGCAAGCAGTCTACTAACTGAGCTATCTCCCCAGCCCTGTGATTTTGATTTTCTAATGTTTAAACCTTTGATCCATCTGGGATTAATTTCGTTGCAAGCCAGAGGGTCAGAGGGAGGTGGCAAGAGGGTCTCATGGGGCGGCAGTGAGGCTGGGGGACTCTTTGCTCCCCGGATAACTTTTCAGGTGGTTCCTTAGGGACGACCTGGCCCAGTTGCCCTTCCTGACCATGTGCATCAAGGAGAGTCTGCGGTTGCACCCCCAGTGACAGTCATCTCCCGCTGCTGCACCCAGGACGTGACGCTCCCCGACGGCCGGGTCATCCCCAAAGGTACCCACAATGGCAGGGGGAGGAGGCTCCTGGGCAAGGTGGTGGTCTCCTGGGGCAGCACAGACCTCGTCCTGATTGTCCCCTCTTTCCCTACAGGGAACGTCTGTGCCATCAGCATTTTTGGGATCCATCACAATCCGTCAGTCTGGCCAGACCCTGAGGTGCAGATCCCCACCCCTCATTCCTGGGACCTGGGGCGCGGACCTGACCCGGGAAACCAGACGCTCTCCCTCTTCTGCACCGACACGTCTTTTTCCGGGGTGGCTGATGTGCCGAGAGACCTGGCCCAGCAACCCTCTCTTTCACTGTCCCCAGGTCTATGACCCCTCCCGCTTCGACCCGGAAAACCCCCAGAAGAGGTCACCTCTGGCTTTTATTCCCTTCTCGGCGGGGCCCAGGTGAGGGAAGCGGGCATGGAAGTGGGGATGGGTAAGGGTGTGCCGAGGGGGCCTGACTTGTTAGGTGCGTGCGTCGCGGGGCCTGAGGTTTGAACAGGATCTCAGGAAAAGGGTCGTGTGTGCCAGAGCCCCCTCCCCGCTACAGGCCTGAACTGGGACAGGAGTCTGGGCCAGAATATGGACACCTAGTTGGGATCCAGGCACTTCGGTGCCCCTCGCTGCCACTCAAGCTGATCTGGGTGTGGGTGGCAGGTCCCCGGCTAGTTGCGGTGGGATGCGGCCAAGATGGGGGTCCCCGACACAGTGAGAGTCCCCACCCCGCCCGCAGGAACTGCATCGGGCAGACGTTCGCCATGAGCGAGATGAAGGTGGTGCTGGCGCTGACGCTGCTGCGCTTCCGAGTCCTGCCCGACGACACCGAGCCGCGCAGGAAGCCGGAGCTGATCCTGCGCGCGGAGGGCGGGCTCTGGCTGCGCGTGGAGCCGCTGGGCGCCAGCGCGGAGTGACCCGTAGAGGCCTGTAGTGGGACACGACAGACCCCTCCCACCCACCTTTGCAGATTCCTAGGAATAAAATGGTTGTGGTCTGTGCTTGACTTCAACGAGCGCCAGCAGGGGGCGCAGAGGGACAGCGGCGATCTGGGGGGTGGGCGTGGGTGGGGCAGTCGCGCTGATGGCGAGTTCTCCCATTGCTCAAATATGGATTCATTGTGTGGGCCAAAGGGAACCTTGGCAGGTGTTTGAGCAGGAGTGGAACCAGGATTAAGGGCCATGTCGAGACTCTGAGATAATGGAGACAGTTGGTGGCACTAACATTCCGGCCACCCTGACCTCTCTTCTGATTTTCTTAATATACGCAATCTTTTCTCACCTCAGGATTTTTACTGTTTCTATGGTTTACTAAATTACTGTTTATTAAACCTAACAAGCCTGGTGTTTTACAGTGTGTCTGATCATTGTGGTATCTGTGCGACTACTACATTGCCTGTCATTTTTGTTGCTTTTCACTCATGGGCTCACTGTTTTTTGTGTGCCTGGTTATCTTCGCTGGGTATTTGCTTACAGATTTGAAAGAATATTTGTAGAATTGGAAGAAGGCAGTTTTCTGAAGAGGAGTCCTTGGGGCCCTTGTGCTTGAGGATTATGTTAAATGAGGTTCAAGCCTTGTGGTGCCCATGGTCACTAAAGGCAATTTAAACACAAGCTGACCAAGCACCTGTGGGCTTCCTAGCTTCAATTTGCTCTCTCCCTGTGAGAATTAGAACATTAATGTTCTTATGTGAGAAGAACCTTCCTATAAATTCTTCTTTTGGTATCACTCCTCGACTTTTGATTTTTTTCTCTTTCATCACAAGACCATTAAAACAGAGCTTCACGTTTTTCTGACTTGAGAAAAACCTTCAGAGTATACTTCGTGTTCACTTTATCTTTAGATTTCTGTTTTCATTTAAATGGTGTGTTTGCGATTTTCTCTCTTTTTTAAATGCTGGGGATCAAGCCCAAGGCCTCACACATGCTAGGTAAGTGCTGTACATCTCTAGCAGTCTCTGTGTCTCTTTACTGACTCCTCATGTTATTAATTCATTTAAGGAACTGGAGAAGCATTTAGCTTTGAGTTGTTTTAAAACACATGGAAGCTTAATCCAAATAACTTAGCTTGCCATTAATGGAAGGCAAGTCTCAAGTGAGATTTTTAAGTTCGCATGATCCAGTGATTCTCCATTCTTGTATGTATTAGGGGTGAAAATTGCCTGTGGTCTATAGATTTCCAGACCATGCTGGCACGAGAGAGAGAATGAGGGGGGGGGGGAGAGAGATGGCCTGCATATCACTCAAATACCTTAGACTTTGAGCAAAACATTAGGGGACAGGTGGCCGTTGAGTTTGATCCCCTTGGGGATGGTGTGTGTTCCTATTTTAGGAACAAGGCATACAGAGCTTCATGTTTTCCTGACTTGTGAAAGTCCCGTATACTTCGTGTTCATGTTTAGATTTCTGTTTTTATTTAAATGGTGTGTTTGTGTACATTTTGGTGGTTACTGGGGTGGACTGGTTAGTGACTGCTTGTTGTGTCTCCTGATAACCACTTTGCCTTCTTAGAGTCCCCATTTTGTTGGGTACCTGGCATCCTGAAATACAGGTTGTTATTATTCTTGAAGCTAGCTTGGTCAAGTTACTGTCCTGTCCCATGAGGGAAGCCAGAGGTTATCTGGCAATTCTTAGTGTTCCTTAACAGAAAGCTGGGACAATCTCTCCCCAGGTGCCCCCTTTCTCCAGATGGAGCTCCTCTGTCTTGGCCCCTGAGGCCAGCTCTGCTCTTTAGGGAACATGGGACAGATGACAGGAAGCAGTCAAATCAGATGATGCTGGATCCATGCTATGGTCTGAATGTTTGGGACCCCTGCACCCCAAATTCCTATGTTGAGACCCTATCCTCAGCACTGTGGTATTGAGAGATGTGACTTAGGGGACTGATTAGGTCTGTGACTTCTTACGAATCACAGTAGTGCCCTTTTTGAAGAGGCCTGAGGGAACTTTCATTTCCCTTCCACCCTGTGAGGATATGTAGAAGGCACCATCTATGAGGAACAGACCCTCACCAGACACTGAATCTGCCAGCACCTTGTCCTTTCCAGCCTCCAGATCTGTGAACAATACATTTCTATTGTTCGTAAATTCTCCAGTCTAAGGTATTTTGTTTTGGCATCCCAGATGAACTAAGACAATCCACTTCACCTTGGGGTTGTCCTATCAAGGTCAAAATTTCTGTCTGTTGCTTGTTAGCCCTTTAGAGTGGGGGAAATTGTTTATCTTGCTAAGCCCCAGTTTCTTTACTACATAATAGTAACCCCCCACAGGTAAGTTCTGAAGATTAAACAAGTTTGCATGTACAACGTAACTGTACCAATATCTCTTAAGCATCCGCAGTCCGTGAAAGTTAGTTTTCTTCTTTTCCCCTTCTTTTTGCATTACATTTTAGGGTTTGAAGTTTTTAAAGTGACAAAAGATGATAAGTAAATGATAGATTAATTTTACTGGGAATTGAACCCAAGGTCTCGCATATGCCAGGGAAGTGCTCTGACACTGAGCCATACCCTCAGCCCAAAAAAGAAGCTGAGTTTTGAAAAGCATGGCTACCTGCTGTTGAAGGAAACCATTGGAATATTCAGTAGTTTCTAAATATCTATATTTTAAACCTGAGAAACTACAAGCTGGCCTGACAATGGCCTAAAGCTTAGAACTGGAAAAATATATATTTTTTAGAGAGGAATGACCAGGACTTCCATTTCATCTGGATGTTCCTGGGAGTGAGTGGAAGTGGCACTGGGCTTGAAGAGTGACAGGAGAGCGGGGTTGGGGGTGGGGAGCTGGGCCGGGTCGCCCCTTCAGCACCAGGGACAGCGGCTGCCTCACGACGGGCTCCTCTCTGACTGTAGGGGTCTCCATCAGGATCCAGTGCGAAAACTGAGCGCTTTTCAGAAGGCCACAGATCCGGAACCTGGGAGGACTACAGGCTGTACAATAACAAATGACACTGAAGAATAAGATGAAAAAAAAATACATAGTGCAAGTGGAAAATGACATTTGTTTTTCTTTGCCTTTAACATTCTTCATTCAAATGCTTTTCATATTCCGAAAAAACGCAAATCCATAGAAGAATGTACTGTAAGGAAATGTAAGAAATAGAAATCACCTAAAATCCACACATGTCTTACTAGTCCCTGCTGATATTCTCTCACGCCTACTTCAAGTTTTTGTCTATATGTAATGCTTCACATATGAAAATTACATTTAAATCTAACATCACATTTACATGTTAGAACCAAAATGGCTTAAGATATCACTGTCAATTAACAATCGAGTTACTCTTCTTCACGTAGCTTTTGGACTAGAGATTTAATTTTCTAGCAATAGGTGAGTATATTTTTATGTAAGATATGGGTGTGGTTGGACATTTTCCATGAACAAAGATGGCCTGGCAACTCCACAGACACTGAAGTTTTGTTCCTGTTCACAGAAGTAGACACTGAGAAGGGACAGGGTCACACTGCAGCTCCCCCAGGTAAACGCCAATTTCACCTTCACGTTATTCTTATGGATTACAGAGAACAGCTCAAAACTGACCTTTCGTGGTTGTAATTAATTTTGAGTGGGTGTATTTATGGACTCCCTCTTTTGTTGCATTAATTAATTAATTAATTAATTTTAAGTATTTTTGGTTGTAGTGGACACAATACCTTTACTTTACTTGTTTTTATGTAATGCGGAGGATGGAATCCCGGCCTCATACATGCAAGGCGAGCACTCCATTGCTGAGCTACAGCCCCAGCCCTGTTCCCTTAATTTATATGTCTAATTTTTGGCCACTACCAGACTCATGATTACTGTAGCTTATAGTATGTCTTAAAAAGGATAAAGAGACTTCTTCAACTATCATTTTATTTTAAAATAAATTTTTAGTATAGCAGGATCTTTGCATTTCATGTAAATTTCATAATCAGCTTGTCTGTTTCTATAGAGAGTCCTACTTGGATTTACTATTTTAAAAAAAATCTATCAGCTAAGCAAAGAAAAATTAATATCTTAAGAATGTATATGCATACTATATATCATATACATATATAATGCATATATTATATATCACACACACATATACACATATATATGCATATTGGTAATGAACTCAGAGTCACTGTACCACTGAACTACATCCTTAGCCCTTTAATTTTATTATTATTATTTTGCAGTAGGGGATTTTAACCCAGGGGCGCTCTACCAGGAGCTACATCCCCAGCCTTTTTATTTTTATTCTGAGCAGCAGTCTTGCTAGGTTTCCAGGCTGGTCTCTGACTTGCAATCCTGCTTCAGTCCCCAAGTTTCTTGCACTGCCTGGCTCAGTAACATCTTAACAATATTGGTCTTTTTCCATCCACAACGCTATTTATCTTCCATTTATTTGGATCTTCTGGCTTTTTTTCATTAGAGTGTCGAAAGTTTTCACCATAAATACCCTGTGTGTTTTTGTTAAATTTACACTTGAGGTCTACTTTTTCTGGTGTCTTACAATGTTTAAAAAATGATTATTTAAAATACTTGTTTTCCAGTGCTGTCCATAGCAGGACTTGGCTAACTTCTTTCTTTAAAGGACCAATAGAACATATTTAGACCTTGCATGTCCCTATCTGGCTTCTCCTCTTTCTACCCCTCCTCTTTCTCTTCCAACCCATTTAAAATTTGAACCATCTTAGCCCATAGGCCATACAAGAAGGGCCAAAAATCAGATTTTGGTCCACAGACCTTAGTTGACTGACCTGTGGAATACAGAAACAGAATGATTTTTGTATTCCAAACAGATACTACTTTCTCTCCTCTCTCCCTCTCTTCCCCGCTCCCACACACATGCACACCTGCCACACACATACTCCTTCCCTGGTCCTCACTTTTCCTATGAGCCAATTCTCCATTTCTCTGCTTCACAATGCAGCCAACTCCTTCAAAGTGTAATCTACACTTGGTGTTAAATGTCTCCTTTTCCTCCTGTAATCCCAGCAGCTGGGGAGGCTGAGGCAGGAGGATCACAAGTTTGAGGCCAGCTTTAGCAACTTAGTGAGGCCCTAAGCAACTTGGTGAGACTCTGTCTCAAAATAAAATATAAAAAGTGTTGGGAATGTGACTCAGTGGTAAAGTGTCCCTGTCCCAGTTCAACAGAACAGGCTTTGAAGTTCGATAGGATTATCTAGGTCAATAAATGGAGTGATGAGTGTGGTATGTGGGTCCCTGAGACTGGTACACCTGTCCCTGTATTCCCCACAACACACCCAGACCTGGTCTTTGTTGCTGGCTGCTGAGGCTAATTCTTCTGAGCATGAGGAGGCTCCCTCTGCTGGGCCACTGGGGGACAATGTGCTCTAAGGAGTGTGGTTATTAGTTCAATGTGTGAGAATGTGAGCGACCCTGTGGGTTTGTGACTGTGTGTAAGTGCGTGTGACTGAATTTGTGCAACTGTGTAAAAACTTGTCGGTGCACAAAAGTGAATGTGAGGGTGCACATGTTTGTGTGCTTCTTTGTGTACGTATTCACACACGGTTGGTGTTCAAGTGTGTGCACATATTGTGAGTGTATGTGTTGGAATCACCGAGCTGCTGAAAGAGCCCTGCCTGTCCCAGGCCTGACCCTGGCAGCACAGGCAGGACACTCTGGAGGCACACTGCCCTGAGTGCTGGAGGGTGGGCCTGGCTCCCTCGTTCTGGTTCTGGGTGGGTCACTCAGGTGCATGTGCTGTCTCCTGGAGTAGCAGGGCTCAGCCCCGTCACCCACGGTGGAAATGTCCTTCATGGAAGCCCCTTGAACTGCTTCCTTCCCACTCTCCAGTGTCCTGCTGGTGTTTCCTGGGATCACCTCCTGCAGAGACAACTTGAATTCTTGTCCTGAAGTCACCTCTGAATAAAGTATTGCACTTGAATCCTTGTGTCAGGGTCTGCTTCTGGGGAACCCCAAATTAAACACATGTATCGACTGGCTCCTCTTAGACCTATTCTCGTGCTCTTTTTTTTTTTTTTTTTTTTTTTGCGGTGCTGGGGATTGAACCCAGGGCCTTGTGTTTGCAAGGCAAGCACTCTACCAACTGAGCTATCTCCCCAGCCCTCGTGCTCTTTTTAACAAGAAGGAATGAGAGGTTCAGAGAAGGATGTCACTTGCACAAGGCCACACAACTGGCGAGTGGCGTAGTCCAACTTTGACCTGGGCGTTCTGACCCCAAGCCACATGCTCCCTGCTCTCCTCAAATCCTGAACACACACAGAGAAAGAGACAGAGAGAGAGAGGGAGAGTGAGAGAGAGAAAATGAATGGGGGAATTTTTATAGCCACCGAGTTTTCTGTTTTGGGTGCTGGAGGGACCCCAGGATTGGAGATGGTGCTATATTCAGTTGGAACAGTAATAGTGGCAAATACCAGCTTGGTGCTGACTACTTACTAGGGAGTTTTCTGTAGAGTCTTTATACTCACTTTAACTTGTTTAATGTTTACAACACCTTGCTGTTATCCCCAGATTTTGAGAAGAAAAATCGAAGACACAGAATTGTACAAAGACATGCCCAGAGTCACACAACAGGTCCTGGTGTGGACAAAGCAGTCTGTCCCACAATGACAGACTCCTCACAAGACATCTACGTGGAATCCTGCTACACATCAGGCGTGGTGCTAAGCCTGTTTCCTTTTTAAAAAATACAATTTATAATTATATGAATGAGTAATCATAATTTAAAATGCTTCATATAAGAAAAGGAAATAAGTGGTAAGTGTAGGCATCAGTAAGACACATTCTTCTTTCCGCTCCTCCTTCCCATTCCAACAGCTGGGTGTGATTTTCCAGCGTTTCTGTGAGCATTCAAATCTGTCATCGACACCCACATAGCTGGTTTGTTGGAGAGTCCCTTCCCTTTGGGTGGAGTAGCAGTCAGGCCCTGGCAGGGACCTCAAGTAGGCTAAACAAGGGGGATTAAAGAGGACCCCTGTACAGGGTGGGGGCAGGGTCAAAGGAAACCATGACGAGCAGCATGGCACCCTGGGGCAGCATCACTGAGAGCCTGGCAAGGCCCCAGGAGCAGCCATTCCTAGAATCCGAGGGAGTGACTGTGGTCAGAAGAGTAGCTGTGGTGGAAAGAAAGGGCGGAGGATGGATGTCATTCTCCATCTAAGTCCATTTGCTGTTACTAATAGTGCTATATCAGAGACTGGGTACGTTATAAAGAAAGGAGGTTTATTTTGATGTACAGTTCTGTCCAAGGTCAAGGGGCTACATCTGGTGATGCCCTTCTTGCTAGTAGAGTCCCTGTGTGGTGCAGGGCATCACATGTCAAGAAACAGGGTGTGTGTGCATGTGTCATAAATCCTCTTGGCTCTCTCCCTTTTCTTATGAAGCCACTAGGATTCAACCATGGGGCCTCCACCCTGGTGGCCTTATCTAATCCTAGTCACTACTCAAAGGACCCACTCCTGAACTCTGTAGTAGCATTAGGTTTCTATCCTGTGATACCTGCCAAAGAGGGTTAGACCCCAATCTGAGATCTGGAGGTAAGAACCAGAATCAGACCATCACACCCACCCCCTCTGACCTCCTGCAAATGCCCCCACTGCCCAAATCCCTTCTCCTTTGACCTGGAGGGTTGCAGGCAGGTGGACAGAGGCTCCTGTCTGTTGAAGCCTGTCACCTACACAGTGGCCTTGCAGCGGGGTTCACTCAGCTCCTCTGCCTTGGGCAGGCCCTGCTGCCTGCTGGCTAAGCAGACTCTCTGATGAGGAGCAAAATTCTGTGTCTCCCCTGCAGACTCCATGGTACTCTCTTCCTTTGGTTCTCGATGAAAAAAACTTCTTTCCCTGTATGTGGATGGCCTGTGGACCCCACCAGAAGTCCTCCCAGTCTAGGGCTGGGTGAGGTTGACTGGCACCCCTCCAGGAGAGTGTGGAACTGACCACTGTGAGTCCTCTGGAACCTTCTCTGCCTGAAGTATTTTTGCTCTTTTAAAGAACCCTCAAATTGGCTCATTTGCTCTCCTGGCCCCTCTGCCAAGACACTCGCCAGCCTCACGAACGGGTCCGTCCTGGATGAGTCTTCAGGGACTGGTTGGTTTCATGAATTTCGTTTTGGTGCATGAACCACAGCAACTGCTTCCGGCTTGAACACGGGGCCAGATTTCGTCACCACCTGGGCCTGTAGCAGAGCTGGTTCTGCCCCACGGGCCCTGGGGGAACTTGCCCCACATCTCTGTTTATCTCAGCAGGGCTGAGGAAGGAAGCGAGAATGGTTGCATTTTCTTAGGCCACTTGTTTGCCCCAGCTGGTGTCAGGTTGTTACCTCCTGACTTGGCCCTTACACACAGACAACTCCTCCGTGTCATTCAGGTTTCTGCTCAATGGTGGCTTCTTGTTTTCTCATATTTTTTATTGGTGCATTAAAATTGTACATAATATTGGCATTTTTGCCTGTTCATACATACATGAATATAACATATAAGTTGGTTAATATCTGTCCCTTTCCCTCTCTTCACTGCCCCACTGGTCTCTTGCCTCTACTCAGCCAATCTCCCTTCCATTTTCACGAATTTCCCCGCCATGTTTCTTTCCCTTTCTCTCCCTAGCTTCCACATATGAGAGACATTTTGCAGTCCTTGGCCTTCTGATTTTGACTCGTTTTGCTTAACATAATCTCGAGAGCCATCCATTTCCTGATAATGTCATCATTTCGTTTTTATTTATGGCTGATTAAAACTCCATTTTGTATATAGGCCACATTTTCTTTATCCTTTCATCCATTGATGGACACTTAGGCTGGTTCCATAGTTTGGCCATTGTGAATTGCGTTGCTATAAACATGGGTGTGCCTGTATTACTGCAGTACGATGACTTTAAATCTTCAGGATAAATACCAAGGACGGTACAGCTGGGTCATATGGTGGTTCCACGTCTGGTCTTTTGATGAAACTTTGTACTGATTTCCAATCCCGTCAGCAGTGTAAAAGTGTTCTTTTTGTTTTCATATCATTTCCAGCATATTTATTTATTTATTTATTTATTTTGCATTCTTGATGGCTGACTTTCTAAATGGAATGAGAGGAAATCTCAGTGTTTTTTTTTTTTTTTTTTTTTTTTTGGTACTGGGAATTGAACCTAGGGGCACATAACCACGGAGCAACATCCCCAGTCCTTTTTCTATTTTTTTAGAGACAGGGTCTCCCTGAGTTGCTTAGGGCATTGCTAAGTTGCTGAGGCTGGTTTTGAATTCATGATTCTCCTGCCTCAGCCTCCCAAGTAGCTGAAATTACAGGTGTGTGCCACCATGCCCAGCTCAGGGTCATTTTGATTTATATTTCTTTAATCACTAAATATGTTGAACATTTTTAATATTTTTTTGCCATTTGTATTTCTTCTTTTGAGGAGTGCCTGTTTAGTTCATTTGTCTGTCAGTTAATTGAGTTATTTGGTTTCTTATTGTTTTTTGAGTTCTTTATATAGTCTAGATATTAATCCTCTGTCAGAGGAGTAGTTACCAAAGATTTTCTCTCATTCTGTAGGTCTCTTTCACATTATTGTTTCTTTTCTGTGCAAAAGCTTTTTAATTTGATGCCACCCTATTTATTAACTCTTGGTATTTTCTCTCAAGCTTTAGGGGTCCTACTGAGAAAGTTATTGCCTGTGCCTTCATGTTGGACCTTTGACCCTACATTTTCTTCTATGAGTTGCATAATTTCTGGTCTAATTATTAGGTTTTTGATCTATTTTGAATTGACTTTGGTGCCGGGTAAGTATCTAGTCTCATTCTTCTACATATGGATAACAAGTTTCCCAGAACCATTTGTTACAAAGGCTGTGTTGCCTCAGCAACTTAGCAAAATTAGATTAATTTCTAAGTATTTTTGAGGTTATCATAAATGGGATAGATCTCCTTCTCAGAAGATATATTGGAGATTAGGCAACTGATTGATTTATATAGGTTGGTCTTGTCCAGTACTTTGCTTGTCCTGCTACTTTGCTGAATTTATCAACTCTATAAGTCATTGGTGGAGTTTTTTGGGTATTGAAGATATAGGTTCATGACATAAGCAAAAAAAAAAAAAAAGATATTTTAACTTCTTTTCCTATTTGTAACCCTTTAATTTTTTTTTTTTTTTTGCCTGATTTCTCTGACTTAAGTTTCAAGAACCATATTGAAGTGTTGAAAGTAGATATCCTTATCTTGTTCTTGATTTTAGAGGAAATGACTTTCATTTTTTCTCCATTCAGCATGATATTGACCTTGGGTTTTTCACATATAGTCTTTGCAATGTTGAGGTAAGTTTTGTTTGGTTTTAGTTGTAGATGGACACAATACCTTTATTTTATTTATCTATTTTTATGTGGCGCTGAGGATTGAACCCAGTGTCTCACACATGCTAGGCAGTGCTCCACCACTGAGCTACAGCCCCAGCCCCTGAGGTAAGTTTCTTTTACCCCTAGATTCTCCAACATTTTTAACATAAGTAGGTGCTGGATTTTATCCAATGATTTTTCTTCATTTATTTAGATAATCATCTAATTCTTGTCCTTAACTCTATGTGGTGAATTACATTTATTGATTTTGGTATGTTCATCCAACCTTGCATCACTGGAATGAAACTCACTTGATAATGGTGTACTATCTTCTTAAAGTATTTTTAAATGTGGTTTGTCAATATTTTATTGAGAATTTTTGCATCTATGTTCATCAGGGATACTGATCTGAAGTTTTCTTTTCTTGATATGTCTTTGTCTGGTTTTGGTATCAGGATGATACTGGTTTCACAGAATGCATTTTGGAATGTTCCCTCCTTTCTATTTCATAGAGTAGTTTGAGAAAGACTGGTGTTCATTATTCTTTAAAGGTCTGGTAGAACTTGACTGAGATTCATTTGGTCCTGGGCTTTTCTTTGTTGGACGACTTTTACTTATGCTTCAATTTATTAGCTTGATATTGGTCTATTTAAGTTTTTTATATCCTCATGGTTCAATTTGAGCAGGGTCATGTGTCTCAAAATTTGTCAATATCTTCTAGATTCTCAACTTCATTGGAGTATAAATTTTCAGAATGATCCTCGGATTATGAAGTGTCTATGGTAAAACCTCCCCTTTCATTCTAATTTTGTTGATTTGGAACCTCCTCTCTTTCTTTTTGTTAGTTTGCCTAGGGTTTATCACTCTGGTTTATTTTCAAAGAATCAACTCTTTGTGAATTGATACTTTGTATTGTTTTATCTCAATTTCATTAATTTCATTATGATCTTAATTATTTCCTGTTTCTACTAATTTTGGAATTAATTTTTCTTCTTTTTATAGGGCTTTGAGGTCTAACATTAGGTCATTTATTGCTATCTTTATTTTTCTGATGTACAAACTCAATGCTATAAAACTCTTCTCTTGGAAACTGCCTTCATACTGTGCCAAGAGATTTCAATATCTATATTCTATTTTGTTGTATCTATATTCTATTGTTTCCAAGAATTTTCAATCTCTTTACAATTTTGTCTATGATCCATTCATCATTCAAAAGTATATTATTAACCTCCAGGTGTTAAAATTGTTTCCATTTTTCAAAATCTGTCATTGATTTCTAATTTAATTCCATTTTGATATGATAGGCTGCAGGAAATTATTTCTTTTTTTGTGTTTTCTAAGATTACCTTGTGCCCCTAAAATATGATCTATTTTAAAGAAAGTTCTATGTGCCAATGAGAAGGAAGTGAATTCATTTGTTGGTGAATGAAATATTCTATATGTGTATGTTAGGTACATTTTGAATAATAATATTTTTTAGTTCCAAAGAGTCTGTCTGGATGACCTGTCTAATGGTAAGAGAGGTGTGTTGAAAATTACCAGTAATATTATATTGTGTTCACTTTGATTCTTTATATTGAGAAGGGTTGTTTTATGTACATAGGTGTACTGATGTTTGGAACATAAGTATTTCACAAATTATAGCTTGTTGTTGAATGCTTCCCTTAACCAGTATGAAAAGACCTTCTTTGTATCTTCTGATTAATTTTGAATAATCTACTTTGTTTGATAGCTACTCCTGCTTGCTTTTGTCTCCATTTGCATGGTATATCTTTCCCATCACTTCACTTACAGCCTGTGAATATCTTGACTGTGAGATGAGTCTCTATAAACAACATATGGTTGGGTCTTGTTTTTTAAATCCATTTGTCTGTCTATGTCTTTTGATGGAAAGTTTAGATCATTACATTCAGTGTATTATAGAGAGATAATTTTTATTTTTTTGCCATTTTAACTTATTTCTAATGATAATTCAGACTTTATTCACCTTTAATTGACTATTCTTCTAGTGAGATTTATCCCTATGCTGACTCTGACTTTAATTTTTATTTCTTCTGCATGAAATATTTTGTTTTTTTGTAGTAACAAGCTAGTGGTTATGAATTCTTTTAGTTTATGCTATCATGGAATGTTTTTATTTTATTTTCAATTCAGAAGGATAGCTTTACTGGATATAGTAATCTCGGTTGGCACCCATTTTCTTTCAGGACTTGCTTCTCTTAGCTTTTAGCATCTGAACTGAGAAATCAGCTGAAATCCTGACTGATTTTCCTCTAAATATGACCTGCTGTTTTTCTCTTGTGGCTTTTCAAATTCTATCCTTATTCTGTGTATTAGGCATTTTCATTCTAATGTGTCTCAGAGAGCATCTTTTTATATCTTGCCTCTTTGGGATTCTAAATGCAACTTGTATTTTTGATTTCTATCTCATTACTAAGGTTTGGAAAATTTTCTGGTATTATGTCATTGAAAAGATTGCACATTCCTTTAGTTTGCATTTGGTGCCTTTGTTGACACCAATGTATTCTTAGATTGGTCTCTTAATGTTACCACAAATTTTTTTGAACATTTGGTCATCACCTCTTAACATCTTTCCTTTATTGTCAGCTTTATTTTAAAGATTTATATACTCTGTCTTTCAAGTCCTGAGAATTGTATTCTTTGTGATCTAATCTATTGATAATTTCAACTGAATTTTAAATTTTATTTATTGAATCTTTCATTTCCAGGATTTTTGTTTAGTTCTTTTTCAGAATCCCTCTTTATTGAAATGATTTTTCATTTCTTGTATTTTCTCTCTAAGTTTATTTCTTACATCTTCTCTTAGCTAATTGAACATTTTAACTAGGAACTCTCTAAATTCTTTCTCCAACATTTCCTCCTCTATGATGTCAATGGATCAGTTGTTCAAGTGTTGTGGGCTTTGGGGGGTAGTTTGTTCTCTTGATTTTTTATATTGTTTGTATGTCTACCCTTCTGCTGATGATTATTCTTTTTTTTTTTTTTTTTTTTTTTGGTACTGGGGATTGAACCCAGGGCCTTGTGCTTGCGAGGCAAGCACTCTACCAACTGAGCTATCTCCCCAACCCCTGATGATTATTCTTTTACTTTTATACAAAGGACAATTTAACGAGCTTCTTCTTTTAAGTTCCAACAGGCTGGGTGAATATTCAGGTACTGATACTTCCACTCAATGTGTTCCCTCTGCTGTTTCCAGTATCAGTGTTCACTTTGAGGAGAAGATACTAAAGTCTATTAACCACAACCACTCAGAGCAAACTCATGTACTAATAAAAATTAGGGGAAAAACTTGTTGAAAATGTACTCCACAGTTCCCCTAATCTGGGTATAAAATTGTAATACTGTTTGGAATAGGTTAAGAAATTAGTTATTGAAGAGAATAAAAATTATTACATTATACAGGGGCTGAAAGGGGGAGGAGGAGATTAATTGGGTGAAGTTAAAAATAGAAAGAGGCTGATGGTGTGGCTCAGTGGTAGAGTACTCTCCTTGCATGCATGAGCCCTGGACTCAAACGTCAGCACCACGTAAAAATAAAATGAAGGTATGTGTCCACCTACAAATCGATCTCTCTATCTCTCTATATATACATATATATAAAATATAAAAGTAGAATGAATAACACAACCAGGTAAGAAGAAGACAAAAATGGGTGGGGCAATTTGATGGCAGGATGAGTAGGGTATAAGCAAGGAGGGAAGGGGGACTCAGAGGAGCAGATATAAACATGAGCTAGGAAAACAAATATAAAAGAGTGATTCCAATTAATGCTTTAAGACAATAGGAGAAACAGAATCAAATTGGTTGAGGGTTGTAAGGCAGGCCCAAGATGGCTATAGTTAGACTCCCTCACTGAGACTTCTGATGAGCTATGTTGTTCAAAGTCATAAACCACCCTGATTCAGATATGTACTCAAGGTCATGAACATCTGCTTGTGAGCATGTGCTCACTATGTAACCTGTTGGCACTGTGCCTTCTTTGGTTGGCCTGAAAAAGACCTATGGAGAGACGTGGGGTCAGGGAAAGAGCTGCTGCCACCTCCAAATAAAGCATGTTTACTATCCCAAACTGTACCTTGCAACTTTATTCAATTGCCAGAACCCTGAAACTTCTTTTCAGGGCCTGAACCTCAGCCAGACAAGGGTGTATTGTAATATTGAAAAAGAGAACCATCTATTGATGCAAAACGAAAAGTAATATGTGTAAGATTAAAATTAACATTAGATTTGGGCATAGTAGTGCATGCCTGTAATCCCAGCATCTTGGGAGGACTGAGGCAGGGAGGATTCCAAGTTCAAAGTCAACCTCAGCAACCTCCTTAGTTGCCCTAAGCAACTCAAGCAAGACCCTGACTCTAAATAAAACATTTAAAAGGCTGGAGATGTGGCTTAGTGGTTAAATGCCACTGGGTTCAATCTCTGGTACCAAAAAAAAAAAAAAAAATGACATAAGAGCTATTTATAATAATCCAATGTGGAGAAATCATTTATTGAGTCTTCCTGATTTGGATTTCATTAGGATTTGGACCTTTGGAAAATGTTCATCACTCTTCAGTTTTACCTCTGTTTCCCTGAATGGGGAGATAGTGATCACTACCTGCCTTACCTCTAACACACACCCTGGGAGGCTCTCTCTGGTCTTCACTGTGTCTGGGTACCTACTAGGTTTCTGTGGGTCAGAGGAGATGGTTATCTAATTGTCTGTGACTTAGCACCTGACCATTCCCCGTTAGGGGTTGTAATCTTGTGCCCCTCCTGAAGAAGAGCTCTGTGTTTTCAGGGCTGTCAAATCCAGTGTGGGCTCTTCTGTGTATACTTTGGGGTATGCATGGCAGTCTAAGGTAGAGGCATTGTAGTCTGTTCAATGTGGTGTTTGGTAGCTGAGAGGAGGAGAGTATAGGGCTGCTGCCCTCTCTGGAGTGCACAGGTCTCAGGCCAGGGGCTGGTATCTGGACACACTGGTTGGTGACTGGTATCTTTGGCATGCTCTTCTGTAAGACCCTTTGTGGGGTGGACTGCCATTGTGTACGTGTGAATTTTCTCCACAGGCTGCTTGGGTATCCTCAGGAATTACCTTCCATGGCCCACATGTCTGAATGAGAATTGAGTTAACTGATAAACTCTGGGACTCAGAGCTGTGGATCCTCCTAGAGGTACTGGGAGGCAGGAGCTCCTTCTAGGTTACTCTGGATTTCTCAACAGTTGGTTTGTTGGCTCAGGGCCTGAACCTGCATGCTTGAGGCTGCCGTACCTGCATCTGCTGGCTGTTTCTGTTGGTGTGTGGGGACACAGAATGCAGGGATCAGGCCTGTCTCACTTCTGTTGAGACCTCCACTGGGCCTTCTTTAAAGTGGCAGAGAGCTTGGTGACTGTCTGCAAGTGTGGGACCTGGGTTGTGGGCTCCCTGTGGATGGTCTGTGGCACAGAAGCCTCCATCCTGGCTGAGTTAGATCACCAGGGTCCCTGTGACCCTGGATTAGAGCGTCAGTGGACCTGCCTGAGTCTGAGCTACCACCACCCATGGTGGTTGTATTTGCAGGTGCCTGCTCTCCTGCACTGGGTCTTCTGGGGAGCAGTGCTATCTAAGCACTTGGAGTCTGTCCACAACGGTGCGCTGGTGGGTGCAGATTCTCTGTGGGTGTCTGTAGCAAGATACCTTTGCCCTGGCTGGTGCCGCTCACATGGGTTGCACCTGCCACTGTGATGCGGTAGGTTGTCAGTTGGCCCTGTCTTTTCCTGTGCTCCCGAGGAGGCTGTTGAGAGGGCTGGGGTGCGGTGAGCACTTCCTGGGAGTGTTCTGCTCTTGGGTCTGCTCCACCCCACCCTCCTTGTCTAGAGTGAGGACAAGGGGCTTTCGGTAACCTTCTGCTACAGTGACCCTCTCTACAGGTTCCTTCTAGATGATTGCCGAGGCAAACCGATTTGGAGATATTTCCTCTGGTTCATTGTTACTATCTGAAGATTGGTAGGAACTGCGTTGTTTACTCTGTCCTAGGCAGGCTGGTTAACTGTGGACGGCTGCACGACCCAGCGCAGCTTGGGTTCAACTGTGTGATTGCCTTCACTGTCTTTGCTGCTCCTGTCCTGTGGTAACTTGGTCTGCTTTCCTTTCCAGCTGTTGTTGAGGAAGTGAGCTTATAGGCTTTTCCTCTCCCTGGTTAGGGTCAGGGTCAAGGAATTATTTCCTTATTTTCTACTCCAGTAACCAAACTCCACATCCCTCCAAGTCTCAAACTGTCCAATATTGCACTTTACAGTATTTACTCTCTCACCCCTGTCTCTGGTCAACTGTTCGTTCACTCTTTCCTTACTGGGCTGTGGAGGGGTTGAGGGCTGCTGCCTAGATCCACCCTGCTGTCCTCTCCTTACTCAAAAGGTCACTTCTTAAGGGAATTTCCCTAATCACCATGGCAGACAGTCCCCTGGTCACTTTCCAGCATGTCACATTCTGTTAATTTCTTTCATTGTCTCCACCCTCTGACTTAATCTTTTTTACCTCTTGGTTCCCCCATTGGACATGGAACTGTGATGGCAGGGGTCTCATGCATCTTGTCATTTCATGTCCCTGGTCCTAGCATCAGGCCAGGTATAGTGTAGATGCTCAAGCAGTTCATTGTTGAGGGATGAACTACCTGGGATGTCTAAGTCCACCTCTCTGTGTTACCAAGGAGGACATGAGGCTCAGAGAGGATAAGTGACTGGCCCAGAGTCACACAGCCAAAAGAGGCAGAGCTCAGACTTGAACTTGGTTCAGCTGAATTTAGAACACGTTTTTTCCCAGTAGCTGAGGAAAGGAAAGGTGAAACCCAGCCATGGGGCAGGCTGCATGCTTGCTTTAGACAGACCTCCTGAGGATTCCTAGGAGGTGTGCCTTCATGTGACACAAAATAAACTGCTCACGTCTGTGTAGACCAACCATGAGTCCCTAACTGGGCCAAATCTTTCTTTTCAAAATTGTTAGGGTGATAGCAACTTCGTATGGGGGAAAAAGTCACAGAAATGGGTAAAAAAAGTTTAAAACGGTTTTTTACTTACATTCTACTTCCCCCAATTCTGCTGGGGTGTATGGATTCTTCTGGAGTTTTTTGAAAAATGCATGTACAAATGTGTACACACACAAACCCATGCATTTAGAGATGGTAGAGATGCAAGCATTGCTCACATACCATTTCACTCTTCCTTTCTCTGATAGAATACTTGAAAAGCTCTGTGAATGATTATAAGACCCATTTTTCGGATGTGAAGACTGAGGCTTGGCAATGGATGGCACTGACCAAGGCTGGTTACCCACAGAGTGATTCTCATTGCTAATCTCATGCACTTGCCCTCTGCCACAGCCTGGGTGGCAGTAAAGGACCTCTGAAGAGAAGCACCAATCCCTGTGCTCCTGAGTCCGGCTCTCATCCCTGGGGGACATTCTCTAAGGCAGGTTTGTGTGATTGGCAGCTGAGACATTCTTCCCAAGACAAAATCCCATTAGGGATCTAAACCTTAGTTCACCAGGTTGTAAACCCCTTTTCCTTTCCCAAATATTTAATAAACACCTATTATGTGCCAGGTTTTCTTGTCACCTGTACTTTCCTATTTACCTGATTTTCTTTGAGGCTGGAGCCTCATCTCTCTGAATCTGCAATTTTTCATCTGTAAAATTGGGCTCATGGAGGTGATCTCACAGGGCTGTTGGGTGATGTTCTGTCATGTGCATTGGTTTTTTTTCAGTTCTTAGCACAATCTTTTGATAAGGGTGCTACCAAAATGCTCATTTACAGACAAAAGAGGAGGGCAGTCTAATGGTTAATGGCACATAATATGAAGCCAGGCTCCTGCCTCCACCAGCAATGTGACTTGGGGTGAGTCATGTAAATTTCTTTCATCCTTATTCATGAAATGGGGGAAAGTTTTATATACTTAAATATCTTAATCAAGGTCTTTAACATGCAGGCAAATGTGGTGGTGGCCAGGATGCCTGCCCTAGGCTGCCTGATACGCCCAGGTGCATAGTGTGTCAGCAACTGGAGCTGCAGGGCATCTTTCTCCTGTCACCAGGACTAGGGCTTATCCAGTTCTGGACTGTCCGCTGGCCTTGACATGGATGGACCTTCCAGCAGGGTGGTGTAGGGAACTCCGGGGAGTGCACACCACCATACAGCAGGCTCTGGGAACAGAATCTCATAGCCACTGAGTGGGGGTACAGAGGGTGGCTTGGGGGGGTCTCCCTAACACCCTACCAGTGTTGGGAGACCATCTCCCACATTCCTTCCCAGCAGCTCTTCTAGGATCCCAGTCCCTGAAGCCCCCCTCACCTGAGACCACTCTGCAGGGCAATTCTGGACAGGATGCAGGGAGGGCCAGAAGGGGAGCACCAGATTGTGGGGTGGAAGCTCCTGAGTTCATCTGGGGGTGGGGTGGGGGGCAGGTGGTGATTCAAGTGTCTCAAGGTGTTTCTCTTCTGGGACCACCCTATTGCCTGAGCTTCCACTATATATGTCCCAATTAATAACAGGGTATTGTTCTCAGTGAATGGAGATGAAGCAAGCTGGCAGAGAGCTTGGGCTTGAGGGGCTGGGTAGATAGCTGAGGAGAGGTTGGCAGGAAACCTTGGACACTGGGATGCAGCTGAGCATCTGGCACAAATCAGACACACTCTGTGTAGCATGCACACGTTAGGCATGCTTTAAGTAGAACAGGTGCATTCAGTAGGCATGCTTTATGCTGCATGCACAGCACATAGTAGGCACACTATGTAAAACAGGTAGCATTCAATGGACAGAGTTTATGCAGATCAAGTTGAATTCAATGCGTAGGGCTCCTGGCACACAGTAGGCATGGCATACTTTATGTAGAGTAGAGCATACAGTGGAAGGAACCTGACCTACAGTCTTTGCTTGCAGAGTACAGTATTGGTTCAAAGCAAGTGAGTTGTAATTTCTGGCCCCTTTCCTACACTCCATATGTCTCCCTCTAATGTTCTCATCTGATATCCCATTCCAGATGGAAAGGCTGAGCCCAGGAGGGCTGGCTCTGCCCACAATTAGAGCAAGGAAAAAGCAGAACAGGGTCTTGGCCCAGGGTTCCCTGGCTCTGCCCTTCTTTGCCTGGACCCCATCATCCAGGTTCCCTCTCAGCCCCATACACCTTCTCTTCTCTCACCTTCCTTCTCCAACTGAGCCTAGCCCGAGGTGTGCTCTTCCAGTTGCCCTTCTTCTCCCTGGAATCTGATCCAGATAATGCCCGGCAGGACTGGATTCTTTATTCCTGTTTTCTAGAAGGCATGTCTCAATCCAGGCCTTGGCTGCCTGGAAGCAGGACTTGAACTCTTGCCGGTTATGCAGCTGGCCAGCCACAGATCTCCATCTCTGAGCCTCCTAATTTTGCACTGAGCAATGTAAAATTGTTCTAGGGGAAGGTGTGGCCCGGGCCCGCTCTCCTGAACTCTTAAACCCAACCTTTCTCCTAGTGTACCCTGGCTTTGAAAGGTGTAAACCTTGTCACTCAAGTCACCTTTCCTCACCACCCCCCAACTTGTTCTCTGCCTCATGTAGGAGTTGCCAAGTTCTAAGGATCTAGTGCCCATGCCGGTGACTACAGAGTGGTTCCCCTTTGTACCCAGTTGGACTCCACCCCCAAATCTTGGCTGCCTGCCCAGGCAGGCCTGCTGGGATTGGCTGGTCCAGCCCAACCCAGCTTAGCCTCCCACAGATTCCTCCAGGTCATCAACCAGGGACAAAGAAGTCCCAGAGGAGGGGAGAAGAGCTTGGTGGGGACAAGCCGCTCCTTTCAGAAGGTGCCAGCTGGATTTGGTGGGACGGGAGGTTTTTTGCTGGTATGAGGAGGGTGTTGCCCAGGGCTGGGCCAGCTCCAGAGAGCCAGCCAGCCTGGTGGTTTCTGGGTAACAGTCCCCAGCACTTTTGTTATGATTCAGGAAGGTCTGGACTCCAATCAATCTCTCCCTTTATTGTGCTCCTCCTCCCCTCTCTAATGTCTCCTCTTCCACCTCTGTCTCTTCTCCCCTTTCATTCTTCTTTCCCTGGATTGTCCTAGGTCTTCCTCCCCTCTCAGAGCCCTCCCTGCCCTTTTCATGACACTGTCCCTGTCCCTAGAGAAACTGTCTTTTCCCTGGGCCTCAGCAGCTCACCCTGTTCCATCTTCCCTGCAGAATGCCACAGCTGGGCCTGTCCTGGCTGGGACTGCAGTCCATAGAAGCCTCTCCTTGGCTGCTCCTGCTGCTGGCTGGGATCTCCTGGTTCCTCGCCCGCAGCCTAACCTGGATCTATGCCTTCTATGAGAACTCTCATCGCCTCAAATGTTTCCCGCAGCCCCCCAAACGGAACTGGCTCTTGGGTCACCTGGGCATGGTGAGTGTGGCAGCAGGCTGGGTTGGGCTATCAGGGTTGCATGGATTGCTGAGGGGTCAGGAATGGGGCTCAGGAGGCTGGGCATCAGGGTGGGCTTGGGTCTAGGACAGCAGAGAACAAGGGAGTTAGCTGCTTTGGTGATGTACTCACACCAGGATATGCCAAGCCCTTCTTATCTCCTTGTTCTCTGAGCCTAGTTTGCTTTGGATTCATTTCTGGCCATCTTTGCCATATTGGTGCATCTGTGAGGGCTCCCAGGGTGGGCTACACCAAGTGAGGACCCCCTGGTGTTCCCACATTCTTGCTACTGGACTTGAGTCCTCCATAGGGGTTCTCACCAGGGTCTGCTCCTACTTGAACCATTTCTTTGTGTCTGCCCATTTATGGGCTTCTGGATGTTCATGGGAAGGAGCAATAGCTTCCCACAGACTAGCTCAGCCAGGAGATATGTATGGGTTGCCCACCCCTTTTCCTTCCTGGGGCACCTTCCTCTTATCTCTCTTCTCCCCTAAGATGTACCAACGGGTCTTGTTGCCCAACCCGGATTGAAGTTGGTCACTCACTTCCCTTTCCAGAAGCCTTCCTTTACCCCACCCTTTACCTTTAAACATTGACCTTAGATCTCTGCTCCCCTTTGGGTGGCTGTGCCTTGGTTGCTTCCCTTGTAAAGGGCACAGTTCATGGGCATCTGTACAGGTCTAGTGAGAGCAAGCACAGAATGATCTGCTAGAATTTGGGTGGAAGCAAGTGCTCATGGTGGGAGAGTCCTGAGGGAGAGTTGGAGGTCACTTCTGCTCCCCTGAGCTCCCTGAGGCCAGAAGGTCCCCTGTGTGTGGACCCTTGTCCATGAGAGGAACTGGAGACCATGTGGACCTGCCAAGACATACAAGGAAGTGGGACAAGCCTTAGAGAAATTTCCCAAGGCCATGGGGCTGCCCACAAACTCTTCCCCACTGGGGTATTCCTCTCTGGTTGCCCTCGGGACTAGAACCACTCCCAGCAGGAAAAAATCCTTCGTCCCAAGTGCAGGTTGACTTCTGAGTCACAACCTGACTTCTCGTCTGCCCTGGGATGCACTGTTGGGACATGGATAGGGCCTTGAGAGGGATGGAACAGGAGAGGCAGAGATTCCCTCCATCCTTACAAAATTGGGACATGTGTCCACTGCAGACGTCAATCACCCACAGAGGCTGTAGTAGGCCTGTGTTGTGCTCTTGTGATGGTTTATTAGTCAGGGTTCTCCAGAGTAAGAGAACAAAAGGACATGGACACACACACACACACACACACACACAAACCATACAGACACACACACAAAGTCATTCACTTAATCAAAGTCACTTAATCATGGGAACCCATTCTGAGGAATTCGTCATGAGGGTGATTTTTGTGCCTACATCAGGCAGTGGTCTTACACATAGCTCGATGGTGTAGCCTTCCACACACCTAGGCTATGTAGTGTTGCCTGTGCAGCCCTGTTACTTTTCTGAATGCTATAGGCAATTGTAACACAACAGTAAGTATTTATGTATCTAAAAGTATTCAAACACAGAAAAAAGAACAGTTGAAGTAAAAAGTACTGGGTGATAGCAATTCTTCAAATTCTCAGCTATGCTGTATTTTGGGAGGGAGGTCAGTATCAGGGATTGAACCCAGGGGTACTTAACCACTAAGCCATATCCCTAGTCCTTTTTTCATATTTTATTTAGAGGGTCTTGCTGAGTTGCTTAGGGCCTTGCTAAGTTCCTGAGGCTGAACTCGAACGCAAGATCCTGCCTCAGTCTCCCAAGTCACTGGGATTACATACCATATCCAACAGCTATACTGTAATCTTAAGTGAGTACTATATACATGATTGTACTACCATACAGACATACATATATATATATATACACACACACACACACATTATGCAAACATAAATATATACATATATGTGTGTATGTATAGGTACACACACACATGCACACACACACGCGCTTGCGCGCGCGCACACACACACACACACACACACATATATTATTAGGGGAATTGGTTCAGTTATGGAGTCCAAGAAGTCCCACTATACACCATCAGCAAACTGGAGAACAGGGAATCTGGTGGTATCATTAGTTCAGTCTGAGTCTAAAGACACAAAAATCTGGTGGTGGAGACAGCTGGTATTAGGTTCTGAGTCCAGAGGTCTGAGAACCTGAAGTTCTGATGTCCAGGGGCAGGAGAGATAGATGTCTCAGCTTCAGCAGAGAGAGTGACTTTGTCCCTTCTCTGCCTTCACGTCCTCTCTGAACCTTCAGTGAACTGATGCCCCGTCCACACTGAGGAGGGTGCATCTTCCTTACTCATTCTTGCAATGTAAACGCTAATCCCTTCTGGAAATGACCTCACAGATACACCCAGAAGTCGTGTTTCATGGCTACCTGACAAGCTGACACTTGACATCAACCATGTCACAAGGTGACCCCCTGTGCCTTGTTTTCAGATCCAACCCACAGAGCAGGGCTTGAAGCAAGTGACGGAGCTGGTGGGCACCTACCCTCAGGGCTTTATGACATGGCTGGGCCCTGTCATTCCCCTGGTCACTCTGTGCCACCCCCAACATCATCCGATCTGTGCTCAATGCCTCAGGTACCCATGCAGAGCTCGTGGTGGTGGGTGCTATGACACATCGTAGTGCTTTCTGCCCTCCGCCTGCACGCTTCTGTGGGCCCCTGCCTCACTCCAGCGCCTCTTTCCCTCTTCTCTCTCTTTCATAGACTCACCCCCCCCCCCACTGTCTTCTTCCTCCTCTGTGGTCACACCATCCCCCAACCTAGGGTTCTCAGTGCCCCTGGAGCCCCAAGAGGTCTCAATCCAGGGCTCTTTCCTGGAGGGACCCCCTAGCTCAAGGGAATGGATCTGAAGCGATAACCCCAACCTTGTGTGGGCAGGAATGGGCTGGGGGAGACAGACTGTGATAGCTGCCAGGGCAGCTGGGGCCTTCCTGGAGGAGGAGCTACCAGAGCAGGGTGTGAAGTGACGACTTGGAAGGTTTCAAAGCAGGGGCAGGTGATGCAGGAGGCATCAGAAGCACCCGGGTCCCCTGCCATCCCTGGCACCAGCCTTGCCCTTCTGCAGGCCCAGAGCCATGAGGAGGGCTTGTGGCTGGTGGGGGAGCCTGGCTGCAATTTCCATGATAGCCACCTCTGGTGGCTTCCACCCCTTCTCGTGGCTTGTCCCCTGCAATTTCCTTGCCCTCCTGCCCTCCTAGGAGTCTTCCTTAGGAGACCCTACCCCAGCCTGGTTCATCTCCCCTGCCCCCTGCCCTTCCCATTCTTGGTCAGACCAAGTTAAGCAGGGGAAGGAGCAATTTCCAACAGAGATCATGACTCACACCAAAGTGCCTGGTGATTCAGGGCAGATCCTGACTCTGGCTGCTGAAGTCTCTTTCAGTTGTGAGTAGAGGAAACTCACCATGAGTTGTGCTCTAAGTCAGAGAGGGAATCTATGTAGTGTAAAGTCCAGGGAGGTTGATCTTCAAGCAGAGCTAGATCCAGCTCTCAAATAATGTCCCCAGAAATCTGTCTGCTCTCAGATTTTCCTCTCAGCATCATTTTTCTTTCAAGGCAGCCTTTCCTTGTGGTTTGAATGAAGAGTCCCAGAAGTTCAGTTCCGTGAAAGAGCTCTTCATTCCCCAAGCGTTCCCATCAATGACCCATTATTCACTTCAATTGTCCTGGCCCGAATCGGAGGACAGAGTCCCAGTTTAATCACTGCAACTCTGATTGCCCAGTCTTGGCCGGCGTGGGACCCCCAGTGTGATTGTTTTAGGGAACACAAAGCAGTTTAGTGGTTAAGCACAGGATTTGGATTCAGACACCCTGACTCTGGTCACAGACATGTGACTCACTATCTGGAGGGCTGTGATCATGTTATATGACTTTCTCATTCAGAGCCTCGACTCCTATCTGGAAAATTGAATGGAAGACAATCCAGGTGTGTAGTGTTTGGGATGCAAAAGGGGAAGGAGTATTTCTGTGACTGTAACTGAGAGACTTAGACTGTTGTGTACAGAGGATGAGGGCAGGGAGCCCAGGCAAAGCTCAGTATGGAGGATGATGATCTGCTGGATGGAATTCCCTGCAGTCCCTGTCCTAGTCTTTGTGCTGTAGGTCCTTCTCTGGTAGCCTCATGGAGTGTGCATCAGGTTCTGTTTGTTCTCCAGATCCAGAGCTCAGAGGAAGGTCTGCTGTACACCCAGGGTCTGGCGAGCATCTATGGGGATGTGTGCTGCTGGTGGGTGGGGCCCTGGCACCCAGTCGTCCGAATCTTCCACCCCGCCTTCATCAAGCCTGTCCTCTTTGCTCCAGGTAGACACTGGCATGACCCCAGCTGGCCTGCTGCCAAGGTCTCTGTGCTGCCTCAAGCTGTTTGGGGACCCTAGTGCAAGCAAGAGTGGCTGTGGCAGTAATGCCCTGCTTCTGTCTCATCTGGACCCCCACCTATCTGACCTCTGGTCATGTCTGCTCACATCTGGAGCATGTCTGTGTGACATCTGCTGAGTGGTCACAACTTGCCAATGTACATTTACTCCTGGATCCTGTTACAGTTGGTATAATGTATGCCTGGTTACACCTGGGATCCTTGGTGATGGTCCTGTCTGGGACTCAGCTGTGGCCAAGGACATTTGGGCATGTCAGTGTCTGTATGGTTCTTGTCTGTGTTTCTGTCGAAGATTGTCTTTTCCTTCTGCTGGCCTCATCTGGGCATGTTTGTGGTTTGTCTGGAGTCTGAGTCCTAGAGTACCTCTGAGAAGGGACTGAGATGTAATTTGAGTCTTATTTAAGGCAGGTCTTAGGGTATCTCCCGGTCAGGTCTGAGACTCAGTTGGGTCACATCTGGGCCATATCTGGGATATGAATAAGACCATATTTTGTTTCTGTCTGAAGTCTGTCTGTGGGGTACAGATGTCATCAGAGGATGTTGTATCATGTCATGGCAGGTCATGTATGTTTTGCCCCTTTAGGACATAACATGTGTCCCTGTCACATGTCTCCAGTCTGTGTCAGGAGATGTCAAATGGTGTTGGGCGGACAGCGTTTCCTATAAGCTCTATGGAGTGTTGTGCTGTGCTCGAATGTTGTAGAACATGTTGGACCTTAAAGGAATCACACCCAGGCATGTTGGTCTGTCTTGTGCTGCGTTAGGCTGTTTCATGGCTCTGCTGCTGCAGCCTGGCCTGGTCCCCTCTTGCCTCCTCCCTCTTCTCTGTTTCCTCTCCCCTGGGTTCCTTCCTGCTATGGGGCTTAGAGGGGGGAAGTGCAAACTCTGTCTGGGAGCCTCCATCTCCTCCCAAAGTCCGTTCTCTACCCCTCCCCATGGCCCCTGATGGTTCTTGTTCATGTCAGCTGCTGTTGCACTCAAGGACGTGATCTTCTACAGCTTCCTGAAACCCTGGCTGGGTGAGTAACTGCTGGTGACAGGGCTTGGGGAAACCCTGGGAGCCAGGGCAAAGTGTTGCCCTTGCCCACTACCCATGGCTGCCCTGCCAGGGGATGGGCTCTTGCTGAGTTCTGGTGATAAGTGGAGCCACCATCGCCGCCTGCTGACACCTGCCTTCCATTTCAACATCCTGAAGCCCTACATGAAGATTTTCAATGACACTACAAATGTCATGCACGTGAGTCCCTTGAACCTACAATCCACGGTTGAGCCTGGTGGGAGAAGGGTCACAGACAGAGCAGGTATACAGGTCTGGCTCTGATGAACCACTTTGAGACCACTGGGCTTTCTCTCTGTGCCTCAGTTTCCATAGTAGTAAGATGGGACTATAAATCTGTACTTAAAAGTTGATCCAGGTGATAAAGTGGAGTTATCTCCCTGGTACACGGTAGGTGCTCAGAAGAGGTTGGTTTCTATGTTTCTCTCACAGAAGGTCTATAAAGCCACAATGCTAATGATGAATATTGCATAGAATTTGTTGTTGTGTAACAAGCCATTTCTGAACTCATTAGTTTAAATCAATGAGGGTTTAGAGTTGCTCACAAGGGTATAGATGAGTAAGTTGGTTCTTCTGGGTGTGGATGGAATCACTCAAGGTCAGCTGTGGGTCAGGTAGGCAGTTTTGATGACCCTGGCTAGGTTCCCTCACGTTTGGGAACTGGATGATGTAAAATGTCCTAATCTGGGACAACTGTACTCTTCTACATGATTCTCTCCCTTCAGAAGATATCCTAGGGTTCCAAGGCAAAGATAGGGTTCCATGGGTGTGAGAGGAGGCTTCAGTGCCTCCTGAAGCAGAGGCCTCATTGGGCTTATGACCTTATTTTCACCACATTGTATTGGCCTAAGTCAGAATTCTATCACATAATCAAATAGGGGTAAATAGGATCTCCCTCTTAGTGGAAGTTGCTGAAAACTCACATTGCAAAAGGTGTGGATCCAGAAGTAGGGTAATATTGGGGGTGAGGTTTCTGTGAAGTGCTTAGGATTTTTCTTACTTGTAAGTTAATAAGTTAGCTTATTATCAGTTCGTGGATTCTTCCAGAAGACATGAGATTTCTGGAATGTCAAAGGGCATTACTCATGACTCAGCAAGTACCCTGTGCTTCTTGTTGGTTTTCATCTTTGCTACAAGCTATCAAATCTGATGGTGGTGACAAGGTGCCTGCTCACTGGTATATCCCCTTACATTAGATTTAGGGAATCTGCTTGAATAGCAAACAGAAACAAGCCTGACTCTCACCTAGAAGAGTCATTCCCTATTCCTTTGGGGTTGTTCTCTACAAACATACCTTTGAGAAATGGTCTAGGCCAGAAACACAGCATTCTCAGCGTACCTAGAAAGGAAGACCAGGACCCATGCATGACTACCTCTCCCAATACAGGAGAATTTAAAAAAATCAATTTATCTCTATGAAGACAAGGAAAGCTAACACTGAAAACTCAATGTATACCAGAAATGATGCCATATACCAATTGCATAATACATGTTATCCAATTTATTTTTCACAACTGTGAGTAGCACAGGTTATTTTGCCCATAACAGATAATCATTCTGAGTGTGAGAGAAATTAGGGAGTTTGCTCAGGATCATCTACCTGGTAAGTGAGCATGAAAGGCAGAGCAGGTGTTTTATCCCTGTTAATCAGAATTTGAAGTAGATCAGCTTAACTGTTGCTGAAGATTTGACATGTGGAACTTAGGAGAAGGAAACAGGTGATTAATGGTGCACAGAGGCACAGCTGGTACTTAGACTGATTGCCAGTCTTGGGCATTCATCTCTAAATAGGAATAGCTTCTGCTCCCACCGAACATGATCCTCCCTGGGTGTGCATGCCTGGGACAGAGGACTGGTTCTGGGGAGTCCATCTAGTGGTTGTGGTTGGTCTAGGTCTCAGGGAGCCAAGATCCAGCCCTATTCCCTTCTCTGGTCAGGCCAAGTGGCAGCGACTGATCTCAGAGGGCAGCACCCGTCTGGACATGTTTGAGCACATTAGCCTCATGACCTTGGATAGTCTGCAGAAATGCGTCTTCAGCTTCGACAGCAATTGTCAGGAGTGAGTTCTTTCTTAAGGTCTGGGAACCTAGGCCATGGACTTAAGGAGGCTGTGGATCAGAACTGGCATTGGAGTATAGGGAAGGGGAGAGAGAAATCAGTTCTTCTAAGTAGGTGAAATTGTTTGAGTAAAGGTAAGAGGGCTCAGATGAGCAGAGTGTGTGAAATAGGCAAGAGGGAGACTCCTTGGATGAGGATCACGCAGTAGGAGGGGTTGATCTTAAGGAGACTGAAAGACAGGTAAAGCAGTGTGAATTTTATCATGAGGTTTCTCAGGGAACCAGTGAAGGTATTTGAGCTGATTATGGGCATGATCAGAACTGAACTCTATGGAACTGTCTCATGTAGACAGTATGTGGAGTTGAGAATGGATGCAAGGAAGCTAGGGAGGGGGTTGGGTCTAGGAGCAGTTGGAAGACAATGATGTGTGAGCTGTGTGGACAGCGTCAGGGAGGAAAAAGGACAGGACTGTATGCTTGGTACTAAAGAAAGGAGAGGAGTATGCCCAGATTATGCTCTGGGTTCCTTGGGGGCATGGAGGTGGCTCATAGAGATGGGATGTAAAGAGAGGAGACATAGGAGAGTCAACTTCAAGGCCCATATCCACTGTGTATCTGTGAAGCCATGTGTTTCTGGATACTCAGCTTCCTGATGTGAAGTAGCTCCCAGAGGCTGGTGAGTACTCCTTGGGCATCAGGTACATTGAATCATTGGCTCCTTTTGTGTCCTCATTCGACAGGAAGTCTAGTGAATATATTTCTGCCATCTTGGAGCTCAGTGCCCTTGTGGTCAAAAGGCATGATCAACTTCTCATGCACATGGACTTCCTGTACCATCTCAGCCCCAATGGGCAGCGCTTCCGTAAGGCCTGCCGCCTGGTGCATGACTTCACAGATGCTGTCATCAAGGAGCGGCGCCACACTCTCCCTGATCAGGGTGTTAGTGACTTCCTTAAGGCCAAGGCTGAGTCCAAGACTTTGGACTTCATTGATGTGCTCCTGCTGACTAAGGTGAGCTTCTCAACAGGAGGACACTGGGAAGCCATAGGAGGTATCTGTGAAGGGAGAGACAAGCCAGAGCTAAACAGATCTTAGAGATGACTTGGTTGCAGCAGTCATCTGCTCCATAGTCTGAAACTGTGAAGGTTCTGAGATTTTAATCTATTTACAAGTTAATAAGTTAGTATACTATGCTTATATCTGTATCTATATCTATGTTAACAGATGCTGCAAACACTTTGACCAATTCCATAAGCGAATAAGTAACATAAAAAGTCCAGTTATTATAGAAATACAGCAGCCTGAGTAGGATCATAGCAATGGTTCCCAATTCCCAACCCTTCCTTCCCCAGGTGATGCAAGATTTTAATCTGTTCATGTAGCAGGATTAATACCCTTGGAGAAAGACCCACACCTGATGAGTTTTTGAGCTTATATAGGACAGGTGGCACAACTGCTCTTATGGGGGGGAGAAGGAGGGAATGAACTTTATCTTGGATAATAAACAAGTTGTCTTCAATGGAAACGTAAAGTCTATTGGCCTGAGAACCAAATTCCTCCAGGGACATAAGGTAAGATTCTCACTTGAGAGTGTAAGCAAATGTATTTGGAGTAATGCTTAATCTCCAAGGTAAATTTCCATTCAATAATCCTTTAATGCAAGTTCCAGTAACATTTTCTCAGACATTCCTCATATGAAAATATTCATGGATCATTAATTCCTCCCACCAGGGACAAAATAGGAGGCAAGGAAGCAAGGTAGAATGACTGTATGGTGGGTATTCTGGTGATGGTGACCAACAGAGGTCTAGGGGTGCAAGTGGCTTGGGTTTCTGGATTTCTTAAGACAGGTCTTAAGGAATTTTGTCAGCCACACTGAAGATCCTGCAGACCTGGTGTAATTGGGGTGGGGGATATCTTATTTTCTCTCCAGGATGAAGATGGAAAAAAGCTGTCAGATGAGGATATACGAGCAGAAGCTGACACCTTCATGTTTGAGGGTGAGGGCCCCAGTGTGGGACTACAGAGGGGGTGGAGGGTCTCTCCGTTCCATCAATGGGTTAGGTGGACCCTGGATCACTGCATTCTGTCCATTGTCCTCTTTCCCATCCTTCCTGGGATCTCAATGCTTGGGTGCTGTCCACCCTCTGGTGCTGAAACAGCCCAGAGGCCCAAGGCTGCCTGACTGCCCCTCAGGCCATGACACCACGGCCAGTGGTCTCTCCTGGGTCCTGTACAACCTGGCGAGGCACCCAGAGTACCAGGAGCGCTGCCGGCAGGAGGTGCGAGAGCTGCTGAGGGACCGTGATCCTAAAGAGATTGGGTGGTGAGTGATCCTCAAGGCTCGACCCCCTCTCATGGGCTCTGCTCCCCAGGTGGGGATGGGTAAGATGCTCGTAATTCCATTATTGACTTGATAGGAGCCAGTTCAGAGGTAGGGCCTAATACCCAGCCTGACTAGCAAGGGTACATTTGCAAGATTTGGGAACAGAATGATATGAACTTATGGGAGAATCAGTGACAATGTGACAATCTGTGAGGGTAGCAGAGTCTGCTAGTCACAAGGTCAGGAAATGGACTTTCCCTCCACTCCCTTTATTTTCTCTCAAGGAGCACAAAGAGCACTTTTTCAAGGATCTTCAGCCCCTGAAAGTTTGTTCTTCTCCTGTACCCTAATTCTTACCTATCTGTCCAATCCAAGGATTCATGGGAGACACCTGGAAGTAAAAGCCATCTCTTCTGTCCAGAGCTCCTGCATCATTCATCCATGCAGCCTTCATTCAGAAAACAGGCCCACGCTGTCTTCCCATGGTCCATTCCATGCTCTTCCCTGTTCTGTGCTAGAGACCCAAGAGGGAAACAGCCCAGGGATCTGCCTTTCAGGAGCTCTGTTTGGTGGGCAAACAGTCCCAGGTGGGGACACTAAGCAAATATGGGTAGGGATGGGGTTGAGAGTCAGAAACAAGGCTCGAGGTAAAATAACTGTTTTGACTGAGATCCTGAATGATCAGCAGAAGAATTTTTTTTTTCATCAGAGGAACAGTGCTAGGTCAAGAAGCAAGTCTTAACTAAAGTGGGAGGTGCAGGATGGGGGGAGAAAAACAGGAAGAGAGGAGAAGGAAGATAAAAAGACAGGCAGGGGAGAGAGAGGTGGAGGTTTGTGTGTGAAGAGGAGAGGCATAGAGAAATGGAGAAGGAAGAGAGAGAGGGAGAGTACAGAGAAAGGGAGGAGGGGGACAGAGAGGCAGAGACAGGGTGATAAAGAAGAGCAATAGTGGGTATAGTGAGCTGGGTTTAGCAGTGCACACCTGTAATCCCAGCTACTGAGGAGACTGAGGTGGAGGATCAAGGTTTGGGGGCCAGACCTTGTCTTGAAATAAACAAACAAAACAATCAAACTGAAAAGCAACCACCCCTACACACACACACACACACACACACACACACACACACATTAAATTTGTGTATTTTTTCTCACTTGTTTTATTTTTATTCTGCTCTGTGGTATCAAGAACACTTATTTTCACACAAACCATTGACTCCTTTACAGTGGCTTTTTGGATGCTGTGTTTGAGGGAGAGCTTCTAAAGATACCTAGTTACATCTTCTACAGTCCTTTCCTAATACTTTCCTTTTCTTTCTCAACTATTCAACCCATCTGGAGCTTATTTTATGAGAAGGAGAAAAGGTTTTACACAGAAGCTGGCAGACTCTGTTTTGGTCTCTGGATAATTTGTGTGTGTGTGTGTGGGGGGTGGTTTTAGGGACGACCTGGCTCAGTTGCCCTTCCTGACCATGTGCATCAAAGAGAGTCTGCGGTTGCACCCCCCAGTGACAGTCATCTCCCGCCGCTGCACCCAGGACGTGGCGCTCCCCGACGGCCGGGTCATCCCCAAAGGTACCCACAATGGCAGGAGGAGGAGGCTCCTGTGCAGGAAGAGGGCTCCATCAGGCAGTTGGACCTTGTCCCTTTTCTCCCACAGGTGTCATCTGCCTCATCAGTATTTTCGGGACTCATCACAACCCAGCTGTGTGGCCAAACCCTGAGGTGGTGCCTTTCCCTCCTCCTATTCTTGTCCACCGCAGGGTTCCTGAAGGTGGAGTGGCGTTTTGACCCCCAAAAAGCAAACATCACCTTCCCCCACCACATGCACCTCTGTCTCTCCCTGGGTGTGCTGGCAGACCCACCCAGCAACTGTGTCTTGGTGGATCTCTTCTCCAGGTCTATGACCCCTTCCGCTTTGACCCAGAAAATGCCAAGGACAGGTCACCTCTAGCTTTTATTCCTTTCTCTGCGGGACCTAGGTAAGGACCGCGGGAGTCTGAGATAGGGATGGAGTGATGGCATCGGGACTCTGGGGATGGTATTGCGGCAAGGGGGGAAGTTTCATATGGTCAGTTGCTGGTGTCTTTACTGCGGCTCTTGTAAAACTTGTGTGCCAGGGTTTGGAGAGTGGGTGTTGGGTAGGTCCCCAAAGAGGTTGGTCCAAGAAGGTCCACCATGCGCTCGGAGCCCTCCCATTTTGGCTTCTAGGCTGAGTTGTGGGCAGGAGTCTGGGTCAGGCTTTGGGGACCATGGACGCCCACAGAGATCCAGGCACCTCTGCGTTCCTCGCTGCCCCTTGGTCTGATGGATGGGGGATCCCGGGTCAGGTTGTGGGCGGATGGGTCCTGGCTGGTGGTCCCTGGCACAGTGAGAGTCCCCACCCCGCCCGCAGGAACTGCATCGGGCAGACGTTCGCCATGAGCGAGATGAGGGTGGTGCTGGCGCTGACTCTGCTGCGCTTCCGAGTTCTGCCAGACGACACTGAGCCGCGCAGGAAGCCGGAGTTGATCCTGCGGACCGAGGGCGGGCTCTGGCTGCGCGTGGAGCCGCTGAGCGCCAGCGCGGAGTGACCCGCCCAGGGCTGTCCCGGGACCCACCTGCCTCCACCCAGAACTACCTATGCAGATACCCAGGAATAAAACGGTTATCACCTGCGTTCGAGTCTCACCAAGCGTCAGCAGGGTGCGCCGGGACGTCGGGCAACCAAAGGCGGTGGGCTAGGTGGGGGAGGCGCGGCCCAACCCTGACTGGTTCTGGCTGGCTTCACAGCCCCTGAACAGATGGCGGGAGTCGTGGGAAGTGTTTGAGCAGAAGATGGAGCTAGATTAAGGGCAGGTTTGAGGCGCTGAGTCATGGAAGCAAACACTCAGAACACTAAATGTTTGCCATCCTTACCTCCGTTCGCATCTCCAACTATATCCTGTCTTTTCTCATCGTGAGGTTTTTCACTGTTTCTGTGGCTACTAAACTACTATGTTTATTAAACATAGCAGGCTTAGTTGTGTTTTCCTTTCTCTTGCTCCCTCCCACCACCTTCTGCTTTTCTTACTTTTAGAGACAGAGTCTATACAGAGCAGCATCTAACTGCTGAGCTCAAGCACACTTCTTGCTTCGTCCTCTGGATAGCTGGGCACTAGGCATGTGCCAGCAAACTGAGCTAAGCATGATTGTTTTGTATTGCGTCTGATCATTGAAGTAACTTTATTTTTATTCTGTCGCTTTTGCTGGTTTTTTTTTTTTTTTCACTTTTTATTGGTGTCACTTTTTATTGGCTGGCTATCTTTACCTTGATGTTGGCTGTCATGATTGAAAGAATACTTGCAGAATGTGACGAAAGCAGTGTCCTGTAGATTATTTGAAAGGAAGATCAAGGCTTGTGGTACCCAAGGGCATTAGGGCAGTTTAATTTACTCTGAAATCACACTTGTGGTCTCCTTACTTCAGTTTGCTCCCTCCCTAGAGATGTCCCCAGAGGTCCCACTTATGTGAAAGGATCTTAGAGATTCAACCCATCTTGTATCACTCCTGGGTTTTGATTTTTTTCATCTCATCATGAACTTCACATTTTCCTGACTTGAGAAGTGGCTTCAGAGTAAAAGTATACATCATGTTCATTTCATTTCTAACTTTCTGTTTTCATCAAGATAGTGCCTTTTTTTATGCTGGAAATGGAACCCTGGGTCTCATGCATGTTAGGGAAGCTATTTCCTTTGAACTGAACCCCAGCCACTGTTGTAATTCCTTACTGTCTTTTCGTGTCACTTATGGAATTGAATTGGAAAGGCATCCAGCTATAAAAGTTGTTATTTATTTATTTATTACTTATTTATTTATTAATTGATTGATTGGTTCTGAGGATTGAACCCAGGGGTGCTTAACCACTAAGCCACATCCCCAGCCCTTTTTCATATTTTATTTAGAGACACAGCCTCACTGAGTTGCTAAGTGCGTCACTAAGTTGCTGAGGCTGGCTTTGAACTCATGATCCTCCTGCCTTAGCCTCCCAAGCCTCTGGGATTACAGGCTAAAAGTTGTTTTAAAGCAGAAGGAACCTAATCTAAACTTTGTCTGCAATTAATGAAAGCAGATAACTTACAGTGAGATTTTAAGTTGGTATTATCCAGTGATTATCCCATTTTTGAATGTATTAGGGGTAATCATTTACTGCAACCTGCTTGGCTGAACCCTAGAAACTGGCAAGGGGCAATGGGAAGTTAATAAATACACACAAACATTAAGAAAGAAAGCTGAGATCAGGTGGGTCACCAACCTTTGGTTGATAACAGTGACACAGAGCCGGCTCAGCATGTTTATTATATAGATTTTATCAAAAGGTTATTTGTAGGAAAGTTTCTGCAAAGCAGGCAGGCTTGAAGTTCTCAGCACTGATGAGACATTATGCTTATCTTGCTGTGCTCTGAATCCCCAATCCCTGGGATCCAGAGTCTGAGTTTCAAGGTCAAGACTGATAACTCTGACCCTTTGCACAGAGTTTCCTTGGGCAGGGTATCACGATAGCAACTGGCAATCTTAACCTGTACTTTTGCACAGGGGATTTTCAGCACAAGCACACCACAACCATGAGGCAATCGAAAACCTTGATCCAGTCTGGCACAGTGGCACACACCTGTAATTCCAGTGGCTCTGGAGGCTGAGGCAGGAGGATTGTGAGTTCAAAGCCAGCCTCAGCAAAAGTGATATGCTAAGCAATTCAGTGAGACCCTATCTCTAAATAAAATACAAAAAAGTTCAATCCATGGTACCCCCATAAGAAGAAACGATCCAGCTCACTGCTCCCCATAATCATTGCCTTTGAGCTCATAGATGTCCAGGCCACAAATAGTCCACACTGAATCCCATGGGGGCGGATTGTATATCACCCAAGCATCTTGGACTTTGAGGAAAGTAGAGGGGACAGATGAACTTTGTGTTTGCCCCTCTTAGGGATGTTGTGATTGTGTCCCTGTGTTTAGGAAGGGGAGTATACAGTGAATATTTTGATAATGTCTGGGGTGGACTGGTCAGGGACTGTGGATTGTTTATCCTGATATCCATCTTTGCCCTCTTAGAATTACCAATGTTTTGCTAGGATGCATGACATTCTGAAACATAGATTGTTTTTGAAACCCTTTCTTGAAGCTAGCTTGGTTAAGTGACTTTATCCTGTCACATGTGGAAAAGTCAAAGATTATGTGATAATTCTGGTACCTTTCCTTAATAGAAAACTAGGACAGTCTCTCCCCATCTCCCATCTTCATCCTTCATGCTGCTTGTAATATTGATGATGTGACTGGAGCTGCATCTGAGACCATGAGGACAAGGATTACTTTCAGGAACATAGGGGCAGATAGCTAGAGTCCATCTGGGAAGGTGACCCTAGGTCCATGCTGGGGTCTGATTGTTTGTGATCCATACTCTCCCCCAGATTCATATGCCGAAGCCCAGTATTGTCATTATCTTTCATGAATGGGTATAGTTCCCTCTTTTTAATGAGGTTAGAGGGAGATTTCAACCCTTCCAACATGTGAGGAAACGCATGGAAGTTCCATCTATGATGAGCAGGCCTTCTCCAAACACCAAAACTGTTAGCACCTTGTTCTTTCCAGCTTCCATAACTGTGAGTAGAAATTTTTACTGCTTATAAATTCTTAAGTCTAAGATATTTATTTTGTGATGGCATCCCAGGTGGACTAAGATAATTCACTTCACCTTGGGGTTGTCCTATCAAGGTCAGAATCCCAGTCTATCCTAGCTGTTCAGCTTGGGGAAAATTATTTATCTCATTACTTTCCTTCCTTCACTACCTAATCATATCCATATTTTGTTCTCTTTTGAAGATTTACAAGTCTACATGTACAATATAACAGGCAGTATCTTCTAAGTATTTGCAGTACATCAAGCCCATTTTTTCTTTCTTCATTTTTGTATCACATTTTAAAGTTTTAAATGTTTTAAAATCACAAAAGAGATACATTTACATTTATATGTTTATTTCTTTATGGTTCTTGGGATAGAACCTATGACTTTGCGCCTGCCAGGTAAGTGCTCTACCACTGAGGTAACTTCCTAGCCCCAAAGAGAAGGTTGAGTTTTGGAAAATATGGCAACCTAATGTTGGAGAAAACCATTGGAATGTGCAGTAGTTTCTAAATACCCACAGTTATGTCTGAGAAACTTCAATCTGGTCTGCTAATGGCCCCAATTAGAACTTAAAGTTTTTTTCAGAGATTCACAACCAGAAATCCCTTCTCCCTTAGTTGTTCCAGGTAGTGGAGATTACAGGGGTTCTGAATACAGTGTGAAGATGAAGGAGTGGAGTTATGGGTAGAAGGGTGGGGGCTGGGGTGGAGGTGAGAGGGTTGCCACTTCAGCACCACGGACAGTAGCTTCCCCAGCCCTGGCTCCTCTCTGCCTGTAGGTGTCTCCTACTGAACAGAGTCCAGCAATTGGGTGCCTCCCAGGAGGCCGCAGACTGGAAAGATTACTGGCTGTAAAATTAGAGAGGAACATCGCAAAATGATACAAAAAAAAAAAAAAAAACAGTATTAAAGGAAATTCATCTTTATTTTTGTCTTCATTTTATTTTCTTCAAGTCCTTTTCTTATTACAAAATGATATGTATCCATAGAAGAAAGTTAGTGTAAGAAATAAAAATTTACAATACCAACATATCTCAATAATCACTGTTAACATTCTCTCATAGACACTTCCAATTTTAAGATATATGTAACATTTTACATGTGAAAATTAAGATTTATGTTTAAATATATTACATTTACGTGTAAGTGTCTGCTTAAAGATGCTATGTTAATAGCCATAAAGCACACAAAAAGGTCCTTCACATCATTAGTCACTAGGGAGATGCCAATGGAAACCCTAAAATGCCTCTTTTACCCCCCACTAGGATGGTTAGAACCTAACACGGGAAAGTAACAAGTGCTGATGAGGATGTGGAGAAATTGGAACCCTTCTACTTTCCTGACAGAAATGCAAAATGGTGCAGCTGCTTGGAAAACACTTTGGAGGATCATCAGATGTGAAACAGAATTGCCACGTGACCCAGCAATTCCATTTCTGGGTGAATACTGGACACAATTGAAAACGTGTATGAATGTGTACTTGCATAAATGCTCATACCTGCCCCATACACAATTTCAAAAGGTGAAAACAACACAAACACCCATTAGCTAATGAATGAACAGACAAGGGTGGCATAGCTATGCAGTGGAATATTCCTCGACCACAAAGAGGAATGAAGGACTGATACATGCTACAACACAGATGAATCTTGAACACATTATACTGTGTGCAAGAAGTCAGACACCAGTGGTCACATGCTACATGATTTGCTTATTTGAACAGGCAAATCTATAGGGATAGAAAGCTGAATGGTGGTTGCTGAGGGCTGTGCAGGGATGGGAATGCTGAGTGGAATGGGATTCCTCCTGGGATGATGAAAATATCCTGGAACTTGATGGTGGCGAAGGCTGCATGACATTGTGCACATGCCAATGCCTTTGAATTCTATACTTGAAAATGGCTAAAGTGGTGAATTTGCAGACAAAAGTATCATAGAGTAGAGATTAATGGCACATAACACGAATCCAGGCTCCCTGCCTCCACCAGACACATGACTTTGGGCAAGTCACTTAAATATCCTTCAGCCTTATTCCCCATTCATAAAATGGGGGGTGGGGGAACTTAATGTACCTAAAGGACTTAATCAAGGTCAGTGACTGTGTAGCCAAATGTGGTGGCGGCCAACATACCTGCTCTAGGCTGCCCAACACTCCTAGGTACATAGTGGGTCTTCAGTGAACTCAGCAACTGCAGCCACTGGGGTGTCTTTCTCCTGTCTCCAGGATTAAGGTTGGTTGATCCAACTCTGCACTGTTCCCTGATCATGACATGGATCAGGTCATGACATCATGACCTGCCAACAGGTGAAGTCTTCCCCTTGGGTGGTGTAGGAGATTCTGTGGAGGAAATACACCACCATACTGCCACATGACTCTAGAACCAGCAACATGAGTCTCCTAGCTATTGAGTGGAGGTACAGAGGTAGTGGGGGTACCGAGGGAGGTTTGGTGTCTCCTTAGCATCATACTAGTGTCAGGAGACTTTCTTTCCCCCACATTCCTTCCCAGAAGCTCTGTTAAGAGCTGAATTCCTGAAGAAAACCACAAAAGGAAATTATGGCCTGAGAGGGACAGATATATGGTCTTTTGGATGGAGTCTCCTAGCTGCAGGAGGAGGAGCCAGGTGGTGATTAAAGGGCCTCAAGATGTTTCACTTCAGGGGCCACCACGTTGCTGGAGATTCCACCAGTTATAAATTTCCCTGGATTAACACAGGCATAATCTCCAATGAATGGGGACAGAGCAGCATGACAGAGGGAAAGGTTTGTGCTTGAGCATCTGACACGGGGTTCCTTTGAGCTCTGAGTTTTGGGCTACAGGTTTGCTCTCCCTGGGCCTCACTTTCCTCTTCTGGTAAATGGGCATTTTCTGGATGCCATTTCCTGTGTTTTCTCACCTGATACCCAAGATTAAAGTACAGAGAACTGAAGAGAAGGTAATGGAAAACCTTGTGCATTGTGATGATTGTGATGCAGTTGATCATCTGGCACAAAGCAGACACACTTTGTGCAGAGGGCCTCGAACAGAGGAGGCATGATGTAGGTAGATCAGATGTCACCCAATAGAGCGTGTGACATTCAGTAGGGATTCTTTATGTAAAGTACTCAGTATACAGTAGGAATACTTTATGTAGTACAGGTGGTATTCAATAGGACGCTGCATGCAAAACAGTAGCCACCCTTTATGTAGAGCTCCTTGCACATAGTCGGCTTGCTTCATGTAGAGTACCCAGCACACCGTAGGAGGACTTTATTACAACCTTCTATGGAGTACAGTACTGGCTCAAATCTGCTGAAGTAGCAATTGCCAGCCCCTTTCCTTCACTCCCTGGCTTTGGGACTCTCTTCTCTCAGGAACTCTCCTCTATTCCTCATCTATCATCCTATTTACCATTTGGGGAAGACCGAGCCCTGGAGGGCTGGCACATCCTACAATCAGAGCAAGGATGGGGCAGAACTTGGACTTCACCCAAGATCCCCTGGCTCTGCCCTCCCCTTTCTATAACCCATCCTCAGACATCCCCTCTCAACCCCCCATACCTTCTCTCTCACCCCTCCTCCACCTGAGCCCAATCCCAGGGGTGCTCTTCCAGCTTGGCTTATATCTGGAATCTGATCTGGGTAATCCCTGGTAGGACTGGAATTTTTGTTCCTGCTCCTGGAAGTTATATTTCAACCCAGACCTTGGTCTGATTAGAGGCAGGACTTGAACTCGTACCAGCCTTTGCAGTTGGATGGTCACAGGTCTCCAGCCAAGCCTCCTAATTCTGCACTGAGAAATGGTGCATAATGTCCTCCTAGCCCATGCCTGCAGAGGAGCTCAGGATATTCTCTGACAAGGCTTGGCCTGGCTCTGTTCTCCTGGCTCCTGAACTATCAAGTTCATGTTTTTATGTGCTGTGCCTTGAACTTGGACCGGCAGGAATGACTGTAAACTTTGGAAGTCAAAGTGATTTTGCTCACCTCACTCAACTTGTCCCCCAAGCCCATGTAGGACTTGGCAAGTTCTAAGGATCCTGTGTCCATGCCTGTGACCCTGAGGTTTCCCCTTTGCACCTCTGTCTTGGCAAGTCTGCCATGATTGGATGGTCCAGCCCAGCCCAGTTCAGCCTCCCCTAGACTTCTCCAGGTCAGGAACCAGGGGCAGAGAATCCCAGAGGAGGGGAGAAGAGCTTGGTGGGGACAAGCTGCTCCTGATAGAAGGTCCCAGGCTGGATTTGGTGGGACTTGAGGTTCTTTACCTGATATGGGGAGGGTGTCTTCCAGGGCTGGGGCAGCTTCAGAGAGCCAGCCAGCCTAGGAGGTTGGTGGTTTCCTGGCAACAGTCTCCTGGTAATCTGTCTGATTCAGGGAGGTCTGGACTCTTATCAGTGTCTCTCTTCCTCTTCTCACTTCCCCTTCTTTACCCTCTTCCTCTATCTTTTCTTCTTTAACCTTTCCACCTTCACCTTTCTTTCTCCTAGATTTCCCTGGGTTGTCCTCCTCTCTCTGAACCTGTCCTCATCTTTAAGCAACACGGCCCCTTCCACTGCTCCCTTTCCTGGGCCTCAGCAACTCACCCTCTGTCCCTCTTCCCTGTAGGATGCCTCAGCTGAGCCTGTCCTGCCTAGGACTGGGACAGGTGACAATGTCCCCTTGGTTGCCTCTGCTTCTGATCAGGCCTCTTGGATCCTGGACCACATTCTGACCCAGACCCATGCCTTCTATGAAACCTCTTATCACCTCCAGTGTTTCCCACAAGCCGCCAAATGGAACTGGCTCACAGACCACCTGGGTTTGGTGCATGTGGCGGCAGGTGGTGTTTGGAGTATCAGGGTGGACGGAGTTAGGAAGGATCAGGAATAGGGCTCATGGAGCTGGGTGTCAGGGGTGGGATGGCATCTAGGACAGCAGAGAAGCAAGAAAGGTGGCTCACTTATTGCTTGGCTGAAGCCCTCATTCCACAGGAGTGCCGTCCCAGGCCTTTCTCAGCAGCTAGTCCTCCCAGCCTAGTCTGCCTTGGATTCATTGCTGGCCTGCCTTTGTCACATTTGTACATCTGTGACCCCAGCTTCCAGGGTGGGCTACACTGAGTGAGGACCCCCTGATGTTCCCACATTATCTGATGCTGAACATTAGCCCTCCTGAAGACCACTGTCTAAGACCATGGATGGACCATTTATTTTTGTCAGCCCATCTCTGGAGTTCTGGTTACTCACAGAAATGAGTTATAGTCTCCCCAGCAAGCATAGAGGAGCAAGGGAGCCAGAGTAATTATGGGCCATCTACCCTGCCCCTTTCTGGAACACCTCCCGCCTATCTCGATCTTCTCCCCTAATATGTACTAAAGGTCTATTTTTCTGACCTCACAAGCATTCCTTGACTCCAGTCTTTACTTCAGATGTTGACCTGTGCTCCCCTTTGGGTGGCTGTGCCTTGGTTGATTCCCTTGTAAAGGGCACAGTTCATGGGCATCTGTACAGGTCTAGTGAGAGCAAGCACAGAATGATCTGCTAGAATTTGGGTGGAAGCAAGTGCTCATGGTGGGAGAGTCCTGAGGGAGAGTTGGAGGTCACCTCTGCTCCCCTGAGCTCCCTGAGGCCAAAAGATCCCCTGTGTGTGGACCCTTGTCCATGAGAGGAACTGGAGACCATGTGGACCTGCCAAGACATACAAGGAAGTGGGACAAGCCTTAGAGAAATTTCCCAAGGCCATGGGGCTGCCCACAAACTCTTCCCCACTGGGGTATTCCTCTCTGGTTACCCTTGGGACTAGAACCACTCCCAGCAGGAGAAAAATCCTTCGTCCCAAGCGCAGGTTGACTTCTGAGTCACAACCTGACTTCTCTGTCTGCCCTGGGATGCACTGTTGGGACATGGATAGGGCCTTGAGAGGGATGGAACAGGAGAGGCAGAGATTCCCTCCATCCTTACAAAATTGGGACATGTGTCCACTGCAGACGTCAATCACCCACAGAGGCTGTAGTGGGCCCGTGTTGTGGCTCTTGTGATGGTTTATTAGTCAGGGTTCTCCAGAGTAAGAGAACAAAAGGACATGGACACACACACACACACACACACACACACACACGGACACACAAAGGCATTCATGAATCCATTCTGAGAAATTTGTCATGAGACAATTTTGTCCTTATTCCTATTCCATAGAATGGCCTCACACATACCTAAATGGTGCAGCTGTCCACATACCTTTGGAAAAGAAGGGATGTCACAGGGTTTGGGTAGCTTGATGCTGTGGGGATGGGATAGGATGGGATGAGATGGGAGGGGAAGGGATGAGTCTCCCTCTCTCTCCAGCTTTGCAGGCACCTCTGGTGATTGATCAGCTGAAGTTGGAGCAGGAGCCTCCCTCTTACAAAGAGCCAGTTGTGAACAGGGTCTGCTGGAGGCAGTGCAGCAGGGTGGTAAGAACTTGGCCTCTGTATCAGGCAGAGCTCATTCAAATCCTGGCTCTGCTCCTAACAAGAGGTACTGTCTAAACATCCTTGCACCTCAGTTTTCTTCTACTAAATGAAACCAATGTAGAGACGGCCATAAACAGCTTAGGAGATGACACAAGGACAGCATTTAACTCAAGAACCGGCACATAGTCAGCTCTAGGAGGAAGGGCACCAGGTATGCCCATTCCTCTGGGACCTGAGGCATGGGCTTGGGGAAAGGGGTGAGAGCGCAGCAAGGGAGGGCAGGGGGAGGAGAGGAGCATTTCCAGAAAGAAAGGAAGTGGTTCTGGTTATAATAGCAGGGCACCCACCCACAGTGCTGGGCCCCTTCTGAGGTTTTGGCTTCCCATAATCATGCACACAGAGCCTTTGACACATCCTAGTCAAACTGCTGAAAACAGATGAAAAAAAGTCAGAATTATAGCCAGAAAAAAAGACACAAATGATACAAAATATGAAAGTTTCCTAACGAGGATTGTGGTCATCCAGAGCTCATAACCCTGAGCTTGCTTCTCCTTGTTGCTCTGTATTCTACATTTTTTTTTGGAATGCTGGTGATGGCACCCAGGGGTGGCACACGCTGGGCAAGTGGTCTACCCCTGAGCCACATCCCCAGCCCTCCACATTTTTTCTTTTGAAATAATAAATGAGTCTGAATGACTTTGGTCACATTCTCTGAGAAAAAAGTTGTAGCAATGGCTCCTAAGTAGTCAAACAGTTTTCTCTCACGCAAAGTACAAGCTCTTTACAAACAAATGTAACAGGAAACCTAGAGGGAAAAGGTATCAGGGATCTCCAGATGCATTCTAGGGAAGCTATAGACCCACCAATGTGGAGGGGAATGGAATGTGTGGGAGAAACTTGGGACAAAATGCCCTGCCCTAGACAATGTGTCATCTCCCCAAGACATACATGAACTAGGATAGCATATCTAGAGATCCTGGGGGCCTTGCAGACCCAGGAAGGAAACATCTGACAGCTGATATGGGGGTGGACATTGCCTATCACAGGACAGGTGCATCTCCAGTAATAACCCTGAGGTCTGTGAGCCCGGCAGAGGAGAGTGAGCTTCAGCCATGGCTGAAGGGAGGCCCTGTGGGTTGGAGGCTGAACAGGTCCTCATGCCAGTGGAAGAAAAACCTATGTGCACGCCCAGGGAACCAGGTGAGTGAAGAGGCTTTTGCAGGAGTCATTTGGTGCTCCCAGATGTCCAGTGTACCCTTTAATGACTGACCACCAAGAGGGAGGAGGAACCTTAGGATCCCCATGATCCTGATGTAATGATCCCCAGATCTCCTCATGATTGTTCTCTCACTCTAGTGATGCGTGCTTCAAGTTCACACAGAGAGAATGAAGTCCTACAAGGGTAGACTATCCCAGCACTTTTCTGACTGTGTAACACTCCTGCTCTGTCCCTGGAATGGAGGTCTTGACTATCCCAGCATTGTCTGAGGATGCACATGCTGATCCCTGCCTCATTCCCCATAGCTCAGCAGGACCCACAGCTGCCCAGGATGAATCCTGGAAGTTTGTCTGCCTGGCAATGGTCCTAATCCTACTTCTTTTGGTCATTATCCTTGGGGTGGACCTGGGCAGAAGTGAGGTGACCAGGCCATTAGTAATGGGTGATGGGAAAGAAACAGGCCTGAGTCTATAGTGTGTAGACATGGATCCCAGGAGCGGAGGTCAAGGTGGAGTAGTAAGGCATGGCTGGACTGTTTTTCTGGGAATGTGAGTTTTGGTTTTTTGATGCTGTCAAACCTGGGGCCTTGTGTACTCTAGGCAAGCACTTTTCCCCTCAGCTATACCCCAATCCTATGCACGAGCATTTCAGAAGAAAATTGTCCTCCTGATCCTAGCCTGCAGGCCTAAAGTTCTAGAGTATGTCCTTTCTTTCCTCTCCCCACCCAGTCTTGCTCTTTCTGCACCACGTGAGAGATGAGCTGAAGCAACTGGACACCAAATATGAGTGATGATTGACATGGTGTGCCTGCCCACCCACCTGCCACTCCCTTACCCCTCCATTAAGACCAGCCTTTACCCTGGGTCTGTTAGTCTTACGGGGACCATCAGATGATGGACACAAAAGAGAAGCCATGAGGGGAGGAATGTTCCAGCAAGTGGAGGCTCTGCAGACTGGGAATGGTATGGAACCAGAGGCAGGATTGAGTTGTGGGACAAGAGTTGTGGGACTCTGCATTGCAGTATTCTATCTTCTGGTATTGTCCAGTCAGAGAATCAACATATGAAAAGGTAGTGTGCTCTTTTGCAATGTGCCAAGGAGGTTTTAGTGGATCCAATTCAAATCATTCCACTTAATTGGAGGCTCAATTCAGTGACCGGGGCAGCTCTCAGCCCCAGGAGTGCTGACCTGCTTCCTTCTTCTGCAGGATCCTCCTGTGAGCCATGCCCTGAGGACTGGTTGGTGTTCGAGGGTTCCTGCTACTATTTTTCTACACAAGCAGATACTGGAATGAAGCCAGTAGTCACTGTGCTAAGGATGGAGCTCATCTCGTCATTATCAACAGCCAGAATAGGCAGAAAGGGTGGGAAGGGAAGCTCTGGGGCTCCTTCTAAGTCACTGCAATCTCATGTTCCAGTTCCCTGGAGAATCCAGTGAGAATTCTTCATCGTGACCTCCGTGACACACATTCACTGTCCCAGCATGTACGTACTGTTGGCCACCATGCATTCACGTCCAGGTTCTGAGCAGCCATCCTTGCTGGCCTCTCTGTCAGGAATGCCCTCTCTCCTTTCATTTCCTCCACAACCAAGATTAAACACTCTGCCTTGATCTCTCCCCCCACTCCCTCTTCCATCCTAGTATACACAATATTGGGCTGTACTGGATCCCAGGTGCCACCACCCATGAGAAATCTCCCAGGGCAAGGGCTGGCTCTGACTCACCTTTGGGTCCATTGTGACTAGAACCACACAGACCCCCATGAAAACTCCACATATGTCAGCAGATTCCAATGGATCCACAGAACCATTTGTGCTACAACCATCAAACCTCATACACTCCAGCCATTGCTCTTCAAAACACTCCTAATTATCATTTATCCAGCACTCAACTAAGCACTACACTGTGCTCTTACTCCATCACTCAACCTTGGAGGCTGTTTTCATGTTTAGCTCCATTTTTGGGTGAGGGGTCTCAGGGTCTCAGGTGTCCATAAATGGACACACCACATATGCCATAATGAAGATGAAAATTAAGATTGATGTCAACCCAGAGTTTTCAGTCACTGTAATCAAATGCAGCATTGGAAAGTGTTTCTTGCCCATAGGGCCTATTATTTCTTATTCCCTTTAGGGAACCACCTCAATCCCCACTCCCCATATTGCTACATAATATTTCCTGACTCAACGTTCCTTCTCCCTCTGCAGAATTTCCTTGCCAGAAGTAAAGGTGACGATGAATACTTGATTGGCTCCAGGAGACAGAACCTAGAAGACATACACTTGTGGCGATATGGCCCACTCCCCATCTTTGTGTGAGTCTCTCTAGGGGATGGGATTGAGATCCCTTGGACCCACTCAGTTCCCCTTCTGGATGGCAGAGAGGTCTTCTAAATGATGTTTTCTTCAAGTACCACAAAGGGTCTACTTTTGGCATAAAGCAGCTTTCTTAGCTTCCGTTGTCACACTTACTCTTATTTTCTTAGTTGCCAATGTGTGCATGAGTGTATATTTTGCTAAATTCTTGACTAAAAAACACAAAACAGGAAATTCTTTATCATGGGAAGTCACAGTTATCCCTTTAAGATGTTAAAAATTGTGGAGAGAAACAGACAGATTCAGTGAAATTCAGAATCCTCTTCACATATCTGGAGCCTCAGCCTCCCACCAGGAACACTGGCAGAATCACTGTCTAGAGAATCCTGCCCTAATTCCTCAGTGTGGCATTCCATGTCCCTCACATTATGGCTCCTGTCTACCTTGAAGTTTCCCTGACTTACTCTCACCTTATTAGGACTCTGTCCTGAACCACAAATGGGTTCAGCAGCCTTCCTTCATTTCATTGCTCTTTCTCAGCTCTGGTGTCCTGGTCTCTGGCCTGGACAACCCATGCTCTGCTAAGTCCATACAGGCGTGATTCCTGAAGTGGTCTTTGATATGGCTTTAGGACATAGCCTAGTCATACCTGATTAAAGCCTGGCTTCCTTCAGATGTCATCATTCAGTGCCATCACATCAGGCCACTTATCTCAGATCCTTAACTCCTACATTCTCAAGTCCTCTCCAGTTCCCTGCCCTGTAGCTACCTGCCGGACAACTAATCTTTGGGGAACTTGGCTTGCATCATAGCCTTCTCCCTTGATGCTTGCTGTGTTGTCTGCCTAGAACACCTGTCCTTAACTGATGAATCACAAGGTGTGTGTTGAGTTCCAGACAGACATGCCCTCTAATGGAAGCCATCTTTTCCCTAGCATGGATTAATCAACCCTTTTCATCACCCTCACTCCAACTAGATTTTTTTGTGATTGTCTCTGTCATGTTATTCCTTTGCCTATACTTTTCTTACTGTTGCCTCCACTCTTGGAAAGACTAACAGGCAAATCAAGAGACTTGCCAGTTACTGGGACAAAAGTCCCTGGGTAACAACCTCTTGGAATACCAGTGCCAAAGGAAGGACATGTCCACTGTAATTAGAGAATGCTGGAAGCTCAGTGTGGACAGGATCAGAGTTTAAATTCCACAGATGTAGTTATCAGCCTCTCTTTTGTGAGTTTTACCTCCAGGATCCCTTCCAGATTGTCCCAGGGAACGTAGCAGAGTGCCTCTGACTGAGAGAGGGAAAAGGAACCATCAGGAGAAATACTAGAGCATTCTGCTCTTCCTACAAAGTCTGAGCTCTGGAGAAACTACTTACCTAGAGCCTAACCTGCTCAGTTTTGAAAAAAAATTATTAGTGCATTATAGTTGTACATAATATTGGGATTCATTTTGGCACAATGACAGAAGCATGGAATTTAATTTGCTCTATCACAACCCCAGTACTTCTCCTTTTCTCTCCTTCTCCTTTCCCCTGTTTGTTTTCCTGTTTTCTACCAGTCTTACTTGTTTTTTATAGATTTTTAAAAAAATTAGTTCGTTGTAGATACACATAAAGAGAGCTTCACTGTGGTTAATTCATGTATGTACATAGGGTAGTTTGGTTAGTTTCATTGCACTATTCCTCTCTGTTCCCCTCCTTCCTCCTCCTCCCTCAATCCCCTTGGTCTGCTCCACAGATCTTTAATTTTCATGAGATTCCTCCTTTATTTTCGTCGAGTTTCTGGGGTTATACCAGAGCACCACCGACTTTGGAAAATGAAAATACCTCTCATTAGTTTTAGCCATCGTGTTCCATCTGGGGTGTGTGTGTGTGTGTGTGTGTGTGTGTGTACACATACGCGGGTGCACGTGCATGCATGTTAGTCGGGTGGGGCTGGAAAAACTGAATAGCCCCTGTGTTTGTCAGAATACAGAGGTACTGTTACTCATAGACTGAGATCCAGTCAGGGGGCTGTAGAATGGCCCTGTTCCCCCAACACCTCACCACCACCTCACTGAAGGCGTTGTTTGAAGCAGTTCCTTTTACCCAGGATAGCATGGTTGGCTATCAAAAAATTAGCCTATTTTAAAAGACAAAAAGCACAGTTTGAAGAGAATGAGCAAGCACCATAAACAGACTCAGCTATGGAAGGGATGTTGGAGCAGTCAGACTTGGGATTTCAAACAACTATACTGAAACCCATTGCTCTTGGGATCCATCTCTGGGCTCCCTCTCCTTGCTTAGGAGGCCCAGTTTGCTCTGCTGTGCAGGTGCTGGAAGATCTATTAGGAGAACCCTGAGTGTCTTGAAAGCCAAGAAGCAGGATGGAGATTCCTGAAAACAAACAAACAAACAAACAAACCCGGAAATGGATCTGATATATGGCCCAGCTATTCTACCCTTTGGTATTTATCCAAAAGAACTAAAATCCACATACTAAAGAGCTACAGGCACATCAATTTTATAGCAACATAATTCACAATAGTCAAGTTACAGAACCAGCTGATGAGTCAGTCAACTGATGTGTGGAGGAAGGAAATGTGGTCTATATTCACAAATGGAGATTCACTCAGTCATACTGAATGAAATGATGGCATTAACTGGGAAATGGATGGGACTAGAAAGCACCATTCTAAGTGAAGTAAGCCAGACTCAGAAGGTCAAGGGTCAAATGAAGACCCTTTCTCTCATGAAGAGAAGTTAAAAGACATAAGAGAAAGTAGGGGTGGGGGTGCATGGAAAAAGGAGATAGTGGAGTGGAGGAAGGGGATTAGGGGAAGTGAGGAAGGGCGGGAAATGGAGGAAACACGAAAGGAAACTGACCAGACAAGCTATGTACATATATGACCATATCACAGTGAGTTCTATGTTCACGTATCTCTATAAAGCCCTGGTTGAAATAAACAATAAATAAATACACGGAAGACCAGAATAATAGAGAAAGAGGAGCAGGAGGACAGGGAAGCGGAGGGCAAGAGGAAGTCCTAGGGAATGCAATGGGGCAAATTACATGCCATGCATGCATGATCATGTCAAAACAAACCCCACCATTAGGTATGACTGTCATGTGCTAATCAAAACCTCTTTTAGAAAGGTAAATGGGTAGAGAAAGAAATACCATGTTACCAGTAATGAAAACAAGAGGAATCGAACTGGAAGGAGAAATAGATGAATCCACCATTATGCCTGAAAATGTCCAATCTCCTCCCTCAGGAATGCACAGATCCAGCTGGCAAAAAAGTCAACAAGGACCCAGTTAACCTAGCACCACCCTCAATCACTGGGCTATAATGGACATCCATTATCAAAGCCAACAACAGCTTGCTCAGCTCCTTGTGGTCACTCTTGTACACTTCATTCTTTCGGGGCTCCCTGACATATGGTCTCAAGCACAATTTCCCAAATTTTCTGTCTGAAACTAAAGAGTCCTAGGACTCTTGGAAGATCATTGTACCCTCTTGTCTCTACTCTTAAATCTGGTGGCAAACAAGTAAAATAACCCCATAATGAATCAATTAACAAAATATGTCACACTTTTTACAGGACAAGTGATCCAAATTTTTCTAACAAAGAAGTGACATAAATATCATGGATGCACAGGCATGCACAAATATCACACAATGCATCTAAGGAAGAGACTGTTATTATTATATAATTAAAGAGACTTCATTGAGATAAATTAATGGGTGGAACTTGTGCATATCTTCATGTGAACAAAATATGAGAAGACACTTTTGAGGGACTCACGATATTTGACTGTAGAGTGGGTATTAAGACATATGAGAGAATTTTGTTATTTTTAAAATATGATAGTGGTGTGGTAGTTATATTTCAAAAAGTAAGTGCTACAAAATTCAGTATGCATCCTTATGTAATTATGGGTTAAGTTTTTCAGTACTTGAAATGAGGTTACAGCTTTAAAAAAGATGTTATATGGAAGAGATACATACTGAAGTCATTACAGATGAAGTTAGAGGTTGCCTGTGATTTTTTTTTCAATTATTAAAGCAAATTAGTGGGAGGACGTTGTAAACAAATCCAAAGAGACCAAATGGGACTGGAGGTGTAGGTCGGTGGAGCGCTTGCCTAGCATATGTGAGGCCCTAGATGTTCAATCCTCAGTACTGCAAATAAAAAAGCAAACAAATGTTTATAATTACTGATGCTAAGATATAGGAAGCCATTTTATTATTCTGTTGTTAAGTCTGGTGAAAACTTCACACAATAATTCATTCATTTTTTTGTGGTGCCAGGGATGGAACCTGGACCTTGTGCATGCTGGGCAGTGCTCTGTCACTGAGCCTGACCACTGCCCTGTACATGGAAATTTATAACACTCATTGAAAATTTCATATTAATTCATTAAAACAACCTAGGCTAATCTGAACACTTCTTGGGGATTCTGCATATGGTTGACAGGAGAGAAAAGATCTCCACTCTCTTTGGAATCTAGATGCAGAGTGACTGAGGTAGACCTGTCTGCACAGAGAGAATGACACCTAGCCACATATGCAATGACACTGGCAACACAGCAGCCAGGGCCTGAGGACACATCTCCAGCCCTTCAGGACACCTCCCAGAACCTTTGAATGTACTAGTAAAAGAGCCAATGAATTCCAAGTTTTTGGTCTAAGATTGACATTTCTGTCCCTGAGAGCTCCAGTTGACCCCAACATTTCAGAACATCACTCAGGATGACACCACCTCTTTCACACCTGAGGAGCTATCATTCCACTCATGTGGGTGTACCTGGCTTCTGGGTGAAGCTTCCCATCCTTATGTGGTGGGTCATTTCCTCTTTGGATGCCTCTAATTATGAGTACGCTCTTTCCCTTATGGAACTCCTAGGTCTCAAGCAGGCCTTCATACAAGTGTGCAGGGTAGCCATTGCATAAACATGGGAATCATTTTGGCCAGTGCCCAGAGCACACTACTGAGTATCATATTTTTTCCTAATAACACACCAAGTGCTTTCCTGCATCAGTACCAGGATTGGACCCAGGGACTGGCAAACACTAAGCAAGCAATCTACCACTGAGTTACACCATCAGCCCTTTTTATTTGGAGACAGGGTCTCAATAAGTTTAAGGTTAAGGCTAACCTCAAGCTTGCCATCCTCCTGCCGCTAATTCCTGAGCACCTGGGATTATGCCTCCCTCTTTCTTAGTCTACAATGCCATCTTGTCAGAGAAGCCTTTTGTGCCCACCATTTCCAATATTGGTTCCCTAATTTTAAGGACACTTACATAAAGAAGTGCTCTTACAACCCGATACTTCCCTCGTAGATCTTGTAGAAGGCCATCTTAGTCTTAGAGTGGGAGAATACAACACTCTTTTTATTTCCTTTCAAATGTCCTCTTAGTTTTCTTTTTCTGTAACAAATTAACCAAAGGTGGGTACTTTGTAGAGAATGGTGGTTTATTTAACTTATAGTTTTGGAGGTCAAAAGTCCAAGACTGGGTGACCCCACCTGTTTGGGTGGCCCTTGTGTGGGGGGCCCTTGGTTACAGGACAACATGGTGGATGGCATCATGGTAGGAGGATATGCAAGAAGAAATGACCACCTGGCAAGAAACAAAGAGAGGGATTCAAGGTCCAGGCTTGCTTTTCTCCTGCAACTTTCTCTCATGAGAAATAACGCATGCCATGAAACCAGTATCAATCCCTTCTGAAGGCCATGCCCCCATGGACCTAACCACCTTCCACTGTGTCTCACCTCTAAGTTTCTACCACCTTTTAATTCTGCCACACCGGGAACCAGGCCTCCAGCACATGAACCTTTAGGGATATCCAACCATAGCAGATCTGACACATAAGTGTAACTATTCTATTCATTAACTCGTATGCTTGTGAACTATTTTCTCCCTTTAAGGAGCTGCACACCAGGAAGACAGGAGACCTCATCCTGCTCACTCTGTGCTTGAATTCCCAGAGCATGAAGCACAGAAACTGCTTAATAAGGCTGGATGAAGGCAGGCATGGAGTACGGTAAATGAAGCCTTTGGTAGGCGAATGCCTCAAGGATGGAGATGATACTGCTGAGCATTCATGGAGCATTTCCTAAGTGCTGGCGAGTTCACATGCACCACATGGTGGGTCAGGGACTAATAGTATTAGCCTCTCTTTTTGCAGTAGGAGGCTTGGAGAGGTAAATGTACCTCACCAAAGTCACACAGGATTTTTAACTTGCCTTTCTCCAAAGTGGTTCATTGCCCTGAGACACTAAATCATCCACTCTGCTATAGAGTTTCCACCTGCCTATTAATCTGTGTTTAAAAACCTGAAGAGAAACAATTCATGTTGACGAACAGCTGGTCTCTGTCAGAAGACAAAAATGTCACCAGAGAATTCTACTGAAGTGATGTCATGGTGTCATACCAGGAATAAGAGGCAATTAGTAGACATTGCCTGACCCCACCATCTCCAGCCTACTCCAGAGCTCTCAGTGCCCGTTGGTCCCTGGGTATCCTTCCGGGAGGGCATGTCAGAGACGAGCAAGGTTAGCACCATGCCTTATATTAAAAAGTGCAGCGGAATAGCCGTCTGCACAACTCATCAAACCGCTGCCATAACAATCCCCAGAGCGCCTATTCCAAGTTTTGTTGGTGAACACGCCATGGGATTTTAAGTGATACCTGGGGACTTATTAAAAGTTAACATGCAATTCTCATCTTACTTTATTTGTGCAAATTAAAAAGTCCCTAATTATCATACACAGAGCTGCAGGCAGAAAAGTTTTGAAACAGCTCAGAGCTAATGTGGAGTCATTAGCAGCCCACTCTGGAGGGATGGTCCCTAGAGAGTTTTCCTACGCTTCCAGCTAAAATTTGGGTGTCTGATTAGCAACAAGACATGTACATAAAAAATTGGTGGTGGCCCTCTTTTCCTCCAAGACATGAAAGTCCCAGAGCTCCCAACAACCCAATGCCACAGTAAGAACCTTAACCCCTTAGCATGCAAAGCACTTAGTGTCAAGTGTGGCCCCTGGGAACATTCCATGCTACCATCACAGCTGAAGGCCTGGAGGCCACTATAGCCTCTACATCCCCTAGCACCTCCCCCATCAAAATGCTCACCATCCTGTTGTATAAATTACTTCTCTAACACATACCCTCTTTTTTTTTTTTTTTTTTTTTTTTGAGAAACAGGAAAAAGAAATTTTATTGCTTTGTTAGCAAAGGAGAAACACAGGGGACTTCTGTCCCAGAGGTTGTGATTCAGCAGGAGCAGGGGGCTTTTAAAGTGGTGTTTCAAAGGCTGCATTCCATATGATCTCTGTTGGAGTTGTAATTCACTTGTTAATTTGGGAGACAGTCATTTCTGAAATCTTCTGGTACCATCCCCAAAGTCTGGATTACTTCATTCCTAGGGTGTGTGTGTGCTCAGGGACAGATAACTCTGCTTAGGGTGGGGAAGAAAGGTAATCCTGTTTCCCCTGAGATTAGGGAAGGGGAGCAGGAAGAGAGCAAGAGAAAGAAACATGCCCATTTTAAAAACAGGTTGCTGTGGCAGAACAGCAAGTACTATATTCAAAGCATAAAGTGGACCAGTTACATTTCCCCACTGTCAATTTCTACATTCCATTTCTATGGAAAAGTGGGTGATAATATCTTTAAGCTGCTTTCTGCTGAAAAAGGGCAAAGTTGGGGGAAGTAACCCAAAGTCCATGTTCTCTGTCAGTGGGGCATGGACTGTTAAGGGCACTCTGCATCAGAGCAGTCCAGTGGTCCACAGTGGCAGATGGCTGGTGACTGGACAAGGCATACAGAGAGCAGGGATCACGCTAAGTCAATAATAAACAAGACAGCAAAACGTTACTTTTTTGTAAGCAATTAGCACAAAAGAAATTAGTATTTCAGCTAGTCTCTGAAAACCATGAAGACAATAACTCATACTCATCTCAGTGAAAATCAGATCAAGTTTATCAATAGAAGGTTAGGAAAATTTGTAGGCCTATGGGATCAGGCTCAAATGATCTCAGGACAAACTTGTGACCATTATTATTAGGCATTTCTGCACAAGAACCCTTCCTTTACAGCTTCCAGGTGTAAGCCCTACACGTGTAGGGCTACACGTGCCCTCTTGAGGATAGGACCAGTCTGGGCCCGCTGAGCGGTGAGCGCCCCCTGCTGGGCACTGCATAGGCGCTCAGTACATGCCTGCTGAGTAAACAAGCAAATGACTGTCATTACAACCCTATGGGATCTGTAAGTTGCAAAATTGTGGGTGACTATTCCCTAATTTATCTGAAATGTATTTTGAGGTGTGTTGGATATCACTGAACCCACCTACCCTTGTGTGTGTCATAAGCCGTATCCCCCATGTAGATAAATATCATCTGTGAACTATAGGGATAATGGGGGAAGGTCCTTTGTATTTGAACCCCAGTCTGTCCTTTTAGGCACCTTGAGCCACTCCCTGCTCTTCACTACCCAAGCCCCCTGTCTATTGCCTTTTCTTTTTCCTTGGATGGGCAATCACCTTCAAACCTGGGGTCCTTTGACATGCTCTTCTCTCTACCTGGCATACCCTTTTCTCCCCCTCTGCCCCTGGAGCAGAATGTCAGCTGAAATGCTATCTCCTCCAGGAAGCCCCTTCCCATCCGCCTGCCCTTCTCTCTGAGGGTGAGGTTGTCCAGTTCTTGTATCACTGCCTTTACCTCCTCACTTTCTTGTGTGAAATTCAGTTATTCCTCCTCCACCTTCTCCCTCTGTTATGGTGTGCAACTTTCGAACAGACCGATCACCACTGAGAAGTCCAAATTTGAGAGTCTTTATTAAGCTGGCCAGCTGACTGTCTCACACAATGCCCCAAAAAAATGGCTATTAGGAGAACAGCCCTGACCACGGGGTTGTAGGGGTTCTTATACCAAAAATCACATTAATCATAAGTGTCTGTTGCTATGATTCAAAATTACACATTAACATCATGAGATCATCGACAGAGGGGGAAGTGGATTAAAATGACCCTTACCTAGGTACAAACTAAAGAATGGTTGCTAACATCCACACAATCACTGTTCACATTACATTGTTTAGGAGCAATAGGAATCAAAAGAGAGCAATTCTTTACTACATAGGAGTTGCCATTGTATATTATTAAACATGTCACACCAAGTAACTGATGATGGGCACAGAGGTGGGGTGTTCCCATGGGAGAAGCTTATTTCCTACATAACATGGAGTCTCAGAGCAAAATGGAGTCTGTTTAGTTATTTCCCTTAGAGTCTGGCCTATCACATTCTCATGGAGTCAGATCTGTCAGCCCATCACACTTCCACTATAAAGTCCACATGTGCAGGTATTATGTCTGTCCTGGCCATCATGGGTCCCCAGCTCCTGATTCAGGGATGCGCTCAGATGTTCCAGACACGTCTGTTGAATGGGTGGCAGCTGGGGCCGGGCCTTCTCTGAGTGGGAGATAAGAGGTATCTCAGGCGCAGGCTTGAGGCACCAGGAGGGTCATCCTTATCATATGCAGCAGTGAGTGGGGGCTATCTCCTCTACTCCTATCAAGGACCAGATCGTGCATGAGGTTTCATGCTGATCTCATACAGAGGAGAATCTTTAAGGAAGATATTGACCAAGGCGTGGAAGGGCCCTTCAGACTGAGTCAACATTCCAGTGCCTGGTGGAAATTTACTCCATAAACACTTATGGGACACGGGCTATGTGCTAGAGATGAAAGATGATGAGGTTTCAGTTCTACCTCTGCCGGCTGCTGGTTGAGGGAGGGCTACTCATGAGTGTACACATCGTCCAGACACCACAAGATGAAGGTAATCAAGGCGTCGAAATCCTGAGGTAGGTGTGACCCTTTCCTTCTCTGGAACCCCTGCACGTAAAAACATACAAAAAAGAATCCATCTACAATTAGGTTAACACAACCATTCAAGAATATCTGCCAGATTTCTCTTATTTGGGATCAGACTAATTAAAGGAGGGCTTTTCACTCCCTAAATCAAGGGCAGGGTGCAGTGAAGGGAAGGAGGTGGGGATTCTTCTTGAGGGAGGGATGGAGTCTGACCCACTTCTTCTGTCTTTATCAGGGACACAGGTTCCATGCGCAGCAGGGACGGATACGAGTATGGACAGTGAGATGACGGAAATTTATTGTTCATCCACTGAGTCAAACCTGGTGTGGAGATCCAGATGTGCAGCGACAAATCTTCCTTATGCTATGTCCCAGCTCCATTTGTTGGCTGACTGTCCCTCTGATGTCCCTTCCTGGCTTAGGCTGAGCTAAGAAAATGCCTCATGAAAGAATATCTGAGGTCCCAGCCTAATTCAGTCTTCTGCTCTCCCAGGAAGATGGAACTTAGAGAAAACCATTTGCTGGGTCCTGCTGGCATTGCCCTCCCAAGGTGGCAGTCCCCAGAAACTTCCTGTCCTCTACTCCCAGCCTCTTACCTCTCCTCCCCTTCACAGTCCCTGAGTGATTGTTCCAAGTTGCCTCCAAACCCTTCAGTCTGGCTGCAGGCTCACTTCCCAGCCTACCCAGCCCCATTCTGGGTACTTCTCTGTACTTTTGCTTATGCCAATTCTGCTGCTGTTTCTTCTGTCTCCTGCCCCACCCCATACTGTATGCTCAGTACCTCTTGCTCATTCTTTAAAAGTCAGCACAAGGGCCACCTCCCCCGTCATCCTCCTGACCTATGGGTTCTCACAGCATCATGCACACTCTTCATTATTATTTTATTTGATGGATTTTATTGAATATTTTCTATACACAGAGACCCTTCCAAAGATTGGAAACTCAATATGGACCCTGTGAAGATGCTCTCCCCGATACCAGGAGGTAACAGTTGAGTGGGAGCTAGAGACTCATAAGCAGACAATGACACCACTGTGTGGCAGGGGACTGCTAAGGGTACTAGGAGGCAGAGAGGTACCTGACCCAGGCAGGGTGGGGAAGTCTTGGAAGACTTCCTGGAGGATGTGACATGCAACCTGAGCCCAGTTGATTGGGGCAGATGGGAGCTGGGAGCAGTGGAGGCACAGGGGCCTGGAGCAAGAGAGAGCCTGGCACATACAACGACTTGAAAATGCTCTAGACTCATTTTAGCCTAGAGATTAAAAGTGAAGGTTGTTGGAACTGGGGGAGAGAGTCTACAGAGAAAATCAGAGGGGCTAACAAGGACCCGACTGCACAGAAACTTTTTTTTGGGAGGCTGGGTGGTTACCGGGGATTGAACTTGGGCACTTGACTACTGAGCCACATTCCCAGCACTAATTTTTTTAAAAAAATAATTTAGAGACAGGGTCTCATGGAGTTACTTAGCACCTTGCTTTTCCTGAGGCTGGCTTTGAACTCAGGAGCCTCCTGCCTCAGCCTCCCAAGGCACTGGGATTACAGGCATGTGCCACTCCGGGCCAGCTTGCCCAGAAACTTGTAGGCTGCAGTGAGGTGTCTGGGCATGAGGGAGCCATGGTGGGCTCTAAGCAGAGGGCAGATGTAGTCTGATTTGTTCAGCAGGATCCTGGGGTGAGAGTTGAAGCAAGGAGACTAGGAAGGGGGTTCTAGTGGGTTGTATAGGGTCCTCTAGGAAACTCATGTCCATCTGGAACCTCAGAATATGACCTCCTTTGTAAACACAGGCTTTGTAGATGTGCTTAGTAAAGATCTGGAGATGAAACTATCCTGGGTTGAGGGTGGGCCTGTAAGTGGACAAGAGACACAGGGAAGAATGCAATGTGAAGACAGAGACAGATGTTGAGTGTCCAGTCCACACAGCAAGACACTGCCAAGGCTTGCTCGCAGAAGCCAGGAGACAAGCCTGGGAGGCATTTTTCCTCAGAGCCGCCACAGGGAAACCAACACCTTGGTTTTGGATCTTGGGTCTCAGAACGGGGAAGAATTAATTACTGTTTTACAGCAGTTTGTGGTTATTTCCTATGATAATAGTAAAAATCAGAAATACAGGGGCCCATGCTGCCTTCCAGGTTAGAAGTGTCTGCACCACGTTAAACAGGAACAAGCAGACTCCAGGAGTGGGCTGAACACTTGAGTTCGGTTTTGGCCTAAGTACCAGACAAGCCTGGAAGTCAAGGAAATCCCACCCAAGCCCCAGGGCTACAGGGTTTAGGCCTGGCGCTGTTTCCGCCTGCCCTCTCCAGTCCTTCTGCCAGGAACAGCCTGGGTCCTAACAGCGGGAGCTCTTGAGAGTCCTGCTTCGGACACTTGTGCTTCGCACAGTGCCAGGCTCAGCCAAGTCACTGCTGAGTGGGACCCTGGACTTCCTGATCCACGTGGGCCCTTGCCTGGTTCCTGATCCAGAACCATCGACCCAGGGGAAGTCCAGAGGAAGCAGTTTGGACGCTTGGGCATTGGGCAGAGGGTATGCATGCACTAGTTCTTCCTAGGGATGGAAGGAGCCCCGGGTTGGAGGGAAAAGGGAGGGTCCAGGCCTCTTTTGAAAATTCCTTCTCTGGTCCAGTCCTGGTCCAGCCCTTCTAGGCCCATTGTGGCTCCCATCCTTCAGCCTAACAGTCCCATCCGGGGCCTCAGAAGAGTCAGACTCTTGACCTGAGCACAGAGGACAGTCGGGGAAGGCTTTAGGGCCAGGTGTGCGGCTGCGTGAGGAGCCAGAAGGCTCCCGAAGTCCCGCCCGCCTCCTGGGTCCTGAGGTTCGCCCCGTGTGGCACCCCGCCCTGGGATCCCCCGAGATTCTTTTGGACGGTGACGCTGGGGCCACAGGGATAAAGCAAGGTCGCAGCTCCTCGCCCCGCCCACTCCCTTGCTGAGCTTGCCGTGGGGGTGAGGGCGGCCGGGCTCTCTCCCCAGCCCCACCCCGCTACTGCGCGAGTGTTTGTCCCAGGCGGTCTTCTGGGGGCGGTGACTGAAGCGCGGGACCCGGGAAAGGGCTGAGGGCGAACGGAGAGTTGGGGTGGGGAGGATCTCGCACCCCGAAGGCGGCTGAAGGACGTTCCGAGTGAGTAGGGCCTGGCGGGGAGGGTCCTCATCCCGGAGTCCTGCGCCCAGGGTCACTGTGCACTTGTCCACGCAGGTCGTAGGGTGACAGTTGCGAGCGAGGGACACCGAGCGTCGTCTCCATGCTTCTGCGGTACTGTGAGTGCGCATGCTGGTGTTCACCCCGGGTCTGCACGCGCAGGGCTCTGCGGTGGTGCGTCCATCTCCGTCGGCGGGATCTAGACTTTTGTGTAAGAGCTCGGGTCTGAACACAGCTCGTGGGCGCACGTCTGGTTTAAGTAACGGAGCCTACAGCACCTGCGCATGTGCGAAGTGGGGAGTTGGCGGCAGGTATGTGCAGGAGTGTGGACCACTGTGAGATTTCTGGCACCGCGTCCCAGTCTGTAGAGACAGGAGGCTGCCCACCCCAGGAGAGCTTTCCAGCGGAACCTCCATCACTGTTCTCAGACACACCTGGTTGAGGCTCAGCTGCTGCCCTGGGCAGGAGAAGGAAGGCTGAGCCCAGTTAGCGCTGTGGCTATCCCCTCCCGTAGCCCTGGACAGGCCGGCAGCACCTTGAGACCCTTCTTCCTTGCTGTGGACAGGCTGAGCAGTGAACACAGAGGAGAGGCAGAAAAAAGAAGGGGAGGGCTGAGGGAGGCCCATTTTGCTTTTTAAAAACTTGATGTAAATTTCACACAACATAGAATTCGCCATTTCAAAGTGCATAATTCAGTGGCATCTAGAACATTCACGATGTGCGATCATCACTCTAGTTCTAAAATATTTCCATCACCCCAGAAGGAACTAGTAGCACTCGCTCCTCCTTCCCTGTGCCCCAGGCCCTGGTGATGTGGAATCTTTCTGTCTCTATGAACTTGACTGTTGTGGGCATTTCATATTAAGAATCAGAACCCCTTTTGTCTGGATTCTTTCACTTGGTATCATGTTTTCGGGGTTCATCTTGTTGCAGTATGTATTTCATTTTAAAAATTCAGGTGAAATTCACTTAGCATAAATTTAACCATTAAGCATTTAAAATATAAAATTCAGCTGAATAGGGTGGCCCACACCTGTGATCCCAGTGGCTCAGGAGGCTGAGGCAGGAGAATGGAGGCCAGCCTGGGCAACTTTGCAAGGCTCTGCCTCAAAGTAAAAAAAAAAAAAGAATGGGTGGGTGGGGCTGGCTCCGGATGTAGCTCAGTGGCCCTGGGTCCAATCCCCAGGACACACACACACATACACACACACACACACACTCACACACACACACACACACACACACACACACACACAAACAAAGTGTACAATTCTTTGGCAGTTAGTACAGTCACAGGGTTGTGCAACCACTACCTCTCTTTAGTTCCAAGACACTTTCACAACTCAAAGGAAAACCTCATACCCACCATTGGTCATTCCCCATTCCACCCTGCCCCCATTCCCTGCCAATGGAGACTCTGCTTTCTTTCCCTGTGGATTTACCTATTCTGGACATTTCAGACAAATAGAATCACATACTGCATAGACTTTTGTGTCTGGCTTTTTTCCCTGGGCATCCTGTGTTCAAGGATTCAACTTGTAGCACAGACCAGTGCTCCACCCCTCTGTAGTGCTGCATGATATTCCATTGTATGGATGGACTGCTTTTTGTCTATCTAGTCATGTGTTGATTCATTCTGCATTTTAAGATAAATTTTGCATTTTGCATCAAGTCTGTTTGCAGCCTGGAGAGGAAGAAAGGAGAGGAGCCATAGCAGAGAGGAGGGATCCTGATAGAGTGGGTGCAGGGATGGGGAACTGCCCTCAGTGAGAACTGAGGCAGATGTGACCTGTTGCTGCTCAGGGAAGGAGATGAGAGTGTCAATGGACAGGGTCCAAGGAGTCCACCCAGCCTGGAGGAGCGGGCAATAGGACTTCAATTCAGCCTGGGCTTGTTCTTGGCTTCCTTAGCTGAAAGGAATTCCAGGATACATCAAAAGCAAGGTACAAGCAAAGATTTATTATTTAAAGACAGAAAGGTGTACATACCCCAAAGGTAGAGTGTGGGTGCCCCTTTCTTTTCAGAGAAGAGAAGATGAGTGATGCAGAAGGTTGAGTTCTCTGATTATATGCATGATATTCTGGGAAGAAGCATGCAGGTTTTCAGGCAAGCTTCTTGGAAAATCAAATCCCATGTCAATCATTTGGTATTCGGGGTTCAGAATGTTTCTATCCATAAATCAATTGTGGGCACATTGTGTAAGTCTTTGAATCTGTCAACATTTAAATTGACTATGTTTTTATTCTCCATGATCTGTTACAAGTATACGCTGGAGGTTTTGTTCATCTAACTAAAGGGACAAGCGTGGCTGGCCTTGCTCATTGATGGGAGTCTCCATCTCCTAAGGTTTCTTTTTTCTGTCTTCCTGAGAGTCCACCTATCTTAAGAGAACCTGTGACTGAGTCTTGGTTGGTTTCTGCACTGAGCTGGAGGCTGAGGATGATGGGAAGTTCAGGGTAGGGGTTAAAGAGAAGGGAGGAGATTCAGAGAATAGCATTGGCAAGTGCCTGGAGATAGAGCACTCAGGTGGGACCAGACAACATGACTTCATGGTGATGCCACCCTTTGGGGCAACTCATCGTCAAATAATGACGATGACAGCTGAGTGCTTAATGTGCATCACTTCATTTAAGCACCTCATAATAGCTCTGAGATAATGATTATTAGTTCATTTTCCAGGTGAGCAACAAGTCTCAGAGAGGGGAAACAATCTGTCCCAAGTCTTACAGCTAGTACGCAGTGGCGTTGAGAATTAAACAGAGCCTACATCCTTTCCGTATCACAGAGAATAGATGACTTCCAACTAAAGGTGGCAATTAGGGAGTAACTTTTTCTTAATCCTTGCAGGATTTATAATCATAATGATGGGGGGAAGGGTAGAGAAACTGGAGCAAAGAAAAGCATGTTAGAGATAGGAGTATATGAGGCTTACAATAGTAATAATAGTCCAATAATTATATTAGTAGTAGTAGTTCTTATTTATTGAATTCTTACTAGAACCTGTGCAGAGCACTTAAGATGTAAGATCTTACTTAAACCTCAACACATTACTACTATTATTATTATTATTATTTGGGTACTGGGGATTGAACTCAGGGGCACTCCATCACCAAGCCACATCCCCAGCCCTATTTTGTATTTTATTTAGAGACAGTGTCTCACTGAGTTGCTTAGCATCTCGATTTTGCTGAGGCTGGCTTTGAACTCTCAATCCTCCAGCCTCAGCCTCCTGAGCTGCTGGGATTACAGGCATATACCACTGTGCCCAGCTAACACATTATTATTAACACCCTTTTAAAGATGACTAACTGTGGCTTAGACAGGTGAATCATGCTCTACAGGAAGTCTCCCCAGGTAGGACTCATTAGAGACATTGTACTCCTATCCATGAGTTTTCTTCCCTCTCTCCTCCACCAGGTGCAACCACAATGGCGTGGCTAAACTACTCCTCGGTGTCTGAATTTATCCTCATTGGCTTCTCCACCTTCCCACAGCAGCTTCTGCCTGTCTTCTTCCTGCTCTTCCTGCTGATGTACCTGTTCACGCTGCTGGGAAACCTGCTCATCATGGCCACCATCTGGAGCGAGCACAGCCTCCACACACCCATGTACCTCTTCCTGTGTGCCCTCTCCATCTCCGAGATCCTCTACACCTTGGCCATCATCCCCCGCATGCTGGCTGACCTGCTCTCCACCCACCGCTCCATTGCCTTCCTGGCCTGTGCCAGTCAGATGTTCTTCTCCTTCACATTTGGCTTCACCCACTCCTTCCTGCTCACTGTCATGGGCTACGACCGCTACGTGGCCATCTGCCACCCACTGCGCTACAATGTACTCATGAGCCCCCGTGGCTGTGCTTTTCTGGTGGCCTGGTCCTGGGCTGGTGGCTTGGCAGTGGCACTGGTGGTGACAACGTCTATTTTCCACCTCACGTTCTGTGGACCCAATGAGATCCAGCATTTCTTATGTCACGTGCCACCCCTGTTGAAGTTGGCCTGTGGAGGTAATGTACCAATTGTTGCCCTTGGCGTGGGCCTGGTGTGTATCACAGCCCTGCTGGGCTGCTTCCTCCTCATCCTCCTCTCCTATGCCTTCATCGTGGCTGCCATCTTGAAGATACCATCTGCTGAGGGTCGGCACAAGGCCTTCTCCACCTGTGCGTCTCACCTTATTGTGGTCATTGTGCACTATGGCTTTGCCTCTGTCATCTACCTCAAGCCCAAGGGTCCCCACTCTCAGGAAGGCGATACCCTCATGGCTACCACCTACACCGTCCTCACACCTTTCCTCAGCCCCATCATCTTTAGCCTTCGGAACAAGGAGCTGAAGAATGCCATGAAGAAGACCTTCCTCAGGAAATTTTATTCCTCAAGCACCTGAGTAGCCAGTGTAGAACGCAGTACAAAGAGGACCATGCCCTTATCTGTATAATGGAGTAAATAACATGTACCTTGTAAGACCGGTGTGGAGAGTTGTGTGTATCACCTAGGAGGGGCTCAATAAATGTTTAAAACTTTTCTTCATCTTTATGAGTCCTTAGTTTTGTTTCTATTGAGATGTAACAGATTTATCAGAATATAATTCACATTCCAACAATTTATCCATTGAAGTGCACATTTCAGTGGTTTTAGTACATTTGGAATTAGGCAATCCACACCACAAAGAATTTTAGAAAAATTTTATTACCCAAAGAAATAAACTCATACCATTAGCTGTCACTCTCTGTTTCTCCTAACCTCTTTGCCCTGAGTCCTAGGCAGCCGTGAATCTACTTTCTGTACCAGTTTGTTCATCCCAGACATTTCCTATGAATTGACTCATAAATGGCATCACAGTTTTTTTGACTGGATATTTTACAGAGTGTAATATTTCCAAGGTTCTCCCATGTTGTAGTATGTATCAGTTCTTCATTCCTTTTAATCAAATAATATTCCATTGTATGGATACAATACATTCTATTTATCCATTCACCATTCATGGATATTTTAGCATTTCTAATTTTTGCTGTTTTTAATAATGCTGCTATACATGATTATGTATAAGTTTTTGTTGGAATATATGTTTTCATTTCTCTTGAATATATACCTAGGGGTGGAATTACTGGGCCAAATGCCATCTCTATGTTTAACTTAGAAACTGCTAGACTATTTTCCAAAGTTGGCACCATTTTACATTACCAGTAGCAATGCCCTAGGATTCTCTAATTTCTTTACGACCATACCTTTCTCTTCAATCAGCCTTCTTAGTGGGTGTGAAGCTCTATCTCACTTTGGTTTTGATTTGGATTTCCCTAATGAATAAGGATGTTGTGCATCTTACCTTGTGCTTTTTGACCATTTCTATGTCTTCTTAGGGAAATATTTATTTTTCTACTTAACCGTTTTTAATTGGATTGTTTGTCTTTCTGTGGAGTTGTAAGAATACTTATATTTTCTAGTTACAAGTCTGTTATCAGATATGTGATTTTCAAATATTTTCTCACATTCTGTGGGTTTTCACTTTGTTTTGGGTGTTTTTTGCAGCCTGAAAGATTTTGATTTTGATGACATCAATTTATGTATTGTTTTCTTTGGTTACTTGTACTTTTGATGCCATGTATAAGAAACCATTGCTTAATCTAAGGTTATGAACACTTAATGTTGTCTGATACTATTATTATAGTTTTAGCTCTTACACAGAAGCCTTTGATCCATTTTCAGGTAGTTTTTATACCGTGTGTGAGGTAGGGGGCTAATCTTAGTTTTAGCAGGCTCAGGATTGTTTCAATCTCCTTGAAACTGACCATGTCTGAGAACAGTCATCTGTGATCCATGCCTATGATTATATAATTTTTAAAGAATGTGGAAATCATCACACACATACACTGGGAGTATATATTATTCATATTGAATTAGTAAACAAAACTTTATTGCTGGATAGTCAATGGTGTCCCTGCTGCTGTTTGGCAATAGTAAAAAAAAAAAAATCCACTGTGTGAATACATATTGTATATTGAGCAGTATACTATGTCTGGCATTTTTCATAAATCATCTCTTTATCGCTAAAGACCTGTGAAGGAAAAGAAAGATAATTGTGCCAACAGAAATGTCTTGGCATTTATAATTGCTCACTGGCTTTGAAAGACATTGAGTCTCAAGAAAGACTTGTTTCTGATTTGAGCATTGGCTATGAGAAGTGGGTGTTAGAGGAGAGATAATTTCTTTCTTAAAACTTTTAAATTGACATTGTTTTGTATATGATTCTGAACTGAATGTACATCAAAATCCTGTGGAAATTTAAATTTATGTTCAGACACAAACGTAGATTAGACATGGTCAAATCATGGTAATAAGCACTTTCTCTTCAGATGCTATCATTTCTATTTGCTGGAAGTCTTTAAATTCTTCTACTCTAGTTATATTGAAATATATAAGAAGTTATTGTAGACTTTAGTTATCCTGTTATGCTGTAGAACTTTGGAACTAATTGCTCCTATGAATCTGTAGTTTGGTAACTGATCAAAACTTTTTTCAGTTGTTTTGAGTTCCTTAGGTTTTTCTGGATATTAATCCCTTTATGGATGGACAATTTTCAAATTTCCTTCCTTTCTGAAGATTTTCTTTATGCTGTTGATTATTTCTTTGATGTGCAGAAGCTTTTTAAATAGTGCCATTTACCCCCTTGTTTTTATTGTCTTTTGAGATCTTTTTAACTCTTTGCCCACGCCAATGTCCAGAAGCAGTCCCCTATGTTTTCTTTTAGAGTTTCATAGTTTCTGATCTTACGTTAAGTCTCTAATCCATGTGTTGACTTTTGTATATTGTGAGCAGTTTAGTTTAATTATCATGCTTATGGAAACCCAATTTCCCTAGCACCATTTTATTGAAGAGACTGTCTTTTTCCCCAAAGTATATGTTTGGCACCTTTGCGAAAATCAGTTGGCTGTAAATATGTGGATTTATTCCTGGGTTATCCATGCATCTGTATTTTTATGTCAGTAACATGCTTTTTTGGTTTCCATAGCTTTGTAGTATATTTTGAAGTCTGGTATTGTAATGCTTCCGCTTTTCTTGTGTTCAGGATTATTTTGGTTATTTGGGGATTTTTTGTTTGTTTGTTTCTGTATGGATTTTAGGAATGTTTTTCTATTTCTCTGAAGAATGTCATTGATACTTTGATAGGAAATGCATTGAGTCTGTATATTATTTTGGATAGTAAGGACAATTTAACAATATTAATTCTTCCAGTCCACGAACATGGAATATTTTTCTTTTTTGTGCATGTGTCCTCTTTAATTCCTTTCACCAGTGTTCGATAGTTTTCATTACAAAGATTTTTTACATGCTTGACTATTTCTAGGTACTTTTTCATTAGCTTTTGCAAATAAAAATTTTTAAATTTATTTTCAGATAATTTACTATTGGCATAGAAAAAGGCTAAAGATTTTTGCATATTCATTTTGTATCCTGCAACTTTCCTGAATTTGTTGATCAGTTCTGACTTTTTGGGGGGAGTGTTTAGGTTTTTCTATACATGACATCATGTTGTCTGCAATTAGGGACAATTTGATTACCTCTTTTTCAATTTGGGTGACTTTATTCCTTTTGTATAATTGCATAGGACTTTTAGTTCTATGTTGAATAAAAGTGGTAAAAGTGGGCACCCTTGGTTAGAGAGTTTTCAACTTCTTCCTGTTCATTATGATGTTTGAGACCTGATTTAAAGATGGATTTCTCCTGAGAGATTCGTTTGTGCTTTAACCACTCTCCTGAAGGGCAGTATGAATTTGAGATAAATTACTTTAAGATTTTGGGGTGCTCAAGAAAGCATTATTTCCATCTGAAAACCTGCATTTGTAGTCCCAAATTCTTTCTGAAGATATTCCTCCCTCAACTCAGTGCAGAAGCTTGATCATCATTTTTCCTTGAATTCCCCTTGTAGTGGAATTCCTTGTTCCTAGTGTACCCTGACATTTTTGATTCCTTGCTTTATGGGGAGGAAGATCTCCATTTACACTTTCCAATCTGTCTGTATCTGTGTTTGTTTGTTTCCTGTACTCTCCAGATCTTGGAAACTGAAAAGTAGGCTCATTTGCATCAGTTCATACATTCCTGGTTAAAGCTGAGTGGAAGTTCTCTATTGAAATCTTGAGCTCCTGTCCATCAAGACTCTGGCCTGAGAACGTTTTATTTCCTCCCCAAGTCATCAATATTTACAAGAATATGATTTTTATGTTTTCCTATTCTTTATAGCTTTTCATGGTGGGAGGCATGACCCAGGGATCTAATGCACCAAAGAGCTAGAAAAAACAGTCACATTGAGTTTTTCAGGTGCAATTTCACTGTTTTTTTGAGACCAGCTGCATTTGTGGATAGAGTACATGGTGAAGTAAGTGAATCTCAGGGGTATAGAACTCTTAAAAGACTATTATAGGTGATAGTATGATATAATTTGGATCCTGAATTTCCCCCAAAGGTTCATGTATTAATGACTTGGTCCCTAGACAATGGCACTATTGGGAAGTGTGGAACTGTTAGGAGGTGAGGCATAGTGGAAGAAAGTTAAGTCATTGTGGGGGAATGCCCGTTAGTGCGATTTTGAGACTCCAGCTTCTTTCTTTCTTTCTTTTGCTATCTGATCATCATGCAATGAACAGGCCTCCTCCACCATGCTCTTCTGCTGTGATGTACGGTGCCACCATAGTACCAAAGTAAGAGAGCCAACAGCCCATGAACCAAAACCTCTGAAACTATGAGTCAAAATAAACCTTTCCTCCTTATAAACTGTTCATCTCAGTTATTTGGTCATAGTCCAGGAAAGCTGACTAACATGGTTCTTGGTCAGTAGGAAAGATCAATCCATATTCAGGATGAATTTAAATTTCAAGCCCCTTCTGCAGTAGTAGGCATTCAATACAATCAACCTTACTCCACGTTGGTGTATTCCAGGGTCAGCATTGTTCTCTACAATTAATTGGTAAAGCAATCAGCAATGACAGCATCCAGACCAGCCTTAGTGAGGGATCACCTTCTTGTGCTCCATTCCTGATGTCATCCCTGTGTGGCTCAGGAGGGCAAAGACAAAAAGACACTCTCTTCCTTTAAACAAAATCAGCAGATACAGTCCATTACTACATATTCTCAAGACAGACCATAACTTGTCTTCATGGGAAAGAACTTGATAGCATGCATTGTTTTACATTATTTCATCTTCAGTTTACCTAGCAGTTAGGGTGGCTATCTGTTTTGGTTAGTTGCCTTTTATGAAAGGAGAAAAACACTGAATCTTCACAACAACCAATAGTTATAGTTAAGACAAAGAAAGCACTTACAAGTCATCTGCTGGATAGATAGCTACTACCTATGAATCAGTATAGGTACATATATCTGTAAATCTAGCCTTTCAGTCAAACACAATGGATCACCAGTTGAAGTAATGCTCACTATGAAGGCTTCTTCTCTTCCTTGATGCCCTGCAGGGTCACCACTCCATAAAGATGTCACTTGGTAGCTTCTCCTAGCCAATGGTCACTCATGTAGAATCATCTGTAAACTCAGACCCAACATTTTCTACAGTCCTTATTCAATTAATCCCAGGTTTAAGGACTTAGTCCCACAAATGGGCACTATTGAGAAATGTGTCAGAATTGGGTGCTCAGAGTACCTGCACTTCTGTCCAACTTGGCTACAAAGTCAGATTCTCACAACCTCTTTCTCATTTTGTGCTTGATAATTTGCTAGAAAGACTCACAGGACCAAGGAAACACTTTCCTTACTATCATCAATGCATAATAAAAGTTAAAACCCAGGAATAGCTAAAAGGGAGAGGTGTGTAAAGCAAGGTATGGGGGAAGAGGATATGTGGAACTTCCAAGTCCTATTTGAGGGTGTCAACCTTCCAGCATCTCTCCGTGTTCACCAACACAGAAGTTCTCCACAACGTATCATTTAGGGGTTTTTATGCAAGTTTCATTCTATAGGCATGCTTGATTAAATCATTTATCACTGAGGATTAGCTCCATCCCTAGAGATCTAGAGAGTGGGCTCCAAGTTCCAACCCTCTTCGTCAATTAAAAATGAAGTTAAACAATTAAGAAGTTCCACTCCATGCTGTGGTCTTTTCTGGTGAACTGATTAGCCTCCATCCTTGAGCTATCTAGGAGTTTCCAGGTAGGACTCATGAGCATACAAAACCAGTCTTATTTCTCCAGAGATGACGAATGTCTTAGAAACTCTTTTGTCAGGGACCTGCAATGAAGATACAATATAGTAGTCCTCTTTAAATGCACTTTTGCTTTCCAAGATTTTGGTTATTCTTGGTCAAACAAGGATCAAAAATATTAAGTGGAAAATATTGCAGGATCACTAGAGGCAGATGATTCTCTCTCCTTCTGCCCCTCCCCAAACTACCTTCTCTTTCACAGTGCTGGGTATGGTGCTAGGGCTTTGCCATGCTAGGCAAGCACTCTAAGCTACATATCTAGCCTGAACTTTTCTATCTTGATCACTTTGAATTAGCTCAGACAGTGAATGAATAGCAGCTTAAATTAACTTAGCTCACAATGCCTGTGTGATTCACCTCACTTCATCTCACCACATATGCATTGTTCCATCTCACTTCATCCCAAGAAGGGTGAGTACAGCATAATAAGATAGAGAAATAAAGGCATCGCCTTCACATAAATTTTATTACATTGTATTATATAAATTTTATTATTGTTTCTAATCTCTTACTGTGCCTAATTTGCAAATTAAACTTTATCACAGGCATGTACATATAGAAAAAAAACATAGTATATATTGGGTTTGGTACTATCTGAGGTTTAGGACCTCCACTAGAGTTCTTGGAATGTATCTCCCGTGGATAAAGGGAGACTACTGTAATATTTTGTGTGTACTCTCAATGAGCAGATATGACCAGGTTACAAAGAACAGAAGCAAATAAAATGGACATGGTACTCATCCAAGATATCACAGTCTATTCTGGAAGAAAGTTTCAAATCAATAACTTAAACAGAGGGACTGAGAGAACCTCAAGTGAATTCAACCAGAGTCTGTTGAATTAGACTGTTTGAAAAAGGAAAGTTATTCATTCGATGCTTGTGACCCCATTTCGAGGACGAAGGAGCAGGAGAGGCCCACTGAGTGTAGTAAGAAGCAGGTGCCAGCTCTGGAAAGGCAGGGACAAGTTCTGTTTATCCCTCATTAGGTTACCTGGGTTAGCGAGGACCAGAAGGGTCTCTTGCCACTTACGGTTCAGGAGCGGGTCCTGGATCACGAGTCAATCAGGGCCTCGGGGGCGGGGCTGTGTAAACTGTCCAATCAGGAGCGCCCGCAAGGGGCGGGGTAGACGCAGCACAAACCTTGTGCGGGGGTCGTTTATGCGCAGCCGCAGTAGGCGTCTGGCCGCCGCTCCCGCGAGGCGCCTAGCGGCTCAGCCTTTGTTGGACTGTGATCTCCGCTGACCTCAGGAGCCGCAGGGAGGACGCGGGAGACCTCGGAAGCCGGGAAATGGTGAGTGCGGGGGCGGAGGGGGAAGGAGGGCGGGTTGATTCGGCGGAAACCCACAGTAGGGACCGGCCTCTCGGTCTCGGCGCGGAGTCGGCGGCCGACCATGGCTGGCGCCGCTTGGCTCGCGGTCACCGGCCGGTGGGGTTGGGGGCGGCCGCGACGCCGGACTGGGGCTGGACAGCCGGCCGCGCGGCCCTGCGCCTGCCGGGACTGTGGTGGCGGAGGCGGGTGTGTGTGTGTGTGTATGTGGTGTGGGGTCCCCCGTCCCTTTCTCCCCTGGGAGGATCTGATTTGTGTGCGAGTGTGTGTGTGTGTGTATGTGTGTGTATGGTGTGGGATCCCTGCCCCTTTCTCCCCTGGGAGGCTCTGATTTGTGTGTGTGTGTGTAGGGTTTGTGTGGAGAAGCTGTGGTGTGTGGGATCCCTGCCCCTTTCTCCCCTGGGAGGCTCTGATTTGTGTGCGAGTGTGTGTGTGTGTGTGTATGTGTGTGTATGGTGTGGGATCCCTGCCCCTTTCTCCCCTGGGAGGCTCTGATTTGTGTGTGCGTGTAGGGTTTGTGTGGAGGAGCTGTGGTGTGTGGGATCCCTGCCCCTTTCTCCCCTGGGAGGCTCTGATTTGTGTGTGTGTGTAGGGTTTGTGTGGAGGAGCTGTGGTGTGTGGGATCACTACCCCTTTCTCCCCTGGGAGGCTCTGATTTGTGTGTGTGTGTGTAGGGTTTGTGTGGAGGAGCTGTGGTGTGTGGGATCACTACCCCTTTCTCCCCTGGGAGGATCTGATTTGTGTGTGTGTGTAGGGTCTGTGTGGAGGAGCTGTGGTGTGTGGGATCACTACCCCTTTCTCCCCTGGGAGGATCTGATTTGTGTGTGTGTGTAGGGTCTGTGTGGAGGAGCTGTGGTGTGTGGGATCACTACCCCTTTCTCCCCTGGGAGGATCTGATTTGTGTGTGTGTGTAGGGTCTGTGTGGAGGAGCTGTGGTGTGTGGGATCACTACCCCTTTCTCCCCTGGGAGGATCTGATTTGTGTGTGTGTGTAGGGTCTGTGTGGAGGAGCTGTGGTGTGTGGGATCACTACCCCTTTCTCCCCTGGGAGGATCTGATTTGTGTGTGTGGGAGGGGCTTCCATCCCTTTCTTCCCTGGGAGGATCTGATTCCCCCTGAATTTTCCAAATATTTGGAAGCAGTGCCTCAAATCCACAGCCCTGTCTTCTCAGCGTAGCTCTTCCCAGGTTTTTAAGTCTGTTTGCCGTTGCTCATAACTCAATACCATAGTCTGGGTAATTTATAAAGAAAAGCTTATATTTAGTTCATGGTTCTAGTCCAAGGTTGAGAGGTGCCATCTGGTGTTTGCTGGCAGAGCTGAGGTAGGTGTAGGGTGTCACGTGTCCAGAGAAAGGGAGTGCTGGAGAGGCTTAGCCAAACTGGCTCTCATAGATACTTAAAATAACCCATTAATCCATTAATCCATGGATGCATTAATCCATTCATGAGGCTTGGGCTTAATCATCTCCTAAAGATCCTGCTTGTTGATATTCTCATAACAGAAATTAAATTTCTGCATAAGTTTCAGAGGCAACAAGCCAGGGCTGGCAATAAATCCCTCAATTTCTAGGTCTCCCTCTGCTCCACATTCCCAAATGCTAGTTTCCATGAAATTCACAATGTTTTGAAGGTTTTATCCCCTATGCTTCATTTCATTCAGCTTCAGTGTTATAATTGTCATTTCAACAGACCAATAGATGCCTCTTTTTAAAAGATAGTTGTTTGCAAACATTTCACATGAGAAGAGAATAATTACTTGACACTCTAAAAAAATCTTTTTACCTCTCAGAACTCTCACCTTCTTTGAGTACAGACTTCAGAATGTCTTTTGCTTGAGGTTCCCTTTGGGAAATTTTTCAAGGTAATGTGTCTTTAGTCCACTCTCCTATCTTTTCATGGTCCTGGGTTTCAGAACTCTCTGTGGTTGATCCAGGATGCCTGTTGCAGCAAAGTCTCTTGGAGTGTTTTGAGAATATCCACTCCTAGGTTATCTCCTTCCAGAAGACAGCTGAGGTATGGGGGTTGGAGCCATTGATGGGAGCAGATGGATGCCCTGTGGGAGAGAGGAGTCTCTTCATATGCCCTCATTTAAATGGCTAAGCCTTTGGGACATTAGGATTTTCTTTACCCAACCAGGTCTCCATTCCTTGAAGACATATTGGTTGGCCCACTTATCAGATGCTGGTGCTGAGGGGACTTGGTAGAAATGATTCTTGCCCTCTGGATTCCTTTAGACTTGTGAAGGGATAAAACTATCCCAAAGTCTGGGTGAGGTGGCATATGCCTGTAATCCCAGTGGCTCCAGAGACTGAGACATGTCGGAGGATTACAAGTTCAAAGCCAGCTTCTGCAAAAGCAAGGTGCTAAGCAATTCAATGAGACCCTGTCTCTAAATAAAATACAAACTAGGGCTGGCGATGTTGCTCATCCCCAGTGGTCGAATGCCCCTGAATTCAATCCCTGGTAACTCCGCCACCCCAAAATGAGGGGAAAGTGGGGAGGACACATAGAAATAGAGGAAAGATCTTAGAGCAGAGGGAGGAAGGATGGGGAAAGGGAGGAAATGTAGAATGACATTGACAAAATTATGCTATGTTCATATGTGACTATACCACAGTGAATTCTACCTTGATGCATATCTGTAAAGCATCAATTTAAAAAATAATAGAAGGAAGACCAGTAGAGTAGTGGAAGGCGGATAAGGGAGGGAAAGAGGAATCACTGGAACTGAGATGGAGCAAGTTGCATTCCATGCATGTATGATTATGTCAAAATAAACCTTACTGTTTTGTTTAACTATAGTGCACTAATAAAAACTTTTTTTTTTTTTTTTTTCAAAAAAAAAGGTCATTTTACCATTTTAAAAAATATGTGGGTATCTTTCTGGGCTCTCTGTCATATTCTGTTGGTCTAGTCTTTATGCCATCACCACATTGTTTTTATTACTCTACCACCGAATAAGAATTTGAGGATTTTGGTACCAATATTCATAAGGGACATTTGACTGTAGCTTTTGTTATTATTGTTGTTGCTATGGTTAGCCTTATTTTGGCCTTGTAGGATAAATTTGGAAATGTTATCCTTCAATTTTTTTTGATGACTTTGAGGAGGATTGATGATTATTCTTAAATGTTTGGTAGATTTTTCCAGTGAAACTATTTGGTCCAAGACTTTGTTGGAGGCAGGTTGGGGTTGATTACTACATCAATCTCCTTGTTAGTTTTAGGTCTGCACATATTTTGTTATTTTTTCATGACCCAGTCTCAGTAGTTATGTGTTTCTAGACATTGTTTACACTTCTTTCATGTTACCCCATTTATTGGTGTGCCCCTTCAGACTTCTTAAATAAGGCATGAGGCATGCAATTCTATCAATTTTATTCTACTGCTGTTATACAGGAACCCTACAGATGTCGTGATAAACTACAGAGGAAGGCAGAGCATTGCACTGATGTGTTTTGACCTCATTTTTAGGATGCCTGTGTCCCTGGGTTGTCACTTCCATGAGAACTCTTCATCCTTACCTCTTAGTTGAGGCGGGAAGGTTACCGAGAGTGGGTATTACACTTGCCCCAGAGGTTTGGCTCTTGCTGTGATTTGGATAGAGTTTGAGTGTCCTCCAAGGCTTCATGTGTTGAAATTTAACCCCTACTCTTAGGAATTAAGAGGATAGACACTTAATCTCACTGGGGTATTTAGAGTTAGAAACTTTTGGAGGTGATTAGGTAATAAGAATAGAGCCCCCATGATTGAATTCTGTTGATTTTTTTAATCAGAGGGAGAGAGAGCAGAACACACACACACACACACACACACACACACACACACACACACACCTGCATCTACACCTTGTCTCTTGCTGTGTGATCCTCTGCACTGTCTCAAGACTCTGCCTGTGAGAAGGCCGTCACCAGATGTAGGCTCTTGGCTTTGTACCCTCAGAACTGTGAGCCAAAAGAAGCCTCTTTTTTTTTTTTTTAAATAAAGTAGCCTGCCTACAGTAATACCCTGCAGTGATACCCTTATAGTAACATAAAACCCTGGAAATATCCCAGTTGATAAGGCCTTAGAGAAATTGTTTTGAAGACTGGAAAGAAGAACACATTTCTATGGGCATATTTCAAAATGACTACTTTTATTTTCCTCCTGCTCAAAGTAGGAAACAGTTTTTATTTGACCATCACAATGAGAACTGGTAATATTTCTGGAAGAGAAAAGTCATAAATGAAGGGGGACTTCCTAAGAATGGGCCCCCTCTACTTTTTCCCTCTCAGACTTGTACCCATTCAATTCAGGCTTCAGCAATTAATCAATTATGGTTTAGTTCAGGTTTTCATTGTTCTTGTTTTCTTGTTCTCCCCCCACCTCTTTTTTATATTTTTTACCCTCTGAAATGCTTCACAGAAGTTTCTACTTACAGGTTTTTGTTCCAGTAAGATATAATTCTCTTATTAGTTACATTGGTGGGTTCCTTTCCAAAATCCAGATTCTGGATGCTATCAAAGGTCAGATAATACCAGAAAAATGAGAAGTTACACTCCATTTATGTATGATGTATCAAAATGCATTCTACTGTCATGTATAACTAATTAGAATAAATAAAAAAAGGTCCAATATTGTAAACAGACTGTTCTAAGGATATGCCATCTCAGGACTGCAGATGGTAGGCCCTTCAGTACACTGACAACTTTGCCATGACAGGGACTTCAGGTCCTCTGTTCAAAGAGACTTAAGGGTGATCCAAGCTGTATATCTTACTCCCTGAATTCATCAATGAGAGATGTGTTCCTATGCTGTTGCTTTATGCATAGCTCAAGTTTGTCACCACAATTGCTGTATGGAAGGATGTGAGGGTGAATAAAGGGTAAATCTGATTACCAAGTCATAGAATACATATTTTGAGTTCACAACATCATTTGGACTATTATGAGTTCAGTGTAGATCAACAGTGTTGAGTCTCACCCTTCCTTCACTAAACATATGTGGAATGTTTTAGGACCTAATGACCTTTGAGGATGTGGCAGTGAACTTCACCCTGGAGGAGTGGGCTTTGCTGGATCATTCCCAAAAGGATCTTTACAGAGAAGTGATGCTGGAAACCTTCAGGAACCTAACCTCTGTAGGTAAGGATGGCATCTTTTCCTCACTTTATCAGTTAGAGAATAAGTGTTTCTTGCTCATCAGTGCTCTTTGGTGATTTGTAATATAGAAAAGATTTATGTTGGTGAATAAGTCAAACATGGTCACAGTATTATGAATAAAGAATCTAACAATCTTTTTATAATGTAATAACTCAATTTTTTTTTTTTTTAAGTTTGATTGATTTTTGAGATGGGGGTACTGTTAGGTTGCCCAGGCTGGTCTTGAACTCCTGAGCTCCTGGGATTCTTCCACCTCAGCATCTTGAGTAACTGGGACTATAAGCATTCACCACCATGTATGACTCATAATGATTTTTCTGTATCTACATTTTAGGAATACAATGGGAAGACCAGAATATTGATGATGAGTACAAAATTTTTAGAAGAAATCTAAGGTAATTTATAAACACAAGAGAAAGTGATGTCCCTGGAGAATCTTAGAATGACAACAAATTTTAAAAATGAGGAATTCAATTTCAAATTTATTTATTCTTATAAAATTTTTTCTAAAACTTAAATATGACATAGATATGTTTGCAAAATAGTTCACTTGAAAACAGTATTAAGAAATCCAGTGTGAGTATTACTGTTTCATAGGAGTTACGGTCCAGCCATCTTGCAGAACCTTCAGTCTATTCATGCCCAGAAGATTCAGGCAGGGCATAAAACCTGTATTTTCACTGATAATGTTAAAAATGTAAATCCAGTATCTGTAAGTAAATATAAAATTATTAATAAACCTTCAGTAATGTGCTTCTCATTTTTTGCAGAAATCAAGTGATTGAGAAACTCTGTGAATATAAAGAAGGTAATCCATGTGAAGAAATCTTCAGCCAGATTTCAGATCACATTGTGAACAAGAAAACACATTCATTAAAACCATGTGAAAGCCTCGTGTGTGAAGTGGCCATTGGTCATTCATCCCTTAATAGGCATATCACATCTGACTTTGGACATAGACTATATGAGTATCAGGAAAAACCCTCTGAACATGAAGAACATGATGAAGTCTTTAGCTGGCCCAATTTCATTCAAAACTATGAAAGAACTCACACTGGGGAGAAACCCTATGAATGTAAGCAATGTGGGAAAACCTTCAGGAGTTCCAGTTATGTTCAGGTACATGAAAGAACTCACAATGGAGTGAAACCCTATGAATGTAAGCAATGTGGGAAAGCCTTCAGGAGTTCCAGTTATGTTCAAATACATGAAAGAACTCACAATGGAGTGAAACCCTATGAATGTAAACAGTGTGGGAAAGCTTTCAGTTGTTCCAGTTATATTCGAATACATGAAAGAACTCACACTGGAGAGAAACCCTATGAATGTAAGCAGTGTGGGAAAATGTTCACTTATCTCCAAAGTGTTCGAAGACACATGATAATGCACAGTGGAGATGGACCATATAAATGTGAGGTATGTGGGAAAGCATTTCATTATCCCAGTTTATTTCGTATACATGAAAGAACTCACACTGGAGAAAAACCGTATGAATGTAAACAATGTGGTAAAGCCTTTAAGTGCCCCAGTTCTGTTCGAAATCATGAAACAACTCACTCTGGTGAGAAACCCTATGAATGTAAGCAGTGTGGGAAAGCCTTCAGTTGTCCCAGTTACATTCGAATGCATGTAAGAACACATGCTGGAGAGAAACCTTATGAATGTAAGGAATGTGGGAAAATATTCACTTGTCTCAAAAGTGTTCGAAGACACATGATAACACACAGTGGAGACAGACCTTATAAATGTAAGCAATGTGGGAAAGCCTTCAGTAGTTCCAGTTATGTTAGAATACATGAAAGAACTCACACTGGAGAGAAACCCTATGAGTGTAAGCAGTGTGGGAAAGCCTTAAGTAGTTCTAATTCCTTTCGAAGACATGAAAGAACTCATACTGGAGAGAAACCTTATGAATGTAGTGAATGTGGGAAAGCCTTCAAGTGTCCCAGTTCCTTGTATAAACATGGAAAGATTCACAGTGGAGAATAATTGTACAAGTATAAGACATGATAACAAGTCTTCTGTTGTTTCCATGAACACATGGAAGAACTTAATACTGTACAGAAACCTTGTGGACGTAAAGAATGTTGGAAAATATGCTCTTGTTCCAGTTCCTTTCATGAGAAAGAAAGAACTGATCCTGGGGAGAAATCCTACCTAAGGAATTCAGGAACGCTGATAATCACACAGCCTTTCTAGCACACACAAGAATGCATAGTGGAGAGAACTGCTATGAATGGAAAGAGTATGGAAAAGCTTTTAATCCTCACAGTCCAATTTGAAGAACACACAGGGAGAGAAACCTCCTGAATATAAACAGTGTGCAAATGTCTTCAGTTGATTTACATCCTAACTGCATGTAAAAATGCACACTGGGGCTGGGGATGTAGCTCAGTGGTAGAGCACTTGCCTAAGCCCTGGGTTTGATCCCCAAACTGAAAAAACAAACAAACCAAGAAATTTTCAATTTAACCAACATTTTCAAGGTTTTGCAGAAAACCCCACTGTTTTGACATTCTATAAATCTAAGAAATATGAAATGCTTGATGCAAACTAACATGGGTATATTGCTCACCAGAATCCACAATTTGAAGGAAATGTTATAAAAGCTGTACATATATTATCTTTGTCAGTGACTTTCTCTTAAAGTGGATCTTTCTGCTATGGATTTCTAAATCTTACTCTCACAAAGAAACATTGAACTGAGATAATTCTGTAAGTACCCTTGAATTAATGCATTTAATAGGTATTGTTTTTTCTCTTATGTCAGTTAATAAATTTATCTCATTTTATGTGTAAGTTTGTAAGCTTCCTGAATGAATTGAAATGTAGTTCTATTATGCAGTAGGTCTGATTTTTTATGTAGTTTTAAATTATTCTCTGGTTAATAGGACATTGAAAAATTAGTCTGTTAAAAGTTGAGTGTTTTGTATTCTGGTGTTTGTTGAATTGGTCTTATTATATCATTCAGGCTGGTCTTCAAACTCTTGGGCTCAAGGGTTCTTCCAGCCTTAGACTTCTGAGTAGCTGGGACTATAGGCAATCACCACTATGCCCACAATTATTGAGATTTTGTCGCTGGCAGGTTTGGGATATCCCATTTCTATTATGTATATTCTACCCTTTATTATGGGGGAAAATGTGGTACAATGAAGTTCATTCTATCTTCATTGCTAATAAATAGTTGGCATAAATTTGTAAATATGTCAAGTTTATTATATAGTTCTGTGTGAATTTAACCTGTTACCCTTTACTCTGTTATTTTTTCTGACTTAGTTGGATGATTGACTTTGGGTTAAGGAGAAAGGACAATAAAAAACCTAGAGTGGGAGAATAATTTTTCTGGATTGAGTTATGTCAGTGTGAGAAATGTTGGGAACTAGTATTTTCCAGAATCCCTTTCCTTTATGGTTCTATGTTAGAACACACTAATAGACTGAGAGACTAATAAGTCATGTTTTGGAGACATCATACCCGGAGACAGTTGTGTTAGGTCATACAGACACCTTCTTCTGTTCCCTTCCCTGACTTTTTAGCTTGTCAGTCAATGATATCCCCCCAAACTACCACCTACTATCGGACTTCCATTTTCTCAGTCTTGTAGGTTTTCACAGATGTCTCTAGAAGTTCCACATTACAGGTATATCCACAGTTTGGATTTTCCTGCAAGCCCTAATGTGTGCACCAGTCAGTTCAGACTGTCACTGTTGGGAATATTCTCTGATACTCTGACTCCCTGTCCGTAGATACAGTCTAATCTAATCACATGGACCTTATAGTGATTCTCTGATTCAACTTCTTTCCATTCTCTGACTCACCAGTGTAGCCTCCTGTCTGTGGGTGATGGGGAAAGAGAACAGATCCTACTTAATGGATGGGTTTTCCCCTCTTCTCTCTCTTGCTTCTCTTCTCTCCTTATCTTTATCCCATTCACTTGCAAATCCAAGGTCTCAGGAGATCTCAAGTTGCTGTTGGAGTTTTCTCCTAGGGCAAAAATGATGCTCCAAGCAGAACACTGAAGACCATGGCCACAGGAGGCCTGGTGAGCAGGTTCTTGTAGGCCTGCCTTTCCAGGTGCAGCCCTGAGAATTGCTGAAAAGGGCTGAGGTGGGGCTGAGCAGAGGAGGGGCTGTGCTGCAACCTGAGCCGTTCAGGGGCAACCAAGAGAAAAGTTGAAGCAGGGCTGAGCTCTGTGGCACAGCTTGTATCTTAACTGCTTGGGAAACTGAAGCAGGAGAATGGAAAGTTGGAGGCCCACCTGATCAACTTAGTGAGATTGTCTCAAGATTTAAAAGGGACTGTGTATGTAGCTCAGTGGTAGAGCACTTGCCTAGCATTTGAGAGGTCCTGTGCTCAATCCCCAGTACAAAAACGTGGGAGCAGGGAGCAAGCCAGGCTGAGCCAAGAGTAGCCTGGGGGATGCAAGGCTGAGGTCCGGAATCTGGAGGTACCAGAACCAGTCTGAAGGAGCAGAGATTGGAGACGGGGGTGGGTGAGTTGGGCTGGTCCTTGAGAGGCCGAGACTGACCCAAAAGGGGATGGAAGTCAGACAACTGGGTGAACGGGGAGAGTCCAGTTGGAGTTTAGGGACAATATGAGAATGAGATAGGTAGAGCTGAGTTCAGGGAGGAGGGTTGAGCTGTTAGATGGGCTGGGAGGGATCTCAGAGAGGAGGGAGAGTCCCTGGAGCTGGGCTGACCAAAAAGGGGTTTGCCTTGTCAAGGAGAATAGGAATGCTTTGTGGGCAGGTGGGGCTAAGCCAAGAAGGGGCTTAGGCTGGGGCTGGAGCTGAGCTAGAAGGGGCAGAACGGCAGAGCTGCAGGGCTGAGGGGCACCCTAGCATCCACAGTCCTAGCCCTGCTAGCCCAGCAACAACTGAAATAAACCTAGGAAAGCGTCTGATAGCACTCTCCCTCCGAGCACCTGGGTAAACATGGACCAGATCAGAAGTGAGAGCTAGGGATATGAAGGCCTGGTGGAAGTCGGGGGATAGGGAATTGGAGAGGGACTTGGGGAAAACCAGGTGAGCTGAAGTCCTCAGGTGCTTGAGGGTAAAAGTCTGGCAAGAAATCCAGGAAGTAATAGGAGTTAGATCAAGAAAAGTTCTCAGGATAGGGAGGAGACAGACACAACCTGGGGACCTGTACTGCACAAATATTCTGGCTAGGTTGTTGGCAAGGAACTGATAATGAGAAACCTCTATTTTATAGGAGACTCAGCTTAGAGGGGTGAGTCCAAGACTTCTAGTCCACACCCCATGCCCTGTGGGGGCACCTGGCAGGTGACTGGGACAGAGGAGAGGTCAAGGATCAGGGTGGGAACCAGACATTATAGTTTGAAGGTATCACAGGCCAGCTGTGGACACTTGAGTGAAGACAGTGGTAAGTGCATGAGGGTGGATGTAGCTGAGTGGAAACTGATAAGATAAAGACCAAGTGGGGTGACCTGTGTAGGAACCAGGTAAAGGTGTGATAGGAGGACCCTCACCTACATGGAGCATTGCCTCACTCACTTCTGGGAGCTGTAAGTTTTGTTCCCATTCTGCATGTGAAGGTGTCCAGGTGAGGGACTGTTACTCCCCATTCCTATCTCAGTGCACAGGTGGAACACAGAGGAAGTGGAGGTATGGCTATAAGGAGGGATGTCCAGGTTGATGTGCTGATCCCCATCTACCAAATGGATCTGGTGGAGGGGCCAGGTTGGGAGTCTGAGATATCATGATATAAATGTAGTTGTTATCTGCATTGTAGTTTCCTGTCATGGGCTCAGTCTGGCTTAGGTTCCAGGGAGGTGGGTAGTCTCCCCTGAAGAGAGGTGGACTAGGGTCTGTCAAGCCAGGGGATTGGCCACCTTATTCCTTCCTACCTCTTTCCTCCAATACTCATTTTCACCACATGCCTCTGCCACTGTCTAGACTCAATCTTGCCACCTCCCTCCAACCTCATGTCCTCTCTGAAATTTATCAGCTGTTGTTACCTGTGTAGAAACATCTGTCTCTGCATCTTAACAGAGCAACTGATGACTTCCTTTCTTCGGCCATCACTCCCCCTGATGAAGGTGATCCCCACCTAAGCTGGCCTCCTTTTCATTGTACAGCCACCAGCCTGTAGCCACAGCCCTTTGGCAGCCACAAGTATATTAGTTCAGTGCCTTAAAACTGATGTGTTGCCTTCACCTAGCAAAGCCTTCGAGGCAGGACTTCCCTGGGCTATGTGGACACAACTCTTGCTGTGGAGTTTTTAAAGATTATAGTCATACCATCCTTATCTACAGATGAGCATTCTGTGGTTTCAGGTACCATGATCAACCATGGTCTGAAAATAGTACATGGAAATTTTCAGAAATGACATTCATAAATTTTAAATTGCGTGCTATTCTGAGTAGCTTGATGAACTCCTGTGCTATCCTGTGCCATCTCACTTCATCTCATCAGGTAGTTATTGTGTGATGTCACATCAGTAGAAGGGTCACTACAGAATAATGTGGCACACTGAGAAAGGGACCACATTATGAGATTCATTACGGTGTATTGTTATAATGGTTTTATTTTATTATTAAGTGTTTTTAATCTCTTACTGTGCCTAATTTGTAAATGAAACTTTATCACAGGTTTGTACACATAAGAAAAAATATAGTATGTAGGGTTAAGTACTATCCATTGTTTTGGGCATCCACTGGGGAACATATCCTCTTGGATAAAGGGAGCCCTACTACATTTATTTCTTATTGTAGAAAAACACACTGCTCATGTTAGACTGGCTGGTATCACCAGGACAATGGGGATAAGATAGAAGTAGATCAAGGAGAGAGGCAGGACTGTATAGTTTGACCAGAAGACACGGAGCATATACATTGTCCAAGAGAAACCACTTTTACACTCCCAGCTCTACACTGCCCTAGTCCTGGGGAGTCTTCAACTCTGCCTTTACCTCAGAACGAAGCCCTGGCTTCCCGCTCTGGGTTCCTCCAGCTCCTGGTCTTCTTCCTACAGTGCCTTTGTCTATGCCTGACTCCTCATTGGATTGAGTGTTCTTGAGACAGGGAAAAAGTCTGGCTTATCTGAAATCACTCAGACTGGAACAGAGAGTGAGTTTGGAATGAATGAATGAGTGCTGTAGACATGGGAAGAGGAATGCACAGTTGGAATCAGAAGGGACTTGGTTGACGGATGAAGCAGCTATGTGCTGCATGTTCTCCATGCACCGGACTTGACAATGTGTCATAGTGGAAACTGAGAGTAACTTGTCCAACTTCACAAAGTTGTCTCCAGATTCAGAGTGTTGTAGATAGTTAAGGAGACGGTCACGCAGATAGGAAGAGAGACAACCAGGTGCCAATTGGATGATGCCTTGGTGGCAGCCAGGACTGTGCAGACCTACTATGGTTCCTATGCCTGATTACTACTACTTTCTCAGCCTCAAGTTTCTACTTTTGTAAAGTCAGTGAGGTTGACCAGAGGACTACTCTTAGATGTCAGGTCATGTTATGATTCTTTTTGTCATCTTAAGTGTCCAAGGGACTAGACTCCGGATTTGGGAGGACAAGGTCAGGTCTGTCAGTCTTGAGCCAAGGAAGGGATCTTTCTTCAACGTAACGTGATTTGTGTCTTTTTACAGAAACACAGGGGAACTGGCATCACTCATGATCTCAAGATGGTTAGGATGTTCCTCCACAGTTACTAGAACTACATGCTATAGGGTGAATACCTGCAGAACTTGTCTATGAGAAGCAGCAAGGCTCCTGCCACAGCCAGTCCCACTCCACCCCTGTGCCTCAGCCTTGGGTCCTTTTTCTCTCTGGCCTGAGTGCCAGAAGCATCAATAAAGGATAAGTTCATGGAGGCCAGCATTCTTGTGTTCACTCTTAGGTCCTTTCCATGTTCCTCCTGAGCTGAGGGAACATACTGTTGATGAATAGCTAACTTCTGTCTTCTGAAAAATCCAATCCAGAGCACAATAAAGCTACCTGAAAAACAGAGCAAAGGAATGGCCACAGCTGCCTCATTCCAAAGAGAATTTGGCTTAAACCTTCTAGATGCCCCAACCTTTTACCTGGGCTCCTACTGGCCCCAAAGTGATGACACTCGGGATCATCAAGACCCCTCACAGCATATCCCCAGTATGTATTTCCAGGTTTCCCTCTCCATACCTTTTCTCAAACTGTTCCCTCTGCCAAGAATGCTGTTCCAATATGTCCTGGGGAACTCTTTGTCCTTCGAAGTCCTCCAAGTAAATTGCCACTTCTTCAGTGAATCTAGTCAGATTCATACTTCTGTGTTCTTATAGCACCTTGTCCTCATTTTCTCATAGAGTCAACAATGTCAGTTTCATGCTCATTCGACATGGAAATATTCTGGGTGCTTAGATTCAGCAGTGATTAAGAAGAAAGGAGTTCTTTGTACTATGCTTCTCATTGTTCAGTTTTGGAAGCTCTCCTGTAATCAAGAGATGACAGAGTGGTCAGAGTTGTAATAAGAGAGGCCCAGGCATCTCTGGGAGCTAAGTGTAGTTCTAAGAGCTAGCTAGGGGCTTAGAGAAAGTGTCTGGAGGGAGTGATGGGTAAAGTGAGACCTGAAATGCGTGCACTTGTGATTCAGGTGAAACAGGCAGTTGGATGAGTTTCCCGGTAGAAGTAACAGCAAGTGCGAAGCCTCAGGGTGATAAGTCTGGTGTGTTTGGGACAATGGGATGTCCACTGAGCCCTGGCTGAGGAAGTCTTGATGAAGGCAGACAGGTTAGAGTTCAAGAGCACCGATGACCAGGAAGTCCACTTGAAAAGTTTGTCCTTAGGGCAGTAGGAAACCCTAAAAATTTTTAAATGCATGCAGAAAGAAGCTTCATGATACCTCATGGGTATTTGAGTTATTTCTAATTTGGAGTTCTCATGAATGCCTACTATGTATCCTTAGAAGGTAATCTTTATGGGCTCTTTTGGGTCTGCACCTGGGAATGTAATTGCTGGGTCACAGGAGAGGCCTCCATCAGCTCGCATAGACATTGCCAAATGTGTTTCCAAAATATAACAGTGGGTTGGTTTTAAGCATAAGTGACCAAGTATAGAGGATATAGACAGTTCTCTGACTGTTATGAGGAGGACAGACTACAGAGGACAGTGTGGACTTGGGGGTACCCAGAAAAGGTGGCAGTGGTGGAGATAGTTCCTGAGATGGGCTGAGTGGTTGAATTTGGGACTGACTGCAGAGGTGGAATGGATAGTGTTAACATAGCACATGGAGGGAAAGAAAAAGTGAACTGGTTTTACCCACCACCTTCTGACACCACTCTGTAGGTTCTTTCCACACCTAAAACCAGTTGTCTATGTCTCCAAACACCAAGTGGGTGTCCAGCAATTCCATTGAATTCTGAAAATTCACAGTGAGAAGCTGCAGAGCACTGAATAGTGGGAGCCCCATGTGCAGATAGGGTTGGAAGTTCTGTACTTTCTGAGGTGGTGACTTTGGTTATCTTGGGGCCATTCTTTTGGGCAGTGTTTTGGTTTTGGCATGCACAGAGATGCTGGAGTCTACCTGTAACTTGTATAGATGAAGAAATTCTCTGAAGGTCAGGCTTAGAGAAAGATTCATTTAGGTAGTCTTCTGGAGAAAGGATTTCTGATGGGCTGTTTACTTAGATAAGAACCTTTGTGAGACTTCAATTAAGAGTTTCCCTCTGGGGAATATTAAGGTATTGAAGGAGGGAGAGTTTTTACATTGAGAGGAGGGGATAGCAAGGCATAGTGAACTCCCAGAGTTAAACCTGTGGGTGTCCCTGCTTCTTCTCCAGTACTGATCCATCCTGGGGCTCTATTTCAGCATTCAGCCTGACCCTGGAGCTTGGCCATAAGTTTGGCCATATGTGAGATTTTCTTGAGATGTTGGGTAAAGGAAACTGCTTGTCTGACCCAATTCAAAGGTTTGCTTCTCTTCTTGCTTGACTCTTGTGTTAGCGTTTTGTCTGTGGCCAAAACACTGAATAAAAACAACTTAGAGAAGGAAAAGTTTATTTTGGTTCAGAGTTTAAGAGGTTTAATCCAAGGAGAGACAGAATATCACTGCTGAAGGGTGTGGTTGAAAAACCTTGCTCTATTCATAGGGGACTGAAAGCAGAGAGAAAAAGGGGAAGGGGCTCAGACAAGAACCCTTACAGGCCACATACCTAGGGATCCACCCCCTCCAACCACGCCCCACTTACCTACAATTACTACTTGTCGAATCAAACTAGGATGGACTGAGATTAGGTCACAGCTCTCACAATGTAATCATTTCGCTTCCGAATATTACTGCATTAACACAGGAGCTTTGGGGCACATCTCTTGTTCAAACCATAACAACTCCTTGTAGAATATTGCTACTAGATAACTCCAGTTTCTCCATGCATTAAAAAATTGTATCTCTTATTTGCATATTTTTCTTTTGTTGGTTGAAAATGGATAGATTGAGAAACTGTGAGAAAGCTTTGATCATTAAAGCCAAGTATTTCACCCCAGATTCCTCCACTGCGACAACATCAGGTCCTCCCTCCTGTTTCAGCCTGACCTAACCACCCCTCCTACTCTGAGGTCATGGGTTATCTCCGTGGACACTGAATCTGGAATTCCTTGAGCACGCTTATGACCCCATTTCCAGGAGTAAGATGCAAAAAGAGGCCGCTGAGTTGCAATTAAGAAGCGGTTGACCGCTCCGGAAAGCCAGGAGCAAGCTCTACGCATTCTCGGGCTGGGCCACGTCTGTGTCTGGGGAGGAAGAAAGGCCGGGTAAGTGTTGTAGCCAGAATCTGTCATTTTGCTCATCTCTGCCAAGTGAGGGGATCCCTTCGGTCACTCGGGTTCTAGGGAGCGGGTCCCGTATCACTAGCCAATCAGAGGCGCGGGGTCGTACGACCTGTCCAATCAGGAGCGCCGGCGGCGGGAGGGGCGGATCCATGCCGGAAGGGTCTTCCTCTCGGCGCCGGGGTATTCCGCAGGCGGTCAGCTATTTTGAAAGGAACCAGGGGCCTCAACCTCCGTTTTGTGACGCCCACTGACGCCAGTTACTGTGGGGAGGACTCCGGGCGACCCCGGAAGCCGGAAATGGTCAGTGTTGGGGAGAGGTAAGGGGTGGGGAAAGGGGCGGCCGCTGGGACCGGCGGTGGCGGGACCCGGCCTCCCCACGTTGGCTCCGATCCTGCGAGTGAGTCCGCCGCGGGCGCCGCTCGGCCCTCGGTCCCTCCGGCCGCCTGGAGGTGCTGACCTGGCAGCCGGGGGGCCCCGGTCTCCCCAAACTGGGCGGTGCCGGCGGGAGGCCACTTTATAAGGGAGACGGACATATATAGAAATTAGTATGTTCTTTCACAAACTTAATTCTTTGTTAAATTATTTATCATGAAGTATATTCACAAAAGAATAAATTAAAAGTTTGTGATAAAGTTTGGTAATGATAACAGTATTGTGTGTCTTTGTATCTCCATCCTTGAAATGCTCATCAAGTTCCTAACTAGGCCTTGGGCAGTCATTAGCTTCTCCATTGATTCGCTGCTTGACTCATTCTTGCCCCATGGTGACCACGGTCCTTGGCTACTTTTCCTGTCTTTGCCATATGTGGTTTTTGTTTTTTGTTTGAAAATTATTTCAGTGAAAGACTCCTCTATGAATACATTGGTTGAAGTAGAAGTGAGAATCATAGATGTAGATCAGCCATCAAATATTTATGTACTGGTCACAATTTGGAACCCAATAGCTTTGTTTATTCAAAATAGAAAATATTCTCAGTCTTCTAGTTGTCTAATACAGTCCACCCATTCGTTGCTTCAGTGGACTTATTTCTCATCCTGTTTTCCTAGTTGTTTGGGTAACTTCTTTCAGCATTCCTATAGAGGGTTAACATTATGATCACTGTGGGAATAGAATCAGATAGGTCTCACCTAAGAATATCCTCATAAAACATTGACTATATATGGAAACCACATGACAGGTACCCCAAAGACTACATTAACAGGCTCCAGTACTCTACATTATTGACAAAGCTACTTCATCTCTTATAGGAAAATCAATGTAAGCTCATCTCAGAATACAAAAACTCATTTTTGTTACAAAATAATTATAAAGCTTTGTAGGGTTAGAACTATGTTTGATAATATTTTTCCATTACAAGTGATTCTATCATTGATATCATATTTCCCCAGAGGGGTTAACCTATTGTAATATGCTATAAAATGTTGCTTTCTACTAGTTCCCCAAGCATTTTCTGATTATGGCCATTAACACAATTTGTGACAGTGGTGAATATAGCATATGATAAAGTAGGTATATAAACATGTTTGCAAATGGGTTTAGACCCTTTTGTGATCTCCTAATAGAAAAATCTTCAAGTGACTCAGAACTGACTTAACAGTTTAAAAAATGGTAACAGAGCTTAATGATCAAACACTGTCAAGACTGCATTTTAACACTTCCAGACTCCTACATTAACTTTGTTTCTGTCACTGCCATTATCTTTGAAATGCCTTCCATTCAGCAAAATCAGTTCAAAATCAATTCAGAACAAGTACACCTTCTGTCCCTAACACTCCCCTGTGTGCAGTGATGGGAAACAGTTTTAGTTCTCAGGGGTATCCCTGAGAGACAGGCAGGTATAATGAAATGAACTAGGCTTCTTTGTCTTCTGAAGCCCCAGGTTTTCCCAAGAGACCACCAATATAATAAATATTGGTTCATTAGGCCCGAGGGCTCTTCCACACACAGACCATTTTCAGTAGAGGGTCAGGTGCCAGAGTCTTTCCTCAGCAAAAGGTGAGGCCTTGACCTTGCATCCCCATCTCCTTTTCTCCCAGGGTCTTGCAGTGTGGCAGCTTGTCCAGCAGATGCCCTGGCAGCTGCATTTTCATCAGCCATTCTCTATTCCTGCAGAAGAGTCTTTGAAACAGAGTTAAGTTCTCGCCTGCTTTTGCTGGATGAGTTAAAAAGCACAGGGACCTGAAGAGTTTTCAGCCTTATCTTGTTCAGGAATATAACCAGGACTCAGGATCTGCCCTGATGTCTTTGCCTCCTAACCTATATTGACTATGGTGAGTGAGCCAAGGGCAGCACTGGGCAGCATTCAGGAAAAATGGGAGAAATGAACCAGAGAGGTGCAGAGGGCCTCTAGCTAGAGAGGGCTGGGGCCAGTGCCATCCATTTAGAGAGCAGAAGACGAATGTATTGGTGAGGGTGGGAATGGTTGAAACCTAGATTTGTGGAGAATGGCAGGGGCCCTCATAAAGGGAGGGCTGCTGGATTTCATAGCAGATTGGGAGAAATGAGGGCATCAGCTCCACTCTCCATTATTTGGCGGTCTCTTGGCACTAAACTGGGCGCAGTACCTCCAGACGCTCCAGTCTTATTCTGCATGCCCTTGCCTCCCCTGCTTCCCACTTTCCACCTTGGGCCAGCCTGCCAGCAAGTGCACAGACTCCCTCCTCAGTGTAAAAGCAGGACTGGGAAGGACCACATGTGATTTCTTACCAAGCAGATTCTTTTAGTTTTGTTCCCTTGGAACTTTCAGTTAGTGTTAAAGCAATTCCAAGGAAAAGCTTTATGGGTGCTTTCTTTGCCTCCCTGTCTAACCTAAATCTGAGGGAGGCACCAAACTACTTCCTAATCCATTCCAATGGTTATGGTGTTGGAGCTTTTTCAAGGTTACTTTTCAGTGCTGTGAAAAACAACACATTTGTGTCCTGGTACAAATGCCCAATGCATTTCTGGACATTCATAAAAATGACTGTTATGTAGCTTGCAATAGTTCAAATTGCAGGAAATGGTAGAGGAGTGTATCAGTTGATCCTCCTTTTGTGCATAACTCTGACTTTGCTGTGGTCTTCAACTCTTACATTTTATTTGGCTATTTCCTCAACCCAGGCCATGATTCTTTTTGGTGTTTGGTGTTTTATCTTGACATTAGGTGTGTTTTGGTCATTTTTCAATAATGTGTTTATTCATTTTTATTCTCATTAATCCTTTTATGTTACATATGTTGCAGATATTTTCATCCTTTGTTTTTATGTTTTTCCTCCTATAATTTTCATAGATTCAGATTTCTCTGTTCATTTCTTATGGCTTACTCTTTTTCTTATGAGGAAACTCTCTTTTCTTACATCCCAAAAGATGGATTATAATGACTTCTAAAAGCCTTCAAGTTTTATCTTTCTGGTTACAATTTATAACATGATATTGTCCATGGAGACACAGTGTATGTTTCCATGTGGAAACAGGTTGTGAGTGCCTCTTGTATTAAAGAAATTGTGATTTCTGCCACTGTTGCATAATGCCTTCTCTATCATGACTCAGTTTTCAGTTTACATGTTGAAGACTGTTCTTTTCCCATGATCTGTTTCTTAATAGCTGTGTTAATAGTGAATAGTGTGCAGAGTCTTTTTTGTATGTTAGGTAAGCTTTCACTTTTCTTGTTCCAAAGACTTTAAATATCAGCCAGGCATTGTGGCAAATACCTGTAAGCCCAGTGACTCAGAAGCCTGAGGCAGGAGGATTGCAAGTTTGAGATCAGCCTCAGCAATTTTACAAGGCCCTAAACAATTTAGTAAGACCCAGTCTCAGAATTAAAAGAAAGGAGGTGGGGAAGGGTTGGAGATATGGCTCTGGTAACGTGCCCCTGGGTTCGATTCCTGGTACAAAAAAAAATTTTTTTTTAAACATCTTTAGACATTTTGTTGTCAAGTCAAAAGTTTGTCTTAGAAATTATAGAACTTTGTAGATATGTGTGAGAGGTGAGACAAGAGATGTTAAAGAGAATCTGCCAGACATGCTCATTAGAGATTCATCATCCATAGTGTACTTGGGGGCTTATCGGGTAGGGAACCTGTCAGATACTTGCAAACATTCGCAGAGACAACAGGAGTTAGACAAATATATTGTTGGCAGAAACTGTTTAGGAACACCAAACCACTCTGTACAGCTAGGCTGCTGAGGTCCATCCCAGGAGCAGTTCCCAAACACCAGAAAGGTCAAACTTTGTTCTCAAGCTTTTCTGAGACCATGCAGTCTCAGCACAGATGCTGTTAACTCGCTTGTGAACTTTGAGTAGCAGGACTTTGTTGTGAGAGGGCTGCAGACCCAGTGCACAAAGAGAGGTTGGGTGACTGGGCAGCACAGCAGGTGCTCCTGTTCTGCTGTTGCTTTACTAAAGAGTTCCCATCTAGCATCAGAATTAGTGTGTGAGAGGACGTGGGTATGAACAGAGAGTGAGAGTGTGATGACCAAGACGTGGAATGGACATCTTTTAAATTTTAATTTGTTCTTTTTAATTATACATGATAGTAGACTGTATTTTGACATATTATGCATGCATGGAATATAACTTCCCATTCTTGTGGTTGTACCTGATGGAGAATTATTTGTATGTGAACATAGGAAAGTTATGTCCAATTCATTCTACTCTCTTTCCTATTCCCATCTCCCTTCCCTTCATTCCCCTTTGTCTAACCCAATGAACTTCTGTTCTTCCATCCAGCCCCCCCTTATGTGTATTAGCACCTGCATATCAGAGAAAACATTTGGCCTTTGGTTTGGGGGATTTGCGTATTCCACTTAGCATGATAGTCTCCAGTTCCATTTGCCAGGAAATGCCATAATTTCATTCTTCTTTATGGCTGAGTAATATGGAATGAACATTTAGAGAACACAGCATCATGTGATCTTACTAGGTAGTGAGTATGGATTTCCAGTGATACAAGTCTTACCTTTCCTGGTGGAAATGTGTGGGATGTTTTAGGAGTCAGTGACCTTTGAGGATGTGACTGTGAACTTCACCTGGAGGAGTGGGCTTTGCTGAATCCTTCTCAAAAGAAGCTCTGCAGAGATGTGTTGCAGGAAACCTTCAGGAACCTGGCCTCCCTAGGTAAGGGTGATGTCATTGCCTTACATAATCAATCAGAGAGCAAGTGTTTCTTGCTCATCAATGTTGCTTCATGATTTGGAATAAGGAAAGGAAAACTTTGGACTATACCAGGCATGAACACATTATACCATGAACCTACCTAGGATTTAATAATTTTTCTGTAACATTGTAGTAACTACTGATTTTTTTTTTTTTTTTGGTCTACATTTTAGGAAGAGGACAGGAAGACCACAACTTTAAAAATGGCTACAAAAACTCCAGGAGAAATCTAAGGTAATTTACATTCACAAAAGAAAGTAATGTCTGTCCCTCAAGAATCTTGGAGTGACAGGAAATTTTAAAAATGAGCAAATGATAAAAATAATTTAGCTTCAAGTTGATTTGATCTCAAAATATGTTTTAAAATGCATACAGAACATCCATAATTGAAAAATCCAAAATAAAAAATGTTCCAATGTTGAAAATATCTGGGATACCAACAGGCACAACTGATATTTTTCTGATGTTGTAATGTATATGAACTTTGTTCTGTGCACAATATTATTAAAATTGTTGTATGAAATTACCCTCAGGCGTGGGTGTAAGGTGTATATGACAGAAAAGTAAATTTTGTGTTTAAGGTGGGACACAGCTTCAGTCCTGAAATTTTGTTTTACGGTTTGGACGTGAGGTGTTTCCTAAAGGTTCATGTGTGAGACAATGCAAGACAGGTTAGAGGAGAAATGATTAGTTTATGAGAACCTTAATTCAGTGAATTAATCCCCTGGCAGGATTAACTGAGTGGTAACTAGAGGTGGGTAAGGCATGGCTGGAGGAGGCGGGTATTGGGGGTGTCTCATTGGTGTATTTTGTATCTGGCAAGTGGAGTCTCTCTCTGCTGCATTATCCTGTGAGCCAGTTCCCTCCACCACACTCTTCCATCATGATGTTCGGAGCCCCAGGGAATAGAGTCAGTTGTCTATGGACTGAGACCTCTGAAACCGTGAGCTCTCAAATAAACTTCTCCTCCTCTAAAGTTTGTTCTCATCAGGTTTTTTAGTCATGGCAGCAAAAAAGCTGTCAAAAACAATAAGGAAATACTCAACTGTATTGCAACGTGATATAAATATTCAGTGTAGTCCAATAATTACCTGAGAAACAGATTATAGATCTCTTATGAACCAATATAGTGATTCATCCCTGTAATTCCTTGTGAAAGAGATACAGGAGGATCAGAAATTTGAGCCCAGCCTCAACAAATTAATAAGACCCTGTCTCAAAATAAAAAGAATTGGTGATGTAGCTCAGTGGGTGCAAGACGCTGCTTCCATCCCCAGTACCACAAAAAAGAAAAAGAAAAAAAGAAACCTGCTGTGAACACCACTGTTATGATAATGACTATCCTTGACCTATACTGCAGAACATTCAGGCCATTCATCTTCAAATATTCATATATAAAAAGAGCATATCTCATGGTAGGTCATTAATAAATCATTTGAAATGTGCCGCTTCTATTTTTTGTTTGTTTGTTTGTTTTTCTTTACAGAAGTCAAGTGGTAGAGAGACTCTTTGAACATAAACTAGGTAGTGAATGTGGAAAAGTATTCAGCTGGTCTGCAGATCCTTTTCTGGATAAGAAAACTCTTTCAATAAAACCAGATGAAAGACCTGTGTGTGGAAAAGTCCTGGTTGATCATTCATCCTTAAATGACACACTCATAGCTCACTCTGTGCACAAACCATATGAATATTGGGATTATGAAGAGAAACCTTATAAATTTAAGGAACATGAGAAAGCCTTCAGTTATACCAAATGCTTTCTGAAGCATGAAAGAATTTGCAGTGGAAATAAACACCATGAGTGTAAGCAATGTGGGAAAACCTTCAGTTGTTTCAGTTATATTCAAATTCATGAAAGAACTCACACTGGAGAGAAACCCCACGTATGTAAACAATGTGGTAAAGGCTTCAGGGATTACAGTTACATTCGAAAACATGAAAAAATTCACAGTGGAGAGAAACCCTGTGAATGTAAGCAATGTGGAAAAGCCTTCTATTCTTTGAGTAATTTTTGAAGACGTGAACAAACTCATAGTGGAGAGAAACCATATGTCTGTAACCAATGTGGGAAAGCGTTCTGTGTTCCCAGTTCCTTCAGAAAACATGAAAAAGTCACACTGTAAAGAAAGCCTACGTGTGTAGGCAATGTGGGAAAACCTTTGTTGATTATAGTTCCTTTCTAAGACATATCAGAACTCACTCTGGAGAGAAATCCTTTGTATGTAAGCAATGTGGAAAAGCCTTTAGTTCTTCCAGTTATGTTCAAATACATGAAAGAACTCATACTGGAGAGAAGCCCTTTGTATGCAGGCAATGTGGGAAAGCCTTTAATTCTTCCAGTTACACTCAGATACATGAAAGAACTCACAGTGGAGAGAAACCCTATGTATGTAAGCAGTGTGGGAAAGCCTTCAACCAATCCAGTTCCTTTTACAAACATGAAAGAACTCACACTAAAGAGTAATCCTAAATGTGAAATGTGAGAAGGCTTCACTATCATCTGACCTTTTAGCAAAAATGAGAATGCATAGTGGAGAGCGCTCTTATCAAGGTAAAGCATGTGGGAATTCCTTTAGTAATCTTGGTTCAATTCACAGACCTAAAAGAACTCAACATGGAAAGAAACCTGGAATAAAAGAGGTGTACACAAGTCTTCAGTTGGCCTACATGTAAGAATGCACACTGGATTAAAACCTTGTAAGTGAAAAATATAAGAAAGTCATCAGTTATAAGAAATAAGTTTCTAAGTCCTGTGAAAATGCCACATGTAGTGGGATCCTATAAATGCAACTAACATGAAGAGCTTGAAGCAAAGTAAGTTGTGTAGAATGCTTCAGAAAATACACATGCTGAAGGAAATGAACTAAAATATATAAATGTGTTATCAGTGTTTCATAAGGTAAATCTGGGATATTGCCAATTTTTATTCTTGAAAATAAATGTTGTGGTAACGTAGTTTTGTTGGGTTTTGTTCAAGAAATAATGTATGAGTTTAATAGGTAGTATTGTTTTGTTTTTGAGACAGGGTCTTGCTAAGTTGCTCAGAACCTTGTTTAGTTGCTGCGGGTGGCTTTGAACTTGTGACTCCCCTTTCTCAGCCTCATGAGCTGCTGGGATGTCTGTCACATGTGCCATCATACCTGGTGGTAGTATGTTTTTGAATCAAGAAGCAAGGTTTTTCCTCCCTTTTTCCTTTCATTTTTAGTACCAAGGATTGGTCCCTGGGGGTGCTCTTTACTACTGAACTCAATTCTTTTTATTTTTTATTTTGAGACAGGGTTTTGCTGAGTCACTGAGGCTGGCCTCAAACTTTTAGTCCTCTTGCCTCAACCTCCTGAGTTGGAATTACAAGCATGTACCTCCACACTGGCTTCATTGAAATTTATCTGCAATATGCCAGTTAGCTTAATTTTTATGTAGTTTTTAAAGAATTGTGATTAATAAGCAATCAAAAAATGAATTTTTATTGATTTTGGGTTTTTTTTAATTGGGATCATGTGGCATGATGTGTATGTTCATATATAAATAGGCATCCTTATCAGAACAAATGACTTTTTTCATGATTTTTATAGTTTTTTACTTCTTGGGATGTATTTTCAACCAAATTTCTGTACTTTTTTAGAAAGGGTCTTTTTTTTTTAACTATTCCAATTTGTAGATCAATAAATATCTTTTTCATTTCCTAAGAAGATATCTGCAAATATCCCATCATAATCATGGATTAATTTATATATTTAACCACATTTTTCCTTTGATGTTGAGTCATCATTATTATTAAAATTTAAGGTTTTTCCCCCTCACATAAATTGTACCTTCATGTTTACATTGTGAAGACTTTGATTGTATTTTGTTCTTCATTATACCAAAAGATACATCATGTTGGTGTGAATTTCCTCTTGCCAGAGACCACCAGGGCCACAGCTTTTGTCAGTTGATATGAATTAATTATTGTAATAAATCGCTCCACCCACCATAACTAATTGTGTGGTTCATCAGTAATATAATTCCCTATAGAATTTCCAACAGGATTGATGTTGGTTTTGAAGGATTGGTGACCATTCGTTGGATGCAGTGAGAGGGTGAATACAGTTTATTCTCTGGTAACCACAATAGTTCTTACCTGGACGACTGAAATAGTGGTGAAGGTAAACCTAATTCATGAGAAGCACCAGCCAGTTAGTTTCACAGTAAGAAAAGGGGAACTTTGCTTATTTGCAGGTGGGTGGTTCAGAATGTATTTCATTTTCACCAATTTTAGAGACACATATATGAGATGTCTTTGTTTTTACCTTGATCCATCCTAGTCACTGTGGGTCATTATCTGCTGTCAGAGGAATGTGACATGTTTCATAAGACTTGGCCTTGCGGAAGTATAAGGCTGACTTTAGTCTTCTGGATCTGTTTTTGCCATATCTCATTATATAAACACTTAAGTATTTCCTACAATGCACTGGACACTTACTTATAACTATAGATTTTCTTCAACTTCCAATGGTGTTACCTTAAACTCATGGCAAGATTAAAATATAGTAAGTCAAAATTGCATTTCATAACCTAACCTACTGAACATCAAAGCTGAACTTAGCCTGCTTTGAATATGTTCAGATCACTTCCACTATCCAGGGGGTCTATTTTATAATGAAGTGTGGAATATTTGCAATTCACTGAATATACTATAAGGTATTGTAGAGTTTTCATGCTTTTGAACAGGGATCAAATATGCTGCAGGTCATTGCTGCTGCCCAGCATCATCACAAAATACAGTGTACATTGCTGCCCCGGAATGAGATCAAACTTGGAACATTGAGGACATTTTCTTCTGAGCACATTGACTTTCCCACCATCTTAACATCAAACAATCCTAAGTCAGATCATAACTTGATGATTGTCCTTATGTCAGTTAAAATATGTAAATGCACTTTCTCCTTAGTGTACTCATGATACTTTTAATCTCCTTTACAAGTCTAGGGAGAGCAATGTTTAGATAAATTGTCAGAGTACGAGCCTGAGAAAGGAGAGACATCTCTTGCTCTATAGCAATCAAGCTTTTGTTGGTCAGAATTTATGTGTGTATGTGGGTGGAATGGGTACTGGGATTGAACCCAGGACTTTGTGCACTGAGCTACATCCACATTCTTTTTTTTTTTTTTTTAACCATTTTTTTATTTATTTATTTTTATTGTAAACAAATGGGATACATGTTGTTTCTCTGTTTGTACATGGCGTAAAGGCATACCATTTGTGTAATCATAAATTTACATAATGTTGTTTCATTCTGTTATTTTTTCCCTTCCCCCCACCCCTCCCACCCCTCTTTTCCCTCTATACAGTGCTTCCTTCCTCCATACTTGCCCCCTCCCTAACCCTAACTCTAACCCTAACACTAACCCTTCCCTCCCCCCATTATGTGTCATCATCCACTTATTAGCGATATCATTCATCCTTTGGCTTTTTGAGATTGGCTTATCTCACTTAGCATGATATTCTCCAATTTCATCCATTTGCCTGCAAATGCCATAATTTTATCATCCTTTATGGCTGAGTAATATTCCATTGTATATATATACCACAGTTTCTTTATCCACTCATCAATTGAAGGGCATCTAGGTTGGTTCCACAGTCTGGCTATTGTGAATTGAGCAGCTATGAACATTGATGTGGCTGTATTTACCATTTATTTTGAGACAGGGTTTTGCCAAGTTGCCTAGGTTAGCTTCAAACTTGGAATCCTCCTGCCTTAGCCTTCTGTGTCAATGGGATTACAGGCATGTGCTACCATACCTGGCTAGAAAATGCTCTTGATGTTAACTTCTAAACATCTCTCATACATGTCCACCATGGTAGACTATATATAGCGAGAATTAAGCACAAATAACCCATGCAGCCCATGGTTAATGCAGTTGTGTGAAACATTCTTGCAAATGCTACTGCTTATGTATTTGTGAGAAAAGCAAAGCAGTGAACAAATGTTGAAACTTGTGTTTCTAAGGTGGAAATGGGACTGTAAAAGAACACAGAGGAGGTGGGTGACTCTGTAGAAGCTGCAGAGGGCAGTTTCTGTCTCCTCTGTGGACAGTGAGTGTGTAGGTATGTCATTGGTATTCCTGCTGCCATATCTAGTACCTTTTCAGCCAGGTCAGCTGGTGCTTGTGTGGATGTGGAGAGGGGAGAGCACTTCAGGAAAGCCTGCCTGGTGGAACTGACCATGATTCTTTGTAAAGTGCAGCTATAGTGCATGATTTTTCCAATGATTAAACATTTTAGTACATGTTATTTGTGATTTTGAATTTGAACACAAGATTCTAGGATCTGATAACTTTTTGTTACTTTGGGCCAAAGGTGTCTGAGGTGCATCTATTTAATGTGATTTGAGGGTTTTAACTACCTTTTATATATGACTATATCATTCTACTTGTATAGTGAGTGATGTCAAGCACATCCCCTTAAGCCCTGGAGTTGAAGAAACAGTTTAAGAAAGGGATATGAGGGCTGGGGACATAGCTCAGTTGGTAGAGTGCTTGCCTTGCAAGCACGAGGCCCTGGGTTCGATCCCCAGCACAAAAAAAAAAAAGGATATGGTCACCTGCACAGTGCTAGCCCATGAGCTTTTTCCTAAATGGAGTGACATCTAAGCAAAACTACTGTGATTTCCCCCTTGTACACCAAAGGAAATACTCCTCCTTCTCCCCTGCCCAGAGGTCTAGGGGGTGGGGCTCAAAATTCTAATCCTCTTACCAATTACAAATAATTTAAAAATGTCCACCATTTAAGTTGCCTTGGTCTTTCTGGCTACCAGACTATTTCCCCATCCTGAAGTTACCCAGGGACACAAAAGACAGTCTTATTTTTGCAGAGATTCCCAGTGTTTAGAAACTCTTGGATCTGAAACCCTGGACAGTTTCCCAATACTATAATTTTTGTTGCGTGTCCTAAATGAGCAGGTGCTATGAAAGGTTTGAGGAAAAACAGCAAATAAAATGCCCTTTTAATCACCTAAAATATCACCACTTTTTAAAGATCATTTCAAATGGGTGTTTTAAATGGAGAGATGTGATAGACCCTCAAGAGGACTCGGCCTGTTAGAGTGTTTGACAGGGAGAGGTGTTTCTAGTAGCTAGAGAAATGAGTGGATGCTGAGTGGTGGTGGAGGCGGGGTGCAGAGACAGCATCAAAGGAGCAAAGAGAACATGTGTCCCTAGGCACAGAGCAGCTGGTGACAGCTATCCACTGGGAACACAATGGATCCCCCAAAGTGGAGGAAAGAGAATCCACATTTTATCAGTTATTTTCCATACCAATTTGTTGACAGGAAAAATAGTCTGCTAGCATTATTTTCTTCTCAAAGGAATGATTATTGGCCAGTTTTTAAATCCAAATAAAGTGTCTTCGTTTTCCTTGTCCATTTTATATGTGGATGAAAATCAAGGACTCCCTCAGTTTATTATTCAAAGATTTGGATTCAGCATCTTTGTCTCATTGAACTCATTGATGTTGAGTTGAGGCAGGTGCATAACCTGGAGTGGGAAGCAGAGGGCTGAGAACAAGTGACTCCAAGCTGAGGCCCATCTTGCAGTTCTAGTTGGTGCTGGTGGGGCAGCTGCCTGCCCTGCATGTGGCCTCTAGCTACCCAGAACAGTTACAGCCAAGTGTTGAGAGTAAAAAGTGCAGAACCCTGGACAGCAGCGGCTCGTGTGCACATGCGTGTTGAAGTTCTGTCCTCTCCAAGGGGCTGCTTTCTTGTCCCTGTTTTTGTTTCTGCATTCATAGAGTTATTGGAGTCTGTAATTTGTACCTGTGAAGAAAATCTGTGAGGGTCAGGCTTAGAGAAAGACTCTTTCAGATAGTCTCCTGGAGAACGGGTTTATGAATTGACAGTTTCTTTAGGTCAGAACTTTAATTGCAGGTGAAAGTTTCCATCTGATGAATTGTAAGGTGCTGGGGAAGAGAGCATTTCCACACCTGAGGAGGGGACAGCAGGGCAGAGTGGGCAGAGTTACATCCCTAGTGCCCCCTTCTCCCCTTGCCTCACTGGGGTGGAGGGATCCACTGTGGGACTTCATTTCAGCAGCCATTCTGGTTTTCAAGAGCATTCCGTGTGATATTATGTGAAGAAGGCTGCTTCTCTGAACAAAGAATTGCTTTTCTTCTTGCTTGATTCCTTTGTAGAATATTGCTGCCATATACGTCAGTTTCTCCATGAGTTGAATAATTGTATTCCCTTGTTGGCTTTTACTTTCTTAGCAGAAAATGGATAGATCAAGAGATAAGGTGTGAGCTGGGGTTGTGGCTCAGTGGTAGTACTTGCCTAGCATGTGTGAGGCACTGGGTTTGCTTCTCAGTACCACATATAAATAAATGAATAAAATAAGGGTCTCTCAACATCTAAAAACTATTTTAAAAAAGAGATAAGGTGTGCCAAAGTCTTGGCCATGAAGCCAACCACTTCATAGAGGAATTCCATATTCCTCGGATGTGACATCAGGCCCTCTCTCCTGTTCCAGTGAAGTCTGGCCTGGCTTAGGCATCCCTCCTTCTCTGAGGTCAAAGGTTGCCTCTATGGGACATAGCGTGGAATTCCTGAGCACACTTTATGACCCCATTTCCAGGAAGAAACAGCATGAAGTGCCACTTAGTAGAGTAAGAACCAGATGTCGGCTCTGGAAAGTCAGGAGCAATAACTGCTTAAATAGTTATCATCCAAGCTGGGTCAGTTCAGTTCATAGAAGTGAACCCGGCTGCTAAGCACTGTGGTAGAATCTGTCAGTTCGATCACTCTGCCTGGGTAGGGGATTCCTTTTGTCACTCAGGCTAAGGGGGCGGGTCTTCGATCCCTTGCCAGTCAGACATTGGGTGAAGAGGCCTGCCTATGTTACAGACTGGATCTTATTTTCTAGCACCACCACACACACCACCAAGTCTCAGTTGCAAACAGGCATCCCAGGTGGCACAGCCTTATGGTTCTGTAATAGTCAGGCACTGTAGTAGCCTGGGGAGGAATCCCGGACTCCGGAAGCCAGAGGGTAAGTTGAGGTTGGGAGATGATAGAGAGAAGGCTTGTTAGAACCGACCGGAACTGGCTTCGGGGAACCTGGTCTCCCTGTCAGCTCTGGAGTTTGCAGCGGAGCCCGTGGGCCATCCTCCCTCCCTCCCTCCGTCAGTGGGGACCAGCGTCCTGTCTGCTCGAGGCCCAGAACTTTTCTAGGAAGCTGCCCGGGAGCCCGGGTCTCCCCAGATTGTGAGGGAGGGTCCCGGGAGACTTCAACTCGCTGACTCCTGTGTGGCATTTGGCGCGGGAGGAGCTGTAGTGTGTGGGGCCCCCGGCCCCTCATTTCTCACCGTGGCATACTTGATTGCCCAAAATTTTGTTTGCCAAGCACGGTTTCAAATCCAGGACCTGAAATTTCAGTCCAGTGCTTCGTGGGCCTGGCAATAATTCACTAAATTTCCAGCTCCTTCCCACGTTGCCAAACTCATTGGAAAGGGAGATCCATATTCACACGTGGTTGGGGTTCCAGGGGAAGGGGAGTTGTATTGCGATGTAATTGTTAATTGTCCTCAGACTGTCTCTACGTGTTAAAAAGAAAACAATGATTGACATAGCACATGACTATCTGAAAGTATTGCAAGGGGAAAAGCCTCAATTAAAAGGTCTGCAGGCATCCCCAGGGTTCGTCTGGGAAGGAGCAAACAGGAGTAGAAAGGTGGGAGAGGAGGGGATGATAGAGGGTGACATCAACTCCTCAGCCAGAGCACGTTGACCCCTGAGGGCAGCCTGTTCTCAGCGTGACAGCATGGGAGGGTGTGCGTGCTGGCTCAGGCTGAGCAGGTCAGAGATCACAGGCCTGGAGGAAGGAGCAGTACTTAGAAAAAATTGCTTAATCATCTAATCTTTTCTGGGACCAAATATGAACCTGGTAGTTTCAAAAAGGGGGCATCATTTCCGTGTAGTGGGAAGTGTGTTTGTTTACATGGTGCTGTTTCTCCAAAACAGCGTCCTGGGTAGGGGGTTCTTTAATGACCAGTGTTTACCACTGATAAGGGACAGACAGATGCAAATAGTGGGAACATGAGGCTAAGGGAATAATTCTATAAAATGGACCCATTGTGCGGACCCCCACATTCTTTCTTTTCCAGGAAGCAATTTACCTGCAGCCCTGCCTGGCCTAAGTGGACAGGATATGTCACATTTCTCAGCAAACTGCCTGCAGGAGAAATACAGACCCTAAATAATGTTCAAGAGGAGACCAAGTTACCCTCAGGGGAAGATGCTTGTGACGCTTTTCACAGACCAGAGGAATCTGTAAGAATTTATGGTTAAGGATCCAATTAGAACCAGTCAGCATGGGCCATAGTGACCTGGAGTTGTCATGGCAGTGGGGACTTGAAAGTCTGATGTCATCTTGCCGTCAGTCAAAAGTCAAGAGGTGGACCTGGGTGGGACTCTCTGGAATCCCCAATAAAACTGGAGTGCAGGAGAGGCACACTGTCCCTCTCCTCTCTGAAAAGATTCATTCTTCCCTTTCCCTTTTCCTATCCCGTCAACAACCTCATTGCCTGTTACTACTCTGAGCGACATGTCTGAAATCTTTCTGACTCGATTGCGAGAATCTGGGTTTGAAGGGGTCCTCTTCAGCTGCCTCAGTTTCCTGGAAGACCCCTGCTCTCTAACTTGAGGATGTCAGTGCTTGAGTAAAACGGGTGAAGTTTGTGATGGTTACTCTGAGAGAAAGACACCTCTGAGTTCTGCCTGCTGCAGAAAGGTGTGTTTGAGTTTGATGGTTTATATGGGTGTGACTAATAATAATAAAATAAAAATAAATGAGTCTTTGTCCCAGATCCTGGAACAAAGATCCTAAAAATCTTGGAATTTACTGGGCAGTGGGGGTGTCTGCAGTTGTTTATCATAAGCCCCTTGTTGGCAGCATCTGGACTGAGGTAAGTCAGGGTGCTGCCCCTAGATAACTTCAGAATGGGCACTAGTGACCAGACACCAAACACACTGGGTGTCAGTGCTGAACACTGGGTGTGAGTGCTGAACGTGTAGAATCTCTGCTAACTCTGGGAACCGGCAGAATTGAATCGTAGGGCACCCAGTTGGTGGAGAATTGGTTGGTACTCAGAAACAGCATACAGTTGATATCTAAAAGACACCACAGATCAGAACCCACCCCTGTGTGTGGGTGAGAGTTTGGTCCTGGTCAGTTGAGCCTGTGAAGGTGAGGGCCTTTTCTTGCTTGGAGAATGCAGCGGCCCAGTGAGGACTAGGGGCGTGCAGGTTCTAGAATTGAATTTCCTGGCTGCTTAGATTCCCTCACCCACTCTCTAGGAGGGAGCTCCCCTGGGCTGTGTCTGCACAGTGAGAGTGGTCTCTAGGCTTAGGAATGTCTTTAACCTTCTCAGTGATTTTCAATGTTGTTGACAGTGTTATTCTTGGTTTTGTCCTCAAGTGCTACTACATCAATTATTTTCCCAGAATAGAGAAAATATTGCTGGTGTGTAGGTGACGGATAAAATCAAATTTAGTCTTGAATTATTTCTATTATTATTTTAGTTTTGGGGATTGGACCCAGAATACTCTAAAACTGAGCTATATCTCATCTTTTTTTTTTTTTTTTTTTTTGGAGGCTATGGGGAAATAAGTTTTGTTGTTGTTGTTGTTTGTTTATTTGATTTGTTTTTTTTTCTTTTTTCTTTTTCTTTTTTTAAATTTTTTTATTGTAAACAAATGGGATACATGTTGTTTGTCTGTTTGTACATGGGTTAAAGGCATACCATTTGTATAATCATAAATTTACATATGGTAATGTTGTTTGATTCATTCTATTATTTTTTTCCCTTCCCCCCCGCCCCTCCCACCCTTCTTTTCCCTCTAAACAGTCCTTTCTTCCTCCATTCTTGCCCCCCTCCCTAACCCTAACCCTAACCCTAACAGTAACTCCTCCCACCCTCCCCCTTATGTGTCATCATCCACTTATCAGTGAGATCATTCGTCCTTTAGTTTTTTGAGATTGGCTTATCTCACTTAGCATGATGGTCTCCAATTTCATCCATTTGCCTGCAAATGCCATAATTTTATCGTTCTTTATGGCAGAGTAATATTCCATTGTATATATATACCACAGTTTCTTTATCCACTCATCAATTGAAGGACATCTAGGTTGGTTCCACAATCTGGCTATTGTGAATTGAGCAGCTATGAACATTGATGTGGCTGTATCTCTGTAGTATGTTGATTTTAAGTCCTTTGGGTATAGACCAAGGAGTGGGATAGCTGGGTCAAATGGTGGTTCCATTCCAAGTTTTCTAAGGAATCTCCACACTGCTTTCCAGAGTGGCTGCACTAATTTGCAGCCCCACCAGCAATGTATGAGTGTACCTCTCTCCCCACATCCTCGCCAACACCTGTTGCTTGTATTTTTGATAATCGCCATTCTAATTGGGGTGAGATGGAATCTTAGGGTGGTTTTGATTTGCATTTCTCTTATTACTAGAGATGTTGAACATTTTTTCATATGTTTGTTGATTGCTTGTATATCTTCTTCTGTGAAGTGTCTGTTCATTTCCTTAGCCCATTTGTCGATTGGATTATTTGTATTCTTGGTGTAGAGTTTTTTGAGTTCTTTATATATTCTGGAAATTAGTGCTCTATCTGAAGTATGAGTGGCAAAGATATTCTCCCACTCTGTAGGCTCTCTCTTCACATTGCTGATAGTTTCCTTTGCTGAGAGAAAGCTTTTTAGTTTGAATCTATCCCAGTTATTGATTCTTGCTTTTATTCTTGTGCTATGGGAGTCCTGTTGAGGAAATCTGGTCCTAGGCCGACATGTTGAAGATCTGGACCTACTTTTTCTTCTATAATCTGCAGAGTCTCTGGTCTGATTCCAAGGTCCTTAATCCATTTTGAGTTGAGCTTTGTGCAGGGTGAGAGATATGGGTTTAGTTTCATTCTGTTGCATATGGATTTCCAGTTTTCCCAGCACCATTTGTTGAAGAGGCTATCTTTTCTCCATTGCATATTTTTGGTATCTTTGTCTAGTATTAGAAAGTTGTATTTATTTGGGTTTGTGTCCATGTCCTCTATTCTGTACCATTGATCTACCTGTCTATTTTGGTACCAATACCATGCCGTCTTTGTTACTATTGCTTTGTAATAAATTTGAAGTTTGGGTATTGCGATACCCCCTGCTTCATTTTTCCTGTGAAGGATTGCTTTAGCTATTCTGGGTTTCTTATTCTTCCAGATGAATTTCATGATTGCTTGCTCCATTTATGTAAGGTACATCATTGGGATTTTAATTGGAATTGCATTGAATCTGTATAGCACTTTTGGTAGTATGGCCATTTTGACAATATTAATTCTGCCTATCCAAGAACATGGGAGATCTTTCCATCTTCTAAGGTTTTCTTTAATTTCTTTCTTTAGTGTTCTGTAATTCTCATTGTAGAGGTCTTTCACCTCTTTTGTGAGATTGATTCCCAAGTATTTTATTTTTTTCGATGCTATTGTGAATGGGGTAGTTTTCATAATTTCTCTTTCTGAGGATTCATTACTTATGTATACAAATGCGTTGGATTTATGAGCATTGATCTTGTAACCTGCTACTTTACTGAATTCACTTATGAGTTCTAAAAGTTTTCTGGTGGAATTTCTTGGTTCTTCTAAGTATATAATCATATCATCCGCAAATAGGGATAGTTTGTGTTCTTCTTTTCCTATTCGTATTCCTTTAATTTCTTTGGTCTGTCTAATTGCTCTGGCTAGCGTTTCAAGTACGATGTTGAATAGAAGTGGTGAAAGAGGGCATCCCCGCCTTGTTCCAGTTTTTAGGGGGAATGCTTTCAGTTTTACACCATTTAAAATGATATTGGCCATGGGCTTAGTGTAGATGGCCTTTATAATGTTAAGGAATGTTCCCACTATCCCTATTTTTTCTAGTGTTTTGAACATGAAGGAGTGCTGTATTTCATCAAATGCTTTTTCTGCATCTATTGAAATAATCATGTGATTCTTGACTTTAAGTCTATTGATATGGTGAATTACATTTATTGATTTCCTGATGTTGAACCAACCTTGCATCCCTGGGATAAAACCCACTTGATCATGGTGCACTATCTTTTTAATATATTTTTGTATGCAATTTGCTAAAATTTTGTTGAGAATTTTTGCGTCAATGTTCATTAATGATATTGGTCTGAAATTTTCTTTCCTCGATGTGTCTCTGTCTGGTTTGGGTACCAGGGTAATATTGGCTTCATAGAATGAGTTTGGGAGGGTTCCCTCCTCTTCTATTTCATGGAATACATTGAGAAGTATTGGAATGAGCTCTTCTTTAAAGGTTTTGTAGAACTCGGCTGAGAACCCATCTGGTCCTGGACTTTTCTTTGTTGGTAGGCTTTTGATGACTTCTTCTATTTCAGTACTTGAAATTGGTCTATTTAAATTGTGTATGTCCTCTTCGTTCAATTTAGGCAATTCATATGTCTCTAGAAACCTGTTGATGTCTTTGAAATTTTCTATTTTGTTGGAATATAGATTTTCAAAATAGCTTCTAATTATGTTTTGTATTTCAATCGTGTCTGTTGTGATATTTCCTTGTTCATTCCAAATTTTAATGATTTGGGTTTTCTCTCATCTTCTCTTTGTTAGAGTGGCTAAGGGTTTATCAATTTTGTTTATTTTTTCAAAGAACCAACTATTTATTTTGTCAATTTTTTGTATTGTTTCTTTTGTTTCAATTTCATTGATTTCAGCTCTGAGTTTAACTATTTCCTGTCTTCTACTACTTTTGGTGTTGGTCTGTTCTTCTTTTTCTAGGGCTTTGAGCTGTAGTGTTAGGTCGTTTATTTGTTGATTTTTACTTCTTTTATTGAATGCGCTCCATGAAATAAATTTTCCTCTAAGTACTGCTTTCATAGTGTCCCAAAGATTTTGATATGATGTTTCTTTGTTCTCATTTACCTCTAAGAATTTTTAAATTTCCTTCCTAATATCTTCTGTTATCCATTTATCATGTAATAGCATATTGTTTAATCTCCAGGTGTTGGAGTAGCTTCTGTTTTTTACTATTTCATTTATTTCATTTCAATCCATTATGATCTGATAGAATACAAGGTAGTGTCTCTATCTTCTTGTATTTGCTTACATTACCTTTGTGGCATAATATATGGTCTATTTTAGAGAAGGATCCATGTGCTGCTGAGAAGAAAGTGTATTCACTCTTGGTTGGATGGTATATTCTATAAATGTCCATTAAGTCTAAATTATTGATTGTGTTATTGAGGTCTGTGGTTTCTTTGCTCAATTTTTGTTTGGAAGATCTGTGCAGTGGTGAGAGAAGCATGTTAAAATCACTTGGTATTATTGTGTTATGGTCTATTTGGTTTCTGAAATTGAGAAGGATTTGTTTGACATACATGGATGAGCCACTGTTTGGGGCATAGATGTTTATGATTGTTATATCTTGCTGATTTATGGTTCCCTTAAGCAATATGTAATGTCCTTCTTTGTCCCTTCTGACTAACTTTGACTTGAAGTCCACATTATCTGAAATGAGGATGGATACCCCAGCTTTTTTGCTGAGTCCATGTGCATGGTATGTTTTTCCCCATCCTTTCACCTTTAGTCTATGGGTATCTCTTTCTGTGAGGTGAGTCTCTTGCAGGCAACATATTGTTGGATTTTTCTTTTTGATCCAATCTGCCAGTCTATGTCTTTTGAGTGATGAGTTCAGGCCATTTATTTTCAGGGTTATTATTGAGATATGATTTGTATTCCCGGTCATTTGGCTCATTTTCTTTCTTTCTTTCTTTCTTTCTTTCTTTCTTTCTTTCTTTCTTTCTTTCTTTCTTTCTTTCTTTCTTTCTTTCTTTCTTTCTTTTGACACAACTTGGTTCTTCCTTTATTTGACAATTCCTTTAGGATAGTTCCTCCCATTGCTGATTTGCTTCTTTGTTTTTCATCTCTTCCTCATGGAATATTTTGCTGAGAATGTTCTGTAATGCTGGTTTTCTTTTTGTAAATTCTTTTAGTTTTTGTTTATCATGGAAGGATTTTATTTCATTGTCAAATTTGAAGGTAAGTTTTGCTGGGTATAAGATTCTTGGTTGGCATCATTTTCTTTCAGGGCTTGAAAAATGTTGTTCCAGGCCCTTCTAGCTTTTAGGGTCTGGATTGAAAAATCTGCTGATATCCGTATTGGTTTCCCCCTGAATGTAATTTGATTCCTCTCTCTTGCAGCCTTTAAAATTCTGTCTTTATTTTGTATGTTAGGTATTTTCATTATAATGTGCCTTGGTGTCGGTCTGTTGTAATTTTGTATATTTGGAGTCCTATAAGCCTCTTGTACCTGGTTTTCCATTTCATTCTTCAGATTTGGGAAAATTTCTGATAGTATTTCATTGAATAGATTGTTCATTCCTTTGGTCTGTTTCTGTAAGCCTTCCTCAATCCCAATAATTCTTAAATTTGGCCTTTTCATGATATCCCATAGTTCTTGGAGATTCTGTTCATGATTTCTTACCATCTTCTCTGTTTGGTCCACTTTGTTTTCAAGGTTAAATATTTTGTCTTCAATGTCTGAGGTTCTGTCTTCCAGGTGCTCTATCCTATTGGTTATGCTTTCTATGGAGTTCTTAATTTGGTTTATTGTTTCCTTCATGTCAAGGATTTCTGTTTGTTTTTTTTTTCAATGTCTCTAACTCTTTATTGAAATGATCTTTTGCTTCCTGTATTTGCTCTTTTAACTGTCGATTGGTGCAATCATTCAATGCTTGCATTTGCTCTTGCATCTCATCATTTGCTTCCCTGATCATTTTAATTATGTACATTCTGAACTCCCTTTCTGTCATTTCTTCTGCCATGCTGTCGTTGGGTTTCATTGATGTAACATCTAGATTTGTTTGCAGCATTTTCTTTCCTTGTTTTCTCATATTGTTCAGGTATCAGTGGACCGCTGTGATATTGCAGATTTCCTCTATTGACTTATAATGTCCCTGAAGATTTCTAGTATATCCCCTCTTAGCCTTCAGTAGCCTGAAGTCTTGGAGGAAGTTGATAATGCGGGGCTCCGCAAGGAAGCTGACTCTCTAGGGGTGGTGGCCTTCCGGTGGGGTATATTCCCTGCTATTGGGCAGAGGTACCTTCACTTGCTGATGAATGGTCATCCAAAGGGGAAGTAGGATGTGGGCTGATGCAAGGCCAGTTTGGGCCTGTGTCTCTGGTTTTACAGTCCTTGTGGGAGAACCTCACCCGGCAGAGGACTCACCCGGTGGGGAGGTCTCGCTGGTCAGTTCCCCTCCTAGAGGTTCCGTTCAATTCACAACTACTGCCTGGGCTGGGCAGCCTTCTTCTACAATGTTCCCAGGGACCCGGACCTACCTCCTGGGCCTGGAAGCCTCACCCTTCGCAGACGAATCTCCTTAGGCTGCCTCTCCTCAGAGAAGCTGTCTGCAGTCCTGAAGCCTTCGCTCCACTCCTCAGTTTGTCTGTGCGGCTCTTCCACTAAGAAGCCGCCGAGGTCCTGGGACCCTGCTCTGTACCTAATCGCCTGGCTATGCGGCCCCTCCTCTGAGCAGCCACCTGGAGTTCCTTACAGTCGCTCTGAGTCCCAGTGACCTGCCACACGCCTCTTCCTCCGGCAGCCGCCTGGTGTTCCGTGCGGTCGCTCTAAGTCCAAGTGACCCACCGCGTACCTCCTTCTCCACCAGGCAGTCACCCAGAGATCTGGTGCATTCGTCACAAGTCCCAGGAACTCACTGTGCACCTCCTCGTCCCGACTGCCACCCGTAGCCCTGGTGCAGTCACTCCAAGCCCAAGCACCCCGCCGCGCTCCTCCTCCTCCTCTAGACAACCCCCCTGTGTTTAGGAGCGGTTGCTCTGAGTCCAAACCACTCACCACGCTGCTCCACCGGATAGCCGCCCGGAGCCCTGGTGCAGCTGCTCCAAGTCCAAGCGATGTGCCGAGCCCGTGCTTCTCC